>NC_086453.1:293624311-293933478 GCF_028390025.1 Pseudophryne corroboree | reverse complement strand
CAAGGTGCAGGTCATGGCTCAGGAAGCGTAGCAAGCCCAGACAATGTCAGTCCATGCAGCAATGCGACTGTTGGGTCTGATGGTATCAACCTTCGACATGGTGCAATATGCGCAGTTCCACTCCAGACCGTTGCAGCACCTTATTCTGACCAAATGGAACGGAAATCATCAGATGATAAAGAAGCAGATGATAAAGATTCCAGTAAACGTAAAAAGGTCTCTAGCGTGGTGGCTACAGACAGACCATTTAAACAAGGGGAGACCCTTTTAGATAAAAGAGTGGCAAGTCCTGACAACAGATGCCAGCCTGCAGGGCTGGGGGGCGGTACTCGGAAGCTTATGGTTCCAGGGAAAGTGGACCGCAAGGGAAAGTCGCCTGCCAATAAATCTGTTAGAAATAAGGGCCATTTACTTGGCTCTGGTTCAGGCAAAGGACAATCTACAAGGAAGATCAGTCCAGATCCGCTCAGACAATGCGACAGCAGTAGCATACCTCAATCATCAAGGAGGAACTCACAGCAAGATACTGATGGAGTAAGTAACTCCCATTCTAAAATGGGCAGAACTCCATCTCCCAGCATTGTCAGCAGTATTTGTCCCGGGTGTACTAAACTGGGAAGCGGATTTTCTCAGTCGGCACACCATTCAGGAAACTGAATGGGCACTACACCCAGAAGTGTTTCAGACACTGGTGAACAGATGGGATCTACCAGAGATAGACCTTATGGCGGCTCATCTAAACAACAAAGTTCCAAGGTACGGATCGAGAACAAGGGACCCAGGAGCAGTCCTTGTAGACGCACTGTCAGTAGAATGGAGGTTTCAGCTGGCGTATCTGTTCCCGCCAATATCTCTGTTACCCAGAGTAGTGAGAAAGATAAAACAGGCAAAAGGAGCAATCATTCTAATAGCTCCAGCTTGGCCAAGAAGGCATTGGTACACAGATCTGTTGAGAATGTCCATGGAAGCACCGATACTGCTCCCTCAACGTCCAGATCTGTTAATGCAGGGTCCTTGTTGTCACAGTCATCTGGATCGCCTGTCTTTGACGGCGTGGCTGTTGAAACCTCTATCTTAGAGGCTAAAGGTTTTTCAAAACAAGTAATCCAAACTATGCTTAGAGCAAGAAAGCCTTCTTCGGCCCGTGTGTATCATAGAATATGGCAAGCCTATATTCATTGGTGTACTGGAAAAAATTTCAATCCGAGATCTTTGAAAGTAGCTAGGATTTTGGATTTCCTTCAGGCAGGATTGGATAAAGGGTTGAAAGTTGCTTCCTTGAGGGTTCAAGTTTCAGCGTTAACTGTATGGTTTCAGCAGAAGATTGCTGATTTACAGGATGTACGTACGTTTTTTTCAAGGAGTAATACATACTCAACCTCCATTTGTTCCTCCTACAGCTCCCTGAGATTTGAATTTAGTTCCTAAATTTCTCCAGGGTCCTCTGTTTGAACCACTTGAGAGAGCAGATCTTAAGTGGTTAACGGTTAAAGTTCTTTTTTTACTGGCAATGGCGTCAGCCAGAAGAGTGTCAGATTTAGGAGCATTATCGTGTAAGTCTCCTTTCCTAAGTTTTATTCCAGACAGAGCAGTTCTCAGAACGAGATCTAGCTATCTTCCAAAGGTGGTATCAAAGTTTCACCTGAATGAAGAAATTGTAGTCCCAGCTTTTCAGGTATCGGGACTATCTGTGGGAGAAGCGTCGCTGGACGTGGTCCGGGCTTTAAGAATCTACATAGATCGTACTAGTGCCATCAGGAAAACAGATTCTCTCTTCATCCTCTACGGATTCCATAGAAGAGGATGGCCTGCTAGTAAACAGACGCTGGCGAGATGGCTCCGAATGGTAATATCAGAAGCATATTCTCATGCAGATCTCCCTATTCCGGCTAATGTCTCTGCACACTCTACACGTAAAGTAGGTCCTTCTTGGGCAGCACAACAGGGTGCTTCAGCAGAACAGATATGTAAGGCAGCCACATGGTCTTCCATAAACACATTCATTAGACATTATGCCTTGGATACTTTTGCCTCTCATGACGCAGACTTCGGGCGAAAGGTCCTCCTGTGCAATCAGGAGCGTCCCCACCACTAAAATGGCTTTGGGAATCCCAATGTTATCCTGTGGATAATCCTGTGGACCCAGCCAGAGAAATATACGTTATGGTAAGAATTTACCGTTGATAACGTGATTTCTCTTATGTTGACAGGTATCCACAGGGATCCCACCCTGACGCATCTGATTTGAGGATCTAGACAATCACTAAAACCTCTTCCTTCTTGTATGGAAGGGTGTGCATGTGTGTTCTTATCGCCTAAACAGGTCTCTACCTGATGTTCCTGCCTAAAATTGCTGTGTAAATAACTGATTTGACTGAGTCAGTGGGTGGGACTATATGGTGAAGGCCCCAATGCATCCTGGGAGGCCAGAAAGCTCATGACCGTGTTGGTGCCATTTTCACTGTCCCTCGACAATATCCCAATGTTATCCTGTGAATACCTGTGGACATAAGAGAAATCACGTTATCAACGGTAAGTTCTTACCATAACGTATATATCTAGCACTAGGCCTTTAATCCATAAGGCAGCCACAACTAGTAAGCGCATAAGGGAGATTATAAACCTAATGTACAACCTTCAGCGATTTTTGTCCAATGTAATATCTTTTAGTTACAACATACTGTAGGTAGAGTGTAAAAGGTAATTACATGCAGTACAGATGCTATATGTACAAACATAGGAAAGTGTATCCAGTGTTCAATACCTGCTGCCTGGTTCTTCTACAGCTGCTAACGCCATATCCCAGACACGCTTAGATATAAAATCTCAGCACAGCGCATTCTTCCAGCGCATGTCTTTAAAAAAAACAACAACATTTTAAGATGACGGGACTTGTCTTGACACCACATAAACATTCTCTATTCTGTTTTAAGTTAGGAGCAGATGGCAAACTTCTTTAGCCTGAATTTGCCACTTTGAAGGAACATAGATCATATAAAATTGATCAGCTGAGTTAATTATAAAAGGGAAGAGTTTGATGGATTAGCTGCTATCTAGCCAGTGAACTAATTTTATTATAACTGAATATCGGGTACTTTGTCAGGAATGGTCTGTGTGTGGTTTTCAGCTAGAACAAACTCTTTTTACTTTTTTTATCCAGAGATTATATGCAAATATTTGTAATTAAATAATGAAAGTTCAGAAAAATAAGGCATCACCTCTCCCTGCTGCAGAATTCACCTGGAAAATGTCTGCACATTGTATAGGTTGTTACACTGTTCTCATGTTATGTTTGTGTATAATGTAATATTACCAGGACAGGAATACATTTTAAAGACAAACAATGGAGCTCATATACTGTAGCAGCTGTGGGCTCATAAGTGTGGGCTTATAAGTCATGCAGTGACTGGGTCACTCCCGTCAGGGCTGGAAGTAGGGGTCTGAGAGGGGATGTAGTTATGTGACCAGAGAATACCGACGGCCACATCCTGCCGCCTCTAAATCCCAACAGTGGGAATAGAACCTGTGGCCTGCAAGGGACTTTGTTGCTTTCGACCCCCCCCCCCCCCCCCCCCCAAGCCGGTCACCATTACCCTGGGTCGGACTGGCCCACAGGTGTACAGGGGAAATCACCGGTAGGCCCCACTGCCTGAGGGCCCACTCCTTCCTCTAGGGATCAGGTTCCAGACTGTGCACTTGTATTATACATGGTAGATATGTTGCATTACACTGCACAAGTCTGTTGTGTATTTCAAGCCTCTGTAGGGGTTGGTCACACCCCCTTTGTAGGCTGACCACACCCCTAAGTATGGGCCCCTATCACTGCATTCCCCCGGTAGGACTTTCATGCCCCAGTCCAACACTGCGGCCATATCCAACCCTCTGAGAGTGCAGGAACCACCCAGGGTGCAAAGATGTATAGAATGTACAGGAACCCTTTCCTAGTAGCTACGTATGTTATCAGGAATCAACGCTCTATAACAATAATCATTCAAAGACAAATTTAGGCATAAACATATCTAGAATTAGTGCAAGGTGTGCAGTGAACACGGGCCCATGGGTCACACCCTGCACCCATAAATCGGCGGCTGCTGTCACTGCACACATAAAATCACTGGGAAAATGGCCACTGTGTCCATTTTCCAGTGATTTGTGCATGTTGACATCACTATGTTGGCAGGTGAAATGCTGACATTGCCAGAATGCCGACATTAGGGTTAGGCTGCGGAGTGAGAGTTAGATTGTGGAGGAGGAGGTTTGGGTTAGGCACTAGAGGGAGGGTCGGGGTTAAGGGTACTAATACAAATTAGTAATATGTCAATAATAACAACTCAGCTATATATAATAATGTAGTTCAATGGTAAAAAAACAGGTTATGCAAAGTAATAACTGCTGTGTCTGTTGACATCTTACTTGTATAGGGAAACAGGATATATTTCAAGTTATATAAGGATTGAGAATTCCAAACAAAAGGAGTTGTCAGATGTAATCTTGACTTGAGAGTAATGTGTTGGTTTGTCCATTGATCACACCAACTGCTGTTAGTGCAGAATTCAGTATCTGGGATAGAACCAAGCGAAGGTTGTAAAACTTGTTCAGGAATCAGCAGTAAATTGTGTAACATTTGAACTTCTCCACTTTGTATTCACTTTTCCATTCTAAATTTACATTTTTTCTTTTCAACAGTTTTTTTTCTTCAATACAATATTAATCATTTATGACATATAGGCACAGTGCAGAAATTGTGCAATAGTAAGAAGGAGGGTCCTCAGCAGCACAGAGTATATCAGGAGATGAGGGATGTGCCAGTGAGGACAGGGCTGCATGTGACACAGGGACAGTGACATGATGTGAGGAGACGAATGGAGGCAGCAGGATGCCATAGACTGAGAGGTATATAGTGGGAAGAGCAGTGTCCCCCAACAGCACAGATTATATCAGGAGATGAGTGATGTGTCAGCGAGGACAGGGCTGCATGTGACAGGGGCAGTGACATGATGTGAGGAGGGGAATGGAAGCAGCAGGTAGCCACAGACTGATAGTTATATAGTGGAAGAAGAGGGGTCCCCAGCAGCACAGAGTATATCAGGAGATGAGTGATGTGTCAGTGAGGACAGGGCTGCATGTGACAGGGGCAGTGACATGAGGTGAGGAAAGGAATGGAGTCAGCAGGAAGCCACAATCTGAGAGTAATATAGTGGAAAGAGAAGTGTCCCCAGCAGCACAGAGTATATCAGGACGGAGATGAGGGATGTGCCAGTGAGGACAGGGCTGCATGTGACAGGGGCAGTGACATGATGTGAGGAGGGGAATGGAGGCAGCAGGAAGCCACAGTCTGAGAGTTATATAGTGGAAGGAGAAGTGTCCCCAGCAGCACAGAGTATATCAGGAGATGAGTGATATGTCAGTGAGGACAGGGCTGCATGTGACAGGGGCAGTGACATGATGTGAGGAGTGGAATGGAGGCAGCAGGTAGCCACAGACTGATAGTTATATAGTGGAAGAAGAGGGGTCCCCAGCACAGAGTATATCAGGAGATGAGTGATGTGTCAGCGAGGACAGGGCTGCATGTGACAGGGGCAGTGACATGAGGTGAGGAAAGGAATGGAGGCAGCAGGAAGCCACAATCTGAGAGTAATATAGTGGAAGGAGAAGTGTCCCCAGCAGCACAGAGTATATCAGGAGATGAGTGATATGTCAGTGAGGACAGGTCTGCATGTGACAGGGGCAGTGACATTATGTGAGGAGGGAAATAGAGGCAGCCGGAAGCCACAGACTGAGAGTTATATAATGGAATGAGCAGGGTCCCCAGAACTACAGTGTAGTGATGTGAGGTTCCTGTTTAGATGATAAGGAACATTTGTGAGTGATATCTCTCTTGTTTAGTGCATTAGGTTGCCCATCCTATAATTGAAAGTATTTTGCTGCACAAATTTGTCATCTGTGATTCCATAAATACAAGCTTAAGCATTGAAAAATAGGCACATACTGTAATGTCGCAAAACAGAAAGTCCTGGAAACCCATACATGATTCAGATGCATTGTCTGTCATGTAGAGATATTGGGCTGGATAATGATCTACTAACCTACATGATTTGTGGAATAATTCAATATAGCTGGCTAATTATTTTAGTTGTGGATAATGTTCAAATATTCCATTGCTCATTTTTATAAACAAATTTCTAAACCTTGTCGGCATAGTGGAATACAATAGAAGGAAAAACTTTTTTAATATTATGTACACACAAAGCAGAACAAGCAGAGCTGATCTATCAGGGTGGAAAGAAGAAAAAAAATTCTGAGGTACTTTGTCATTTTATAACGACAGATGTCCAATATGCTGTATAGTTGTGCTGAGGTTTTCTGTGATTAAACTCCACACATTGCTAATAAATTCCAAATTTGAATGCCCCAGTGGAGATATTAAAGCATATTTACAAAAAGACCACAGCTCTGTGGGTAGGAGGCTGCATTCAAAGTTAGTCTCATTTCTCATTCCATCCACCTTCCCCACTATTTTTATTTCAAACTTACGCTTCATTCTGCAAATACAAATCTTTACCACAGAATTTTATCTGAAGTTCTGACATTTTATTTGCAGTCCATGCAAATATCCAAGCACAAGTGTGGCAGTGTTGGTTACTCATGATGTTAGCGGCCATTTTGTTGACTGAACCAAAATTCATGAGAATGCTCTAATGACAACACAGAGAAGGCAGCTAATCTGCAAGTGGATCTAAATGTAAGCCAACAATTTACTATATATATATATATATATATATATATATGTGTGTGTTTGTGTATGTATATATATAGATATCCATGGGTTGTCCTGCACTCACATCACCAAAAATGTTCTTCACCGGGCGGGTGCTCCTAATGGGCCATAAGGTCCACTAGTACTATAGAAACAAGTCCATCGAAGTGGAGGGGCACTCTCGCAATGATCGAATCATACACAGTGGTAAAATCAATCGTCACCGAAGCTTTATTCGTGTCAACGTTTCGGTCCGTAACCGGACCTTTCTCAAGACAGGTGACACATCAATTCAATTTAAGTCATCATATGATACACGTACATCTGCAAGGACAATATACATAGTTATGATCACAAGCCTCACCGGTCCCTGGAAAAGCCCCGCACCAACAGATAAATAGAGGGAGAAAACGCCACCAAAAGAGGTGAATATAAATAATACCAATAGTGTCCCCAATCACCTAGGTGATAGGGTATAACACCTCATAATTCCGTACCTAAAACGTCTAGTTACATCCACTGTAATGAATTAATGTAACGGACTCCAGCGTATCTCAAACTGTGATCAACAGAGAAAGAGAACATGTTTTAATATAAACCAGCGATTGTGGTGACATAGGGTAAAACCACTCATCTGGGTAATCACCCACACACACGGTGCAGATACCTTAATATATGTCATCTTCTTACAATGATGCAGCCACAGGTGTAGTGTACACCCATATAGCCAAAAAGCTGTCAGAAAAATTACACAGATCAATGTCGATACAATGCTGGTGCCTGGGTATAGTAAAGCAATCAAATACTGTTACTTACTCAGTCATATGGAGGCTGTGCTTGTGACTGCATAGCCCTCCAATCCACTGGGTGGGGATTAAATAGTGAATCGGCCGGAAGTATCCGAAAAACCGGAAATACCCCACTCGTGCCTAATACTCTCTCAACCAGGTCTAAATCCTGTTCATACTAATCACACACAGCGCGGTTAAACAGTGTATAAAACACTGTAACCGCTCATTGTAACCAGCAAGCCGCCGCGGCCGCTATTCATTTATTGCGGTCCACGGACCGGAAGTGACGCCGGTTTGCGTTCCACCGTCCCGGAAGTCGCGGTGGAACGCACAACCGCTAAACACAAATCATTATTACACCTGTAGTGCCGCGATCACATAGTGAAATCATAACGGCACCACTGTGTAATCAAACAAGATACAATCCCACAACTGATTACATACAATCAGGAAACAAATATGTGTAACTGGACAATAATAGGTTATTACTAATAATGGCAATTATATGTGTAGAGAGCACATGAAACAAAGTACTGTTACAAGTGCACACACAGAATCTAAATCAGGGTGCTGGATAAACCAGAGACCGGTAAGTTCACAAGGGTGATGGACTGCGCCGCAACAATTAACACAACAGATTTATACATTTCATACACCACTTAATTATAGGCACTAAACTCATTAATCTAAATGTTACTCAAGATAACCAGAACATCAATATAATGTGTCTGGCCACCCGTGTAAAACAATTACTGCAAGGTGTGACAGAATCGAATGCCCATATCAAGCCATCCCCCTAGAGGACCCACAGGAATAATATAGACACACAGGAGAATTGTATCTACAGAAACACATTAAGTGGATTACCCTCATTCAAACCTCTGGGGGTAACTGTATCTAAAGTGTGAATCCAATAGCTCTCACGCCGTTTCAACGCTAGAGTCCTATCCCCACCTGTAGATTTAGGTGGAATCCAATCAATGAGTCTACATTTCATACTAGCCACCTGATGTCGTGCTTGTAGGCAGTGGCGAGCCACAGGCTTGTCAGTCTGTCCAGTCAAAAGTGCCGTATGGATCGAGGACCTGTGATTTGCCATACGGTCTCGGAATGCCCTTGTGGTCAATCCAACATAGCATAGTCCACATGGACATATAAGCATATAGATCACATAGTCGAGACGACAGTGTAGATGGTACTTGATTTTAATAGTTTTCCCTGTATGTGGATGGGAAAATGTTGCTCCAGTCAACATGGACCGGCACGTAGTGCAGCCCCCACAGGAGAAACAACCTGGTTTAGCCTGCATCAATGGAAAAGGGGTTTTAACATACTCAGCAGGAAACATAGTTGGACGCATAAGTAGCTGTTTCAGGTTAGCCCCTAGCCTGTAGGCCATCATGGGTGCTTTGACCCGTGTGAAAGGTAAATCTTTATCAGTCGACAGAATAGGCCAATGGCGGCGTACCGCTTTACTGATCTTAGATGAGTTCCTGTCATACTGCGTACAGAATACCATCCTATTCTCTTTCTTCTTTTTAGGGATGGTTCCAGAAAAAAGACCTGTCGCCTTCTCAAGACACATCTTGAGAGTCCCAGCCGAATACCCTCTCTCTAAAAAGCGAGTGGTGATCTCTGTGCACTGTTCCTGCCTATGATCAACCTCAGAGTTAATCCTCATAGCTCTCAGATACTGGGAGATGGGCAAACTGTCTTTAAGGGCTGGAGGGTGATTGCTCGATGCCAGTAGTAAGGAATTACGATCTGTCGATTTACGATATAGTGTAGTTAATAGGCTGGAACCCGAGACCATTACAGTAACATCCAAAAAGTTAATCTCTGATCCTGAACACGCGGCAGTGAAACGGATCGGGCTGGGTAAAGTGTTGAGTTCTGCCACCATAGCATTGAATTCGGCCTCAGTTCCCTGCCAAATCAAAAAAATGTCGTCAATGAATCTCCGGAAAAATGCAATCTTGTGCCCAAAACGGGGTTGTATGTGGGTCTTCTCATACCACGCCATAAAAAGGTTGGCATACGATGGGGCCAAATTAGACCCCATCGCCGTGCCAGATAACTGCAAGAAAAAATCATTTTTGTACATGAAGTGGTTATTCGTGAGAACCAATTCAATAAGGTCAAGAAGGAACTCAGTGGGGAATTCAATGCAAGGTGACAGTTCAAAGGCTAGCCTCAATGTCTCTAAACCTTCCCTATGGGGGATCACAGTGTAAAGAGAGGCTACATCCATGGTTGCCAAAAGAGAACCACTGTCAACCTGGATGTCAGTCAAACTCTCCAAAAAGTGACTGGTGTCACGTAAGTAGCTAGGTATACGTTGAACTAATGGCTGTAAAACACTGTCGAGAAACCGCGCTAGTGGCTGAAGTAAAGAGCCCTCAGCCGCGATGATCGGTCGTCCAGGGGGCTGTGCTAATGACTTATGTATCTTCGGTAGAAGATATATGACAGGACAACGTGGGTTTTCAACCGTCAGGAATGATCTAAGATCATCAGTGATCCAGCGATGCTCATAACCCAATTTGATAATCCTGTCAACCTTCGCCTTAATCCGTGGTACAGGATTACAATTCAATTTCTCATATGTAGATCTATCAGCTAATTGTCTGGTCACCTCGCTGTCATAGTCCTCCCAATCTTGGACCACGACAGCGCCGCCCTTATCGGCCGGTCTAATGACCAGATGCTTGGCATCCCGAAGCTGTTTCAGGGCCTTCCGTTCTGGAACAGATAAGTTGTCATATGAACGCCTAATTGGCTTCCCCTTAGTCTCCTGTTGTACAAGTCGTAAAAACGTCCGTATACTCGAGTTCGAGGAAGGAGGATCAAAATTGGACTTACTTTTAAACGGGCTTCTAGATGTGTGTATAGGTTTATCAGCGAAGAATTCTCGTAATCGGAGGGATCTCCCGAATTTATACTGATCAATGGTTTGTTGAAAGGGGTCAGGAGCACAGGTAGGGACAAATGAAAGCCCCCTAGAGAGTAGTTTTAATTGAGCTTCATCAAGGGTGGTGTTAGAAAGATTAAACACCATATCTAATTGCGTCTGCGCCTCCCCCTTCGTCGGTTTGTACCCCCCTCTCCTCGCATGCGGTCGATGCCGCTTCTTAGCATACGGCTGTGTATAGTATGTCGGTCTGTACCTTGTTCTAAAAAATTATTACTGTTGTCGGAGTGACCCTCATGGTGGTCCGTATCAGAAGTGGACCGTGAAGACCCATAATCTCTAGGATATGGAGTAGCTCGTTGTCTCCTGCCGGGGCGCTCCTGTCTCTCATGTACGGAATTCCCTAACAGCCATCGATAGACAGCATGGTTCTGGTAGTCATTACCAACCGTGGTTAATTTCTTCCTTTTAAACGATATTAGTTCTTTACGGTAAGTGTCAATCTGAGTGGTTAGTCGCTCATTCCAATCCTGGGATTTATCATCCCTGAGCGATGCCGTCAGTGTGGTGATAATAGTCTCAGATTCTATCTGCACTTTCTTCAACTCCTGTCCTACTTCCTCAACTACCAGTGCTATCAGATCTAACGAGCATTTGTTGAGAACACCGCACCAGCGACTACAAAACACGGGATTATTACGCCCTAATGTCGGAATGTTGGTAATTCGAAATCCTCGTGGGATTTGTTTTTTCCTTAGATATTCGGACAAAAACTGTCCGTGAAGAGTGAGATCTACCTCCCTCTGTCTATGTTTCAATATTTTATAGTAGGTATCAGCTGGTGTTTCAGCCGGTAGAGACTCGAAGTCGAGTTTATCGAACAACAATTTTTCTCTCTCTTCGTCCGTGAACGAGACAGTGCCAGCCTCAGCCTGAGCCAACAAACCATCGTCCATGAGGTATACTCCTCCTTGTGCCATATTGGTGTAGTATATTTAGATAATTAGATATGAACTATAAATAAATGCAAATACAGTCAGAACATAAATATAAACAATGACAGAAGTTTAGTTGCACTAAATAATTAAGTGGTGTATGAGATGTATAAATCTGTTGTGTTAATTGTTGCGGCGCAGTCCATCACCCTTGTGAACTTACCGGTCTCTGGTTTATCCAGCACCCTGATTTAGATTCTGTGTGTGCACTTGTAACAGTACTTTGTTTCATGTGCTCTCTACACATATAATTGCCATTATTAGTAATAACCTATTATTGTCCAGTTACACATATTTGTTTCCTGATTGTATGTAATCAGTTGTGGGATTGTATCTTGTTTGATTACACAGTGGTGCCGTTATGATTTCACTATGTGATCGCGGCACTACAGGTGTAATAATGATTTGTGTTTAGCGGTTGTGCGTTCCACCGCGACTTCCGGGACGGTGGAACGCAAACCGGCGTCACTTCCGGTCCGTGGACCGCAATAAATGAATAGCGGCCGCGGCGGCTTGCTGGTTACAATGAGCGGTTACAGTGTTTTATACACTGTTTAACCGCGCTGTGTGTGATTAGTATGAACAGGATTTAGACCTGGTTGAGAGAGTATTAGGCACGAGTGGGGTATTTCCGGTTTTTCGGATACTTCCGGCCGATTCACTATTTAATCCCCACCCAGTGGATTGGAGGGCTATGCAGTCACAAGCACAGCCTCCATCTGACTGAGTAAGTAACAGTATTTGATTGCTTTATTATATCCAGGCACCAGCATTGTATCGACATTGATCTGTGTAATTTTTCTGACAGCTTTTTGGCTATATGGGTGTACACTACACCTGTGGCTGCATCATTGTAAGAAGATGACATATATTAAGGTATTTGCACCGTGTGTGGGGGTGATTACCCAGATGAGTGGTTTTACCCTATGTCACCACAATCGCTGGTTTATATTAAAACATGTTCTCTTTCTCTGTTGATCACAGTTTGAGATACGCTGGAGTCCGTTACATTAATTCATTACAGTGGATGTAACTAGACGTTTTAGGTACGGAATTATGAGGTGTTATACCCTATCACCTAGGTGATTGGGGACACTATTGGTATTATTTATATTCACCTCTTTTGGTGGCGTTTTCTCCCTCTATTTATCTGTTGGTGCGGGGCTTTTCCAGGGACCGGTGAGGCTTGTGATCATAACTATGTATATTGTCCTTGCAGATGTACGTGTATCATATGATGACTTAAATTGAATTGATGTGTCACCTGTCTTGAGAAAGGTCCGGTTACGGACCGAAACGTTGACACGAATAAAGCTTCGGTGACGATTGATTTTACCACTGTGTATGATTCGATCATTGCGAGAGTGCACCTCCACTTCGATGGACTTGTTTCTATATATATATATATATATATATATGTCAAAGAAATTGAAGAAGCGGGGAGCGCCAATAGTGCATTAAAAGAGTAAGGGAATTTTATTTTTTAAAAATCCAAATAGGTAACAAGTAAAACCCGTACCATAAAAGGCGGTCAAACCACCGCTCGTATAACCGGCATAAGATTTACCCCACTGTGCAAAGCGGCATTCTTTAATTCCAAATCCAAATATCAGACCACGCCCATACGCGTTTCGTCATTCGACTTCGTCAGTAGGCCTGGTCTGCAATCCTCCCAGCAGCAGCAAATCCAAGCCCCCAGGGTCGCACAGTTACCAGCGTCAGAGAGGCGTCTCTGACCGCCTTTTATGGTACGGGTTTTACTTGTTACCTATTTGGATTTTAAAAAAATAAAATTCCCTTACTCTTTTAATGCACTATTGGCGCTCCCCGCTTCTTCAATTTCTTTGACAGGACTATCACCCGTCCGGGATCGGGTATTATTGGGGAAGCGACAGCTGGAAATTCCAGAAGTGCACACTGACAAGGGACTTCCATCAAATGCTCCTGGCAGTCAGTGAATTTGAGGAACATTGTCCCTAGTTCATTATTGGACTTGTAGTTCTACGGGACTCTCTATATATAGAAAAAATTTTACCTTGTCTTTTGCGCTCATACTATCTGTTTTCACATATATATATATATATATATATAAATTTTTTAAAGAAAGTGACTGTATATTTATGCAAAACATTTTTGGAATAATTTATCAGTGAACATTAAAAATGACGTCCTTTTTTCAATTGCTTTTATTTAATTTTGTAATCATGTTTTGTGGTGAGTAGTATTCATTACTTGTTATGTACACAGTTTTGTAAAGCACATTGAGTTACACTATGGGGGGTATCCAATTACCCGTGGTCAATGACGGTGGGTAATTGTATCGCCAGGGGCTATCCAATTAGCCCTGATGCGGTGTGCTGCTCCCACCGATGCCTGCACTTATTGGGGATTATGCTTTGGGTACCAGAGCCGTGATAACACATGGGATCGGGAGCTTATCATGTGTTTTTCACATGATCGCAAGTCCTATTTCGGCTGATCAAAATGGCCTCTAAATGGATACCGCGTTTATCACCATCGGTCATTAATTGTGATATGCAGCCATTTTGATCGGCCAAAATGGCATCGGGGCTAATTGGATACCCCGCCATGTGTATAAAATGTGCTATATAAATATGGATTTGATATGCACATTTTTCTGTGCGTGCAATGGAGAAACACATAGACATGACTTCTGCCCAGGCCCTACATATTTATGGGGCATATGTACTAAACCTTGGAGAGTGATAAAGTGGCTGGTACTTTATTTCTTTTTATCTCGCTCCAAGGCTTAATACATCTCCCCCTATGTCTTTACATAGATTCCTATCTGTTCCCATCTAGGTCATTATTTCCTCACTAGAGGCCAAGGATTTAATGACTGTGCCCACAGAATGTTGTATAAGCCCGCTGCTGGGGCCATTTGTAGCTAAACTAAAATTCTTTAGTGATTTGCTTGATGAAATGATTAGTTGAGTCTTGTTATTGCTTAATTCCTATTTCCCATTTTTTTCTGTTAAAATTTCACACCTATGTTCGAAGCATTTCAATAACTAAGTGGATGCAGTGAAGGGGATGCATGCCACCTCTTTACTTATGGTTGATGAGCATCGGAAATAAAGATCCCCTAATAAGTTCAATGTGTCACCGTGACATGATTCGTAACCTCTACACCCCTGGCTTCACGTGTTGCAATATTGCAGCCAAATACAGGGCAATTACCCAGTAATATCAGAGCTTCTTTGGACCTGAAAATGATCATGGTGCCCAAAAATGTGCAATATAAAATGGCTCGGATTTTTATCATCAGGCACCTCTTTCAAAAGTTGCTATCATGGGGGTTGTTGTTATTTTAATATTTAATGAAGTAATATGGCTTAGCCAATAGCGTAAGCCACAGACATGGGATTGTGAAAATAAGGAGCTTTTTCATTAAAGAAAGAAGCCAATTTTTTGTTTGTCAAACCTTGTACGAAGATCATTTGAGGAAAGAAAAGAAAGACTGTTATACAATTACATTATCATTTAAATTAATATTGGCAACATTTCTGAATAAATAGCGGTGCAACACATAGCTTTGCTTTAAGTCTATAACTTATACTATAGAAATGATTCTGATTGGTTGGCATGAGTTACGTCAGCCTTTTCACAGTTACCTGTGTATAAAGGTTATATAACTATCTCCCATCTGATTCTGGCACCACACACTACAAGAGCCAAGACATCCAAACTACACACAACGAAGCATTCTGCGAACTATGAGGAAAGTGCACTATGAAGGCGGAGTCCAACTAAGGTCAGTCTCCGTTGGATCTGTTGTCAAAAACATCCAGAGTTTATATCCACCCTGGACTATAAATTCACCCTTTATACTTTCTCTTATTCTGTCATCAAATTTCAAATTTAGAAATTGTCCCCATTTGATCCCACGGTGTTTCCATTCCTTGGAAACAACACTTTTTCCAAGTGACCTGCCCCAATATTTTGATTCTATTCTCTATCGTTATCATTTTCTGCAATTATTCCCTATCTGGTAATAAAACCAAACCTGCTGACGTGAGTTTTCTTCCTTGTCATTTTGGAGATAGTCAACACATTCTATAGAGAGGTGACCTCCATTATGAGGAAGAATTCAGGATTTGGACAGAGACCAACGACAAAGTCCTGCATTGACTGGCAAGGTGACATTGTGTGTCATATCAGCATTCACGACCAGCTCCCTTTTCCTCAGAGAGTAATTATTTCTTTCAGAGCGAAAGGTCCAATTTGCTGTAAAGAATGGAGCCCCAGGTAAAATGAAAGAAGCAACTATAAGCTTACTTGACATGAAAGTGGCAGTGGTCAGACTCAGCGTCACGCATGCTGTTTATTGCGCTTTTATTAGTCACAAGGAAATATACAGTATATTACTATTTCTGCATGGCCACGCTAAGGTTTGTTTACTAACATTGCAGAAAATCATTCTCTGTCGCAAAAAAATACAATTTTAGTAAACAGTAGACGGCATATGCACTTAAGTAGAGATTTATCAAAGCTTGGAGAAAGATAAAGTGGAGAGAGATAAAAGGCCTGATTCATGTTTGTAAGTAAAGCAAAAAAGCAAGCAACTTAGCAAAACCATGTGCACTGCAGGGGGGGGGGGGGGGGGAGCAGACATAACATGTGCACAGAGAGTTAGATTTGGGGTGGGGTGTGTTCAAATTGAAATTTAACTTGCAGTGTAAAAATAAAGCTGTCTAATATTTGTCGGCTACATGCAAAAGCAGACAATATTTACACTGTACAGAATATATATGGCACACCCAAATCTACAATCTCTCTGCACGTTACATCTGACCCACCTGCAATTGCGACATGGTTTTGCCCAGTTTAATGCTTTTTTGCTTTACATGCAAACATGAATCAGGCCAAAAGTACCAGCCAATCAGCTCCTAGCTGTCATTTTACGGCCAGTGTTTGAAAAGTGACAGGAGTTGATTGTTTGGTATTTTATCTCTCTCCAAGGTTTGATACATCTCCCGCTTTTCACATTGAATAGGGAGGAAAACAGCTTTTGCTTTGTAAACAATTACTACTGTATATGTTATCACTGGACACCCACGTTACCCTAAAAAAATCGATATGGGTAACATCTGCTTACACTGCAGGCCTGGCCAACCTGTGGCTCTCCAGATGTTGTGAAACTACACATCCCAGCATGCCTTGCCACAGTTTTAGCATTCCCTAATAGCAAAACTGTGGGAAAGCATGATGGGACTTGTAGTTTTACAACAGCTGGAGAGCCACAGGTTGGCCAGGCCTGCCTTACAGTATGTTTCCGGCTATATACTTATAGTTAGATAAGGTGACCAAGTTTTAATATCAAATTACAATCCAATTACAGTCACAATGCCTTCCTCACTAGTCACAATGTTCCAGGCGCTGTTTGTCGGCAGTGGTATATGTAAACAAGCATACAAGCAAATGGAACACATAATGAATTAATGTCAATGTTTTCGGCTGCTTGCTTCTAAGTTAATTAACCGGCATACTATCATACCATTTCACTGTGTAATGAATAGATTGAAAAACGTAATTCAGGTTAGGGGAATCCTGGAGAAAGTCCAACAGTCATGTACCGCACACGTAAGGGACAAGCAAGTACTCTTTATGAGTTATAAAAAAGTAATGCAGGGGGAACGCATGCAAAAAAATAGCGGTTTAATATTAAAAATGCAATTCTTTCTCTAACCTAAAAAATAAAATACAAAATATTAATTAGCTCTATTTTTTTCTTACATGACAATATGGCATGTACACACACAGCAGTGCTCTATTTCGGATTTAATTGCCCCCAAGGAAAGCTACGCTTTCAGGAAAGCAATCGGTTCTATTTAGAATATACATATTTTTTATTGTGAGTAAACAATAAGTTTCAGTGTAAAGCTATATGAAGATTGTTATTGTTATTCAGAAATGTAAGTATATTTAATGGACATTTTATAATTCGGAGTATGTACCATTCAAGGTTTTTGTAAATGGGAATACTTATACTTAAACTGCATCGCTTATGTAAGTTTAAGTTTTATGCAATCCCTTTACTTCTCCGCCAGGAGACGGTAGCTATTCTGCGCATGCTCGGATTGCTGACTACACATGTGGGAGTGGTGAGTGCCTACGAATCCCTTTCCTGGTTGCACAAGCTCTGGAATGCTTCCAGAAAAAAGCAGCTCACCCCATAGAAAACTCTGGTGGTTGCTTTAGCAAGCAAAAAGTGGTGACCACCGCAGCAGATATCTCCAATGTTTGTTGCAGTACCCAGTAGCGGATCTTGCCACGGGCAAGCATGATTTTTGCCCAGGGCGCGGCTGTCCCGAGGGCGCCGCGCCGCCGCCCCTTGTGTGCCGACCCCATGGCCAGATCCGCTACTGGTGCCGTGCGGTGCGCAATGACGTGATCGCGCACCGCACAGCATTGTGGGAGCGGCCATAGATGCTAGAGGTCATAATTGACCTCTAGTGTCTGTGTGCGGTGGTATGAGAGAGATATCATGACGTCTCTCCCATAGAGCCACGGAGCGGCGCCAGCGGCAGGAGAGGGAGGGCAGCAGCGGTCGGGAAGCAGGAGCGGGGATGGTGAGTATTTATTTATTTATTTTGGTAAGCAGCGCTACTAGCTGCACAGCTACAGTATTGGGGGCACAGCTACAGTGGGCACAGCTACAGTGGGCACAGCATTGGGGGTACAGCTACAGGGGACACAGTACTGGGGGCACAGCTACAGGGGGCACAGTATTGGCACAACTAGTAGTGGCACAGCTACAGGGGGCACAGTACTGGGGATACAACTACTCAGGGCACAACTACTGAGGGCACAGCTACAGGGGGCACAGTACTGGGGGCACAACTACTGAGGGCACAGCTACAGGGGACATAACTGTGACACGCGCCTATGGCATGCACTAACCCTGTTTTACCTGTTGGGGGGGAAGGGCGCTGGACGCCAAGGAAAACTTTCGCCTTGGGGGCCACAAGGTCTAGAACCGGCCCTGGCAGTACCCTGTGTATACATTTGATGGATACCTAATATTTGGGATCCGGTCTGAAGATCGACAGTGTCTAGGTCGACAATGTTTAGGTCAACCACTATAGGTCGACAGTCACTAGGTCGACATGGATGGAAGGTCGACAGGGTTTCTAGGTCGACATGTGCTAGGTCGACAGGTCTAAAGGTCGACATGAGTTTTTCACTTTATTTGGGGGGGGGGATTTTTTCATACTTAACGATCCACGTGGACTACGATTGGAACGGTAAAGTGTGCCGAGCGAAGCGGTAGCGGAGCGAAGGCACCATGCCCGAAGCATGGCGAGCGAAGTGAGCCATGCGAGGGGACGCGGTGCACTAATTTGGGATCCCGGTCACTTTATGAAGAAAACGACACCAAAAAAAATAAAAAATCATCATGTCGACCTTTGGACCTGTCGACCTAGCACATGTCGACCTAGAAACCCTGTCGACCTTCCATCCATGTCGACCTAGTGACTGTCGACCTATAGTGGTCGACCTAAACATTGTCGACCTAGATACTGTCGATAAAACGAACTACACCCCTAATATTTGTGGATACCTAATATTGCAAGAGCCACCGCTTGTGTCATAAAGCTCTGCATAACAATTCTGCATATGTTCCACCATCCTGGCATGCTAGCATTGCTGAGACACCTCCCAGTAACCTGTGTAAAAATGATTTCCAGTAAATGATTAAGATGTAGATCTTGGACAGATCAAAGCCAACTGCTAATAGCCTTCTGGAATACTATGCTGTTAAAAAAAAACCATAATGTTTAAAATATATACAGTATATATATTCAGGGCTATTTTTAGGGCCGGAACGCTTTGGAACACCGTTCCTGAAGCTCTTTTCTAAAATGACTTCACCAGGAACGGCGTTCTGAAAAGTCTGCTGCCTCTGCGCTTTCCCTGTCTGAGCCTGAGGGGGGGAAGGACAGCGCGCGTCTCTCCTTCCCCTCGCTGTGTCTCGTCTCTGGCGGGCAATCAGAGTTCGCAGACCAGCAGCGGCGGTTCCTGATTGGCTGCCGGCCCGTGAGTTTTGATTGGCTCACAAGCCCGCGCCATATTTCAAATGGCCATTGCCCTTGAGACGGGACACAGTGAGGAGAAGGAGAGATGTGCACTGTGCTCTCCTCCCCTCAGCCTCAGACAGGGGAAATGAAAGCGGAAGCAGCAACGGATGGAGGGGTGAGCATTATTACTGGGGGCAATGTGTAACTGGCAACACTGGGAGGACAATGTGTAACTGGCACTACTGGGGGGCAATGTGTAACTGGCATTATTGGGGGCAATGTGTAACTGGCATTACTGGGGGCATTGTGTAACTGGCAGTACTGGGGGGCAATGTGTATCTTGCACTCTGGGGGCAATGTGTAACTGGCAATACTGGGGGACAATTTGTAACTGGCACTACTGGGGGCAAAGTGTAACTGGCAATACTGGGGGCAATGTGTAACTGGCAATACTGGGGGGCAATTTGTAACTGGCACTAATGGGGGCAATGTGTAACTGGCAATATTTGGGGACATTGTGTAACTGGCACTACTGGGGGCAATATGTAACTGGCAATACTGGGGGGCAATGTGTACCTTGCACTCTGGGGGCAAAGTGTAACTGGCAGTACTGGGGACAATGTGGAACTGGCACTACTGGGGGCAATGTGGAACTGGCAGTACTGGGTGGCAATGTGTAACTGGCATTACTGGGGACTATGTGGAACTGGCACTACTGGGGGGCAATGTGGAACTGGCAGTACTGGGTGGCAATGTGTAACTGGCATTACTGGGGACAATGTGGAACTGGCAATACTGGGGGGGGCAATTTGTAACTGGCACTAATGGGGGCAAAGTGTAACTGGCAATATTTGGGGACAATGTGTAACTGGCACTGCTGGGGGCAATGTGTAACTGGCAATACTGGGGGGCAATGTGTACCTTGCACTCTGGGGGCAATGTGTAACTGGCAATACTGGGGGGCAATTTGTAACTGGCACTACTGGGGGCAAAGTGTAACTGTCAATACTGGGGGCAATGTGGAACTGGCAGTACTGGGGGCAATGTGTAACTGGCAACACTGGGAGGACAATGTGTAACTGGCACTACTGGGGGGCAATGTGTAACTGGCATTATTGGGGGCAATGTGTAACTGGCATTACTGGGGGCATTGTGTAACTGGTAATACTGGGGGGCAATGTGTATCTTGCACTCTGGGGGCAATGTGTAACTGGCAATACTGGGGGACAATTTGTAACTGGCACTACTGGGGGCAAAGTGTAACTGGCAATACTGGGGGCAATGTGGAACTGGCACTACTGGGGGCAATGTGGAACTGGTAGTACTGGGTGGCAATGTGTAACTGGCATTACTGGGGACAATGTGGAACTGGCACTACTGGGGACAATGTGTAACTGGCACTACTGGGGCAATGTGTAACTGGCAATACTGGGGGGCAATTTGTAACTGGCACTAATGGGGGCAATGTGTAACTGGCAATATTTGGGGACATTGTGTAACTGGCAATACTGGGGGCAATGTGTAACTGGCAATACTGGGGGGCAATTTGTAACTGGCACTACTGGGGGCAAAGTGTAACTGGCAATACTGGGGGCAATGTGGAACTGGCAGTACTGGGTGACAATGTGTAACTGGCACTACTGGGGGCAATTTGTAACTGGCACTACTGGGGGCAATGTGTAACTGGCAATACTGGGGGCAAAGTGTAACTGGCAATACTGGGGGCAATGTGTAACTGGCACTACTGGGGGCAATGTGTAACTGGCAACACTGGGGGCAAAGTGTAACTGGCAATACTGAGGGCAAAGTGTAACTGGCACTACTGGGGGAAATGTGTAACTGGCAATACTGGGGGCAAAGTGTAGCTGGCAATACTGGGGGCAATATGTAACTGGCACTACTGGGGGCAATGTGTAACTGGCAATACTGGGGGCAATGTGGAACTGGCAGTACTGGGTGACAATGTGTAACTGGCACTACTGGGGCAATGTGTAACTGGCACTACTGGGGCAATGTGTAACTGGCAATACTGGGACAATGTGTAACTGGTATTACTGGGGGCATTATGTGTATATACGGCACTGCTGAGGGCATTATGTGTATATACAGCACTGCTGGGAGCACTATGTGTTATTAAAAAAAAAAGTTTATGTACCAATTGATACCCCACCGCTTTGGTAGCTCCATCCACATCACCGCCCACTTCTGCCCCACACACAGTTCCCTAACCTATTTTTCTACAAAAATACCCCTGTGTGTGCGTGCGTGCGTGCGTGCGTGCGTGTGTGTGTGTATACATATATATATATACACACACACACACACACACACACACACACACACACACACTTTCTGGAAATACTTCTGCACATCTGAAAGGGGCAACATCTTTTTGAAAAACACACGTATTCCAAATTTACAGTAACTTTGAGCTTTCAGATCAATTTGCTCTTTATACCTAGCAAGGGAGACATAAATAATTCCGAGAGTAATATTAGTCTGTTCCTTCCAAAGTACTGCATCCCTAATAGAGTGTAGCCTTTATGACATAACTCATGGTGTAGCACAAACACCCCATCAATAGTGCAGCGGCTCATTTCATTGTCCTTAGTGCATGGAATCTTCATTATTTGCACTCTTGATAAAAGGCAGCACATCCAGCAGATCAGCACTAGTCCATTTAACCGAGAGCAATAATTTATCTCATCTCCACCACTGGACACCGTCTGTTTACTTGGATAATAAAGATCTTCCATACTGATGGGCTGAGGGTGGGGGGTGGACGAGGGCTGTCTGTCACACAAGAAGGGAAGAGACTGAGACTCCTTAGCTGTGAGAGAGAGAGAAATATCACATTTATTTGGACTATTTTCATGCACAAAACAAAAATCTTAATCGTTTCATGGGCCTAATTCAGCTTGGATCGCTATTGAGACAGAAATTGCGATTTTCTCAATCCTGCTTCTGCGAAAAATCGCATGTGAAGATCCGCCCAGAAAGGAAAAAGAAGCCAACCGATGCAATCGCAAAATTGGTTATGCAACAGCAGAATTGCGATGCATACGCAAAAATCGAGTACCGTCGACAATTGTGGTTGACCCAGGGCTACTCAGAATAATGAGAATGAAGTTGCACCGGCATCATGTTTTTAGTCGCAATCCATTTTAACTGACGTCAGATACACACGCTGAAAACGGCCATGATCCACCTGCATTTTTCTAACCACTCTCCACAAATGCCATGTTAATACCCACTAATGGTCACTTCCTGTCAACCAAATTGTGATAATGCAATCGTAGTGGATGAATGGTGGGTAGCATGCTAGGCGGCCTTGCCCTGCAATGGGCGGCACCCAGCATGCAATTGAAAGGATTGCAGATTATTTTAGCAGAATCTGCAATCCTTACTTAATAAGGTTCAATGGGCTTAATTCAGAGGTGACGCAGCAGCAAATTTGTTAGCAGTTGGGCAAAACCACGGGGGTCATTCCAACCTGATCGCACGCTGCAGTTGTTTGCAGTGCAGCAATCGGGTGGGAACTGCTCATGCGCCGGCGCCGGCCCATGCCAGACGGCTGATGGCCCTCATTACCTAGCAATCGCCTCTGCCTGATTGATTTTCGGGGCGCGGTCTGGCCAATGCAGGCGTGGCAGGACCGTGCGGGGGGCGGGCCGCAGCAGCTGCGTGATATCACACGTAGCCACTGCAACCTGGGGCAGCGACGAGTAGCTCCCAACCAGCTGCAGGAGCTGCGCTGCCCGTGAGTTACTCTTCAAGTACAAAAGCATCGCCGCTGTGCAATGCTTTTGTACTTGTGCGGGAGGGGGGGAGGGCAGACCCCCCCTGCAGTGCAAATGGTTTTGCCCAACTGCTAACAAATTTGCTGCTGTGATCAAATCTGAATTACCCCCTATGTCGTTATTACAGAGATCTTCCAGTTCTCTGAATAGCAGCCCATCAAGTATAAATGGTTAGCCTATTAGACAATAGTCTTCTGCTCATGTTTATACAAGCTACTCCTTATTTGCATCACCTATTGTTCTATGGAGATTGCTGAGGTAAATTGTGGGCAGGAAGATCAAGGTGTGAATGCTGTGGATAAGGTGTGGATTAAGGTTTTGGGGGCCCCACCAATACAATTGACAATATGCCTTCACACCCCCAGTCCTCAGCCCCCTCCGTTGTCTCTTCACTGACCAATAAAGTTAGCAACACTGCCAGGAATTGGACCGGAGAACAAGTAGCACAGGCAAGTGGGGACTCAGGATCCATCTGTAGCATAGAGCATCTTCGCAATGGTAGCGGCCCTGTGGGGGCTTCTGGGAGACTGCCCTGCCTATAAGATGGCACTGCTGTGGATAAAGCATCTGTGGAACAATTGCTCCAATGTAATCATTTTCCAAATACTGTAGCTACATTAACTGATGCTTAGAGATTACATTTAACATGAATTACATTTATTGCCCAGGTTACGGCAATAGGAAAGGTAGACTGGGCTAAATCTCATCATGATATAGATTACATTGGCGGTCCTGGCATAGCTAAACATTCTTAAAGGCTGACTCCCCTATGCAAACGTAACCCCTATGGTACCTGTGGAAAAATTCTGGATCCGGAGGCTTCTATAATGTGAGACATATATATTTGGGAATCAGACCTGTATCCAGAGCATATTCATACTAGCATCGATTCACCCAGCAAGCTACATAGCATTCCTCCTTCCATATACAATTACAGTGTTGTTATAGCCTGAAACAATGAAAGAAAGAAAAATGGAAAATGCGCGATACATATTCCGATTTACCTGGGAAAACACTTTTGTTTATTTATTACCAGTTATTTATATAGCGCACACATATTCCGTAGCACTTTGCAGAGAATAGTTGGCCCTTCACATCAGTCATTGCCCGAGAGGAGCTTACAGTCTATGGCAGTGATGGCTAACCTTGACACTCCAGCTGTTGTTGAACTACACATCCCAGCATGCCCTGCTACAGTTTTGCTATTTGGCCATTCTAAAACTGATGCAGGGCATGCTAGGATGTGTAGTTCAACAACAGCTGGAGTGTCAATGTTAGCCATCACTGGTCTATGAGGTCCAATCAGCTCCAAACTGTCATTTTTCGAACACAGACTGTAACATGGCAGTTAGAGCTTGTTGGTTGGTACTTTATCTCCCTCCACTTTGTCTCTCTCCAAGGCTTAGTACAGTACATAGACCCCTAAATTCCCTGCCATATACACCTATACATATACTGTATTAAGGTTAATAAATTTTTGTCTGGAGCCAATTACCTACCAGAATATTTTTGGAGTGTGGAAGGAAATGGAAACTGGAGTAACCCATAGGAAACCTACGCAAGCAAAGCAGACAGGTCCGTCTTTTCGTATGGGCTCAATGGTCTCTTGTCCAAGGGCCCCAGGAGTATAAGGGTCCTAGGCTGATAGCTGAGGGTCCCCTCTTTCCAGGGGTACCAGATTTTTGAAAATCGGCCCTGAGGGACTGGAGATATCCAAATTGAAAGCAGTGGTCCCCATCCAAGCCTGTTAATTGCTCTTCCCAGCCAGATATCTTAGGTTCTGTCTGACTTAGAGTTTATCTGAGGGTATAATCCAAAAGCTGTGACTCTCCCCTTTTGGTGGACACTGGCTCCTTGTCTCTACTATGCCCAGAACCAGAGATATCAGACTTCAAGCAGCTGGTCTCTGCTTCAGCTCCACACGCATAATATGCAATTTTAGATTTTCATTGGTGAATTGCTCTGGCTCCTGAACTCTGATCCCCATGTCCCCAGTACCTCCTGAAAGGCGGGACTCTCTAATTTTGTATCCCATTCAAAGCTAAGAAATATATTTTCAGGAACTTCAGATATCTGCAGTCAAGCAAGCTGCCCTCCCACCGGAAAATTATAAATATTAAACCCACTCTACTATCCACCCCTCCCCTACATATTAAACACCCCTACCACCCTGGAAGTCATGTACCAGGGCTTCTTCATTCAGCCCAATGTCCCCTTCTACAGTTTAGCCCCATCTGTGCAGTAAAGGAGTAATTAGCAGAAATTACTGCTCAAGGTCCTACATGCTGAGCGGAAGATACTAAACTGCCGCGGGACATCAAAACTGCCATTGATAGCACCCCCCACCCCTACCTCTGGAGAATGGGTAGAGGGCCCAGTGCATTGCTGTGTCCAGGGGCCTACACTGCTGTTAAGACGGCCCTGACAGCAGAACATAAAAACTTTACACAGTACTGGGCGTGGTGTAAATCAAACCCAAGAACTCAGTGCTGTGAGGCAGTAATGCTAACCAATACGCAAATGTTGCTATCAAAAACAATGTACTTTGGGGTATATAAGACGGGTCTTGTGTATATCAGGAATATTTTTTCTATCTAATAGCGCAGTTCTGCATATTCTACACATAAGATAACATATCTGACTAAGCATGATCCCTACAACTTACATAAGTACCAATGTTTTGATTGCATGTCCCTCAGGAAGGTCCTGAGTTATAGAATAAACTTCACACATTATCATCTTTATCTGTCTGCTATAAGCCCTTTCTCATTGGCGTTTTTATCATGGGTGCAGTGTGTGCGGGGCCCACACCGCACCCATGTTGTTGTAATACTTACCTTTCCAAGCTGTAACCACGGCAAAAATTCCAACAATAATGTCCGCCACGCATCTGTCTTCAGACCATGGCGGGCGCCATGTTTCCAGAAACCCTTTACATGTGCAGTAGACTCTGGCACAGTGGCGGAGCCTACGGTGCCGTGGAGAGGAGGGGGCCCCCTTCTCTCTTAAAACTCCCCTGCCCTCTCTATTGTAAATCCTCTCTATTAGATTGTATGTCTTGTCATGAAGCTCCATTATGCTCGGTGAATATAGGAGACGTGTCCTCATTGTGCTCTGTGTGTTTATAGCGATGCGTGCTGACCCCCTTAAGTGTTTGAGTCTGGATTCGCCTTTTGGTCCGGTTAAAAATTGATTTAAAAAAAATTATAATCATTGATGAAAATCAAGAAAAACTGCAGCAATGATGTAATTTTTGCAATCCAAAACCCGAAATTCGGATTTCAAATGAAGTCAGAACCACATGAAGATCTGAACCGAGACTGTATTCAGATCGGATCTCCTCGTGAGATCCGAACCGCACAGATTTCATGCAAATATATTTAACCATTAGTTGTGTATAGTCAACAACTATTTTGCATGGATAAAAAGTTGCACAAAAAGCCTAATTTTCTGCTTTTCTGTTGTTTTTCTCTCTCAGTACCGATGGCTGTCGCTTTTCCTTATGCTGCAAATAACAGCTACTGATTATTATCAGTAATTAGCTTCTTTTGTCTACACAGCCTAGGTAGGTTGTGTTTGACTGCACAAATGAATGAATGAATGAATGAATGAATGAATGAATGAATGAATGAATGAATGAAAAAAATAAACTGATTTAAAAAACACAGTTGACCTGCTTCAATAGCAATAAGAGCTTCACTGTGACCCTAACATGCTATGTGGGCTCAGAGCGACAATTGTAATGTTCCCTCCGAGAGACCCTTGAGGACGATGTCAAGATGTGAGGTGTCATCTGTAGCTCTTAGAATCTTGTCATAAAAGCATAATAATTTTTTTATAGTTGCACTAATATGATCGAGATTTTAATATCTAGTTGAGTCTTGTATCTTCCCATTTCCACATGACAGAAGAATAGAGGATACTAGGAACCTTATTCTCTCAATCTGTTAGTTACAGAACAATACTTACTGCTGTAGTTTATTTGCTCCATGTGCATATTGAACAGCAAACCGTAAAATTAAGAACCTGCGAATGTTGCACTAAAGATTAAAATAACGGCAAAACAATTAAAAATGTTTCTCCCAGTAGTCTTTTCTTACCTTGCCTTTAAATCACCTGGACAGAGGTGTTTAACTTCATGCCCCAGCATAAAGAAAGTGTTTAGTAGTTTTATGACAGAGATAACACAGCATAGATCAAACTCTTTTGGCAGTTTTGTGGATTGTTAGGTTAAGGTGCCTTAAAGACAGATTAGATTGAAAAATAAATCTTCATAATATACAGCTTTCCGTGCAGCAGAGAACAAAAGTTGCAGCACTCAGACATCACATCTAGGTGGCGATGTTCCTTTGCTTTTAAAAAATGCCCTTTTCTCCTACTGCAAAAATGGAGGCAGCCCTTTTGTGGGTCCTTCTGTCAACTACCCTCAGTTGTGGCAGCCATTTTGTGGTATTTAGTAATTTTGAGTATGTTACAGCCTGAAAGTGCATCAGTTCACCGGGAGCAACACAGGGGTATTTTCTGAGGCAAACACAGTATCTACAGGAAACCTATTAATTCACAAGGCACTAGTGACTTCAGTGAGGTGAATAAATGCCTGATGGATGTGAAAACTCACCTGCTCAAAATGCAGTCATGCCTCAAGCATGTTGAATCAGTAGGCTACATTTTCACAACATGGATGCCTCCGCTGTATGTACTGTAGGTGACGCAGGTTTAATATTCACTTTTAATTATGTGAAACATTATAAGGCAGATGGGCCCAGACTGATTATGTTCCATTAAAGAAACAGTTAAGGAAACAGTGATATATTCCTTGATCACTGCTGAATTTTGGTGCAAATGTATCACAAGACAATGGCTGGTAAAAATGTATGACTTTGCCCCATTCGTGTCACATGTTGTCGGTAGCCCCCTAAAGCAACAAGATAGGTCAAAGTATAGAGAGGCCTAATTAACAAGTATTGTGGCAGTATATAGCATCTTACAATGGTGATAACACTGGCGTCACAAGGTGGGTGCGGGAGGTGCGGGCCGCACCCAGGTGTCACCCGCCGAGGGGTGACACCAAAGTGCCAGCTCCTGTTCAGTGACAGGAGTCGGGTGCTGCACTGTAACATTACGCGCAGCAACCCGGCTTCCGTCACTGTGTAGGAGAAGGCCACAGAGAAACGCTAGTCTCCAGGGGCAGCCTGCACTTCCCGCAGTGACGAAAATGCGGGTCGGGGCGCGAAGCCACACTCCCTCCAGAGGGTCACTTTCTTAGCCACACCCCTTCTGTGAAGCCACACCCCTTTTGCTGCCGCTGCCGCACCGGGTGTAACAGAGGTGAGTGACGCCTCTGGGTGATAACATAGAAAATTGATTTAAAAATGACAATATGGAGAGAATCGTTTATTATTGCTAAAATGCAGCAATAGCAATTTTTTTTTATCACTGCAAAAAGCAAATAAAAAAAAACAAAAAAAAAAACCCCTTAGGAGTGATAGTATTAATTAAGGTTCTGTGCATGTGCAAAACGGATTCTGCATCTTCACACGCAGAGCCCCCGACATGCAGACGGATTTACTGACTTCCAGCGTTTGGGGGGCGGCCGGAGCAGGCCAACTTTCTTGAAATGGGAGCATGTTGCCCCCGTTTTGTGGGAGTGATGAGGCCTGGGTCTGTGTCTTTGGACCCAAATTTCGTGGCTTGCAGCATGGACAGTCCGGCTCTCCTGCGGGTTACTCAGATGACTGATGTTCCTGCAAGTGATCCGATGCTGCATCTTAGGGCACAGCAGCGGATCACACAATCATCTAGGAGACATGTATTAGCACGGCTCCTGCAGCATTTGCCTATTTTCGTACAGCAGCTGCATGCAAAGACGCAGCTGCTGTATGAACAGCATCTATCTCCGAATCAGGCCTGAGGTTAGGAAACATAACGTGCACTACTGTATATATTGTTTGTGACTGTCATGGCTACAGAACAAATAGTTGTGGATAGTGGACAGCGGTTAATTTTGTGCAGTCACAGGCTTCTTTGATGCAAATAATGGACAGTTTTAGGTGCCTGATTACCAAACCCCTTTTACCTAAAAATCTGTGGAAACGGCAGAGATATCTCCCACATTGGACAGGATTATTCTTAGTGTAACTGTTCAGAGCTTGGCTCCGCTTTGTAACCATGGAGGCAGAGGAGGAGGTTCTTCCAATCCCTCTCCAGGAGCCCCCATTTTTACAAAATGGTGCTGCGCATGACTTTATGGCTGTATAGTGTTAGAAACGACAGTTAGTGATTGTCAAGCTCTTCTTCGGAACAACTGTTGTCCCAGCTAGAGATTCTTAATAAATACCATTGAAAAATAATTTCTTATTGCTGCGACATTTAGCAATAATGAATGATAAGTAACGGGGTTCGATCCCTGACGTATAATGGTTGCAGTGTGCAGTGTACCCCCCGTGCAGCCCCATCCTCAGCGTAGAACCCCTCCACACCCAACTTATTTTTTCCTCATGCAGTGACGTCTGAAAATATTACACAAATGATGACACTGACAGCAAACAGGAGGGCCCCCTGCACAAAGGGAGTGCGGCACATGACCTACAGGCATTAATACGCCTCTGGGCCTTATCACATATTTTACTAAATAAGTCCCATAAAACAGATCATATATTTTTTTATTTCCAAGGTCAGGGTTCCCATAAAATCAGGCGCTATACATTATACAAAGCAGCGGCAATGTCACCGGGGATTCCCTAATTGGTGTGGTTTTACAGTCTGACATATCTTATATTGTCTCCATACTCTGTATACAATTACTATTATTATAGATAAGAACTTCTAGAGGGCTTGTCAGTGAGATAGCATTCACATGGACAATGATCATGCCAGGTAATGTATTACAGAGAAAGCTTCCTCGCTGTTTATGTTGTTGAAAATAGAACTAGTTTCTATTCTACACTGTTTAGTTTAATTGCAGCGGCTACAGAAATTTTCCATCTCTCCATTTACAACCATTCTATCACTGGTTTGGAAAAGCGAAATGATGTATGACAACAGCGGCAGGTGTTTAGCTGTATCCTGTGTCTATAAACAGCTCCACTGGTAAGACTCCACAATAATGCTGTATTTATACCTTTCAGCATTTGTGGCAGCTTGGGAAAAATATGAAGTGTTTACTTAAACTTCCCCATACACACTGATGGCAGACATTTTATGGATTGTACAAAAAAATCTTGAGAATACAGCCTAAATGTACTGGTTCCTCCCAACAAAGTGGAGACAGCCATTTTGTGTGCTGAACCAATGAGAATGCAGCCCATCAATTCACTGGTGGCCAATGGTGTTTCAGAGGGGTGGTCTTCAGGTTGCCGGCGGCCGGGCTCCCGACGACCACCATACCGCGCTCGCCCAGCTGTCGGTATGTCGGCGGTCGGGATTTCAGAGGTCCAAGGTCCACAGTGCATTCTTAACATGGCTGCCCCCATAGTTGATAGGTGATTCAGGATAATGAGTCCTGCCTCCATAAAGGGAGTGCGGTCATGCTACTCTAGAGGTGTGGTGATGCCTGTTGGAGGCATGCCACATCTGCTTAGTACTACTAAGCTGCCCCTAACTCACACGCAACCCTATAGGCACTCAGGGTAATGGAAGTGGGTGGGGTGTGGGGATTGGATACACAGTATTCTGATCCAGGCCCTTCTGGTGACATGGATTGGCAAGAGAAGCACAAACTTCTTGGTGGCACAACTGTATCCACCTAGGCACTTGGTGCCACTTTAGAGTAGACCAGCACACAGTTTCTGTTTGCTGGCCTCATGCGCCCATCCCACCGGGGCCCAGACGATTTCTTGGCGGACCTACTCACCCTCTCCCCTACATCCCTGCATTCAGTAGCAAATCAATGCAATATACCTCGTAGTTGTCCCCGAAGACAAAAGTCCTGATTTTTGGGATGGTGTGGAAGTTCCCTGTAATTGCTACTGTCCAGCCTAATTTAGAACAGTTTGAAGGTAATTTATCTGCAGCAACCATTTTTACGGCAAATGTCAACCACTTTCCATTCCTAAATCTATATACAAAGAAGGACATTTACTAAGCAGTGACAAGAGCGGAGAAGTGAGCCAGTGGAGAAGTTGCCCATGGCAACCAATCAGCACTGAAGTACCATCTATAATTTGCATACTATAAAATTATACAGAGCTGCCGATTGGTTGATGGGGCAACTTCTCCACTGTCTCACTTCTCCGCTCTTATCACTGCTTAGTAAATGTCCCCCAAACTCTGTTACTCCTCATTTCTGTTATGTTTCACACCTAACAGCTACTTTTGCTAAATTCTTCCTCCTCGTGGACCATGTTGGAATCTTCACACTTATCTGCATTTCATATCAAACTGCTCATCGGCTTCTGTCGGCACATTTTGCTGTTTGCTATACAGTTTGCTATACTGTAGCTGCAGTCATGCCAGCACAGAGAAACAAGCGGCACGTGAAATGGTGAAATATAAATAAATGACTGTTTTCTGTATTCCTGCAGAAATGGCAGCAGTTTTCTGTTTACTCATTGCAGAGCATATGATTCATTTGTTTAATGTGTATAACGCTTTAGTGTTTTCACATTTAAAGGTTTTGCCAAGTGACTGCACAGAAGGCTCAACATATGATTTCTGCTACAAATTAGTACAGAATTCTGGAACAATTAAACTGGCTCCTTCAGAAAGCGACGGTCACAGTCTATTTGCTGGTTTATAAAAGGTGACTTTGTAACGTCGGGGAAGGGGATGATACATTGCCATTAGCACCGCTGCTGTGGCTGAAATGCAAACAAAAACTAAACTGTACCATTCTCAGCATGGTAAAGTGTATTTGACTTGGGTCAAAGCAACTTTTTCATGCCATTCCTCATCTCTTCGCATCTTTGTGTATCCCCGGATTTAAATAGGCGGCTGGAATAGATCAATCTGGAACCAATCAGATCAATACGTGTTATTACAAAATTACATACAAATATTTATCACTTGAAAAAAGTTACATATGTCCAGATGTACTATCGGGTGTGTGAAGTGGGAAAAGTGCCTGGTGCATGTTTGGCACCAGTATACAGTGCCATGTTTGGTAAAGGCGTACATAACCTTTTCATAATTTTTTGCCATATTTACGGTGTGGTATTAAATTGGTATTCTGGGTACTAGGGAAGGGGGCCTTATGAGAGGCTTCCGGTATGAATGATCGACCATGTTATGGTCGAAAGTCATTAGGTCAACCACTATTGGTCGACATTGGCATGGTCGACATGGACAAATGGTCGACACATGAAAATTATCTACACATGAAAGGTTGATACATGAAAAGGTCGACATGAGTTTTTTTGGTGTCGTTTTCTGCGTAAAGTGGTGGGGAACCCCAATTAGTGCACGTGTACGCTCGCCATGCTTTGGGCAAGGTGCCTCACGGTTACCGTTCCCAATCGTAGTCCACGTGGATCGTGAAGTATGGAAAAGTTCCCCAAAAGAAAAAAAATGTGAAAAACTCATGTCGTCCTTTTCATGTGTCGACCTTTCACGTGTCGACCATTTCCATAGTCGACCATCCAAACAGATACCCCAAACTATCCTTGCGCTGTCGCATTCACAGTGTAGACTCTGGCACTGTCCACAGTCTACACTGCACATGTGCGTATCTCTGGGAAATTGGCGCTGGCACCGTTTTACATGAAGATTTCTCTGGCAGCACTGCAAGGTACAGGGTGAGATTGAGGCCATAGCCCCAGGCCTCCACATTAACATAGGCCCACTATCATGACATCATGAGGATGAGCGGCCACCCTAGCTGGCCACACCCTCCAACATAAATCTTAAGTATTAATCATGTGCTTCTCCTGACAAGAAATGTTCTACTTTATATATATATATATATATATATATATAAGGAGATATTGGGACTCGGTGTAGAGTGTGTACACACCCACATGGCACTAGCCACACCCACACAGTCCTGGGCTCAGCTCCTCCACTTCTCCCAATAGGTCCGTAATCATTTTGAGCCCCAGGACCATGTGACCCTTTTCCGGCCCTGGCAAGTTCAGTAGAATTAGGAGGGTGCAATGTGCACCCATTGCTGGTATGCCAGTGCTCTAGGGACAACGTATGCAGCTTTTAACAGTTTATAGCAGTGATAGGCAACCTGACACACTTCAGGGGCTGCATTGGTTGGCCCTCTAGCCTTCAAAAGGGCTTCCCATTATCCTTCATCACAGTGATATCATTAAAATAAAATGTTTAATCAAAGAAAGAAACAAACATCTGGAACATATCAGATGGTATTTTACACAAGTGCTTCATCCTATAGTAAAACAATATGGCAATAAAGCAAGGAAGTAGCTGGGAATACAGGTAAAGAAATGGAGGGCCACATGCAGCCCTAGGGCCACTTGTTGCCCATTACTGGTCAATACACTGACTCCAACATGTGCTGGAAGCGTTAGTTGTATGAGGGATGTAAGAACATTGTCTCTCGCTCACCGCCTGTCTCAGGCTCTGATAGCGGCTGCTATCATCCGTCATCGAAATTGTTGTGGTTTGTAGTCACTGTGGGCTTCAAGGGATAAAGGTGCAATAAAATGTCTTTATAATTAACTAAGAAAAATATTGAGTTAAATCAAGAGAGACTGAAATACTCAGTAATTCCAGCTGCATGCAGTATGTACTCTATATTAATAATGTCTGAACCGCAATTATTATGTTATGGAAGGCAGTGTAGTGAGAGGTAGTTAATAAAATAAATCTTGTTAAAAAATATCTCATTTTGAAAGGCTATAGCCATAGAGGAGCTTTACTTCATAGCTGCATCTCATAAATAAACACAACTCCAATAATGAAACACAATGGGGGGTCACGTACATACTGGACAGAACACAGAGGTACAGCGCCTACGCAGGTACTCATCCACTAATTCAGAGGTGGGATGCTGCAATTTCAGAAATCAGGACTATTATCATTATATATTTATCAGCAGCACCCAGCTACAGAGTACATAAACAAATAAGCAAAAAAGAAAAAAGTGACTTAAGGTGCATACACAGAGGGCGTTTTTGCCCAGCGTGTATGCACAGCGATGATCGCGAACATCGCTGGCAGGAAAATAGCTCAGTGCATACACACTGAGTGATTTTCCCTGTGCCCAGCGATGTCAGCGGGGGGGTGAAGCACTTTCCACAGTAGGAGACTGTGGAAAGTGATTCACTCGGCTGTTCAAACAGCCCGACGGACGGCGGCGGCCAGTGATGATGCAGGAGCGCGCATCGGTGCTCACCGCTTACAGTACAAGTTTGAGGTCAAAGTAGCTCAAAATGCCAACAGTGAGTTACTTTGAGCTCAGAATCGCCCAGTGTGTATGGGACTTTACAGTTCAAGACAATATAGGACAACTAAAGGGTATATAAACACAGTTGCATCAGCAGACAACACTGACATAAGTATAAAGGTGGCAGAAAACGGAGAGGGATTTGGTGTCGTCAACGGGAGTATGGAGTAGTAGATGGTTCAAGTAAGAGAAGGAAAGTCACATGAGGGAAGAGGGCCCTGCTCGTGAGAGGAACCATTGTAAAGGGGAGGGACAGACAGACTTGTGACACAGATCGGGTAGACAGTGAGCATGGAACCGAGGCTTAGGGTGAGATTTGTTTGTAAAGAAGTGGGTATAGAGAGTCTGTTTAAAGTTTTGTAGAGAGGTGGAGAATCTGATAGGGAGAGGTAGAGAATTCCAGAGGAAGGGAGCAGCACGTGAAAAATCTTGGAGGAAGGAGTGTGGGGAAGTAGGCAGAAGAGGCAGCGTGCATTAACAAAGCGAAGAGGACGGGTGGGAGAGTAAAGGGAGATAAGGTCAGAGATGTAAATGGCAGAGAAATGGCTGAGGGCTTTGTGAGTGTGAGAAGCTTGAATTGATTTCTGAAAGTGAAGGGGAGCCAGTGAAGGGCTTGTAAGAGAGAAGAGGTGGACGTAGTACGTTTTTTAGGAAGATGAGCTGGGCTGCAGAATTGAGGATAGATTGGAGTTGAGAGAGGCATTTGTCAGGGTTGCCACATAGGAGGAGATTAGAGTAGCGAAGCCCAGAGAGGAGAGACTGCAGGACACTTCAGGGGGCAGGGCTGGGCTGTCTCATCACTGTGCCCCATCCCAGCCACTGTAAAATGCCAAAATTTTCCATGTCTGTGGTGCAAAAGGCGGGGCTAATGTATGCAAATGTTGTGTCTTTCAGCCTCGTCCCCTCTATAAGGAGCCACGAAACCCAGCTATAATCTCCTCATCCTGCACGCTTCACTAGAAGCAGGTGGGATGCAGGAGATTCGTCCACTCTTCCTTGGGTGTGGGGTACTATCCGAAAAATCAATAGAGTTGGCAAGTATGCTCCAGGGTGCCACCTCTCGACTGACATCCTTGGCCAACATGACCCACCGTTAGTTATGGTCCTGGAAACATTCTCTAAGCTATTTAAGTTCTAGGCTCCTGGTGCCTGAAGTACGCAATGCCTTCGCAGCAGCGATTCAGTAAGCAGCGGATGTGTGAAAAGACGAAAATATGCTAATGTTGCAGCGTCTCTCTCTCTCTCTCTCTCTCTCTCTATATATATATATATATATATACAGTATCTATCTATACATATATATATATATATATATTTATATATATATATATATATATATATATGGGTGTATTCAATGCATGTCGGATCCTTTCCAACATAAATTATCCGACAATACAGTATTCAATTCTCGGCCAAATCCCGACAATGCCAATCCGGCTTTGTTTAAAGTCGGACTGACATTGTCGGAAACGGGGCTAAAACCTGTCGGATTTGGCCGCGGAATTCAACAAAACACGTGGATCCGTGGATAATCAGCCAATCCACGTGTTTTCCGACAAGTCGGGATTGCCGACCTGTCGGAAAAAGGCAGCCCGATTGAATAAGTTGGAACAGTTTCCGAACTAAGAAAGTCGGAACTGTCGTCTTTGCGACAAGACGACAGTTCCGTCTTCAACTGAATACCCCCCCCCCCCCTTAGTATGTACTGACTGAATAGTAGCTAGTATCTGAATGGTTGCCCTGGGTTACCGCACATTTGCTGTGTTAGTGTGATCTTCCACACATTTGTGTCCTGCTTTGAAAGCTTTTAGAAAGTAAGAAACAAGCTTAAATCACAATTATAAGAGGTATTCAAACATCGTTTCTGCGAGGACACTCAAGGTGCACTGAGCTATAATTCATTTAACGGTGACTGTTCTAGAGTTTACTAGTTTCAATTGTATTTGTAAAGGAATTGTAGAGATTCTACAATATTCTCAGTACCCAGTGGCTATTATTACTGGTAAACAAACAGATACCTATTCCAAAATTAATTTAGGAAAAAAGGAAAGATACTGAATGCAGAGGGAGAAAAGCAAATAGCACACTGTAAAATAATCCTGTAAAATTTAATTTTTAAGATTGTGATCATTGAAATAAAACTTTACTTTTTACATTATTTGCTTAACAACTTAATCTGACCAGTTACCCATTTACTTACAGTAGAAGACTTGCCTAGGCTCCCGCATGTTGCGGTACACTCCCGATTTTTTCACCCATGGAAGAGTGGACGAATTTCCTGCATCCCGCCCACTTCCTAGTGAAGCGGGCAGGATAAGGAGATTATACAGGTACCTCAGATTCCAGCTCTTTATGGAGGGGTGGGGCAAAATGTCAAGAATATGCATCATTTAGTCCCTCCCCTCCTCACGGACCCGCGAATCACTGCATTTTGCCGCGACAGGAGCAGGGATTAGCGACTAGACAGACGGGCCTCGCCCCCCTGAAGTGTCTCCTCTCCAGGCTTCTCCCAGAGAGGAGTATAATAAAGTATGTATTATTATTATTGATAAACTTTATTTATAGGGCGCCACTTGTGGTCCGCAGAGCTGTACAGAGGGTAAAAAAAAAAACAGGACAGTATTGATAGCACAGCACAATACAGTATACAATAAACAAATTACACTTCAACTCTCAAAATAAGGCCATTGACAGAATTGCCCAGTTAAATTTTTTGCAAAGTTTTCCATTTAGTTTTTTTAGCTTATGCATTCACTGTGAATTTGTATGTGGTTTTGTAATGTCATAGATTTGCTAATCATGTTTTTGGAAATTCAGTGGAAATTTTAATTGATTCAGTTTTCTGTTAGTAAATATTGATGACCGCATTCAGTTCTCTAGGATTTATTTCCATTCTACAAAGGATTATAGGCTGCCAGGGTTTGATCTGAGCCACTGACTGGGCCAGTGAAATAGTTAAATACCAACTCAGTGTTTTTTGACAAATCTTGATGCCAGTATTTTGTAAAGGATATTGCACTGTAAAATCGATAAGCTAACTTTAGCACTTGGTTTCTGCTCAATAATATATTCCTCTAGGAGAGAAGCTAGGATGATTTTCAGTCTTTGCCATTAAATCTTCAGAGATTAATATAAGAAAAAATTCCACAATGCCACTTTAAGCAATTTTATGCAGTTTATCTCATGGGATTAATCGCCCGAGGGGAAAATAAAAACTTTTTGATTTTTCTATTCCAAAACCCCTATTATGCCCTCTCCTGAATAACGATTAGTCGCTAACCTCATTAAACTATACGGAGGTCACTAATCATCTGACGTTCAGAAAAGGTGGTTACCGCGCTGCACTGTGCGATTGACGGAGATAATATCGCTCTTCACAGACTGTAAATAGTTTGTGTAGCAAAGCACATAGAAAACAAAATGAGACATTATAAGCAATCTCTGTAATAAGGTCAACGGGGTTTCTATAATGGGTCATTTTTTTAGATCAGCGCAAGCATTCTACCCTGGGGAAATGGATCATGTGCAATAGACTTTGGCACGTGCCAGAGTCTCCTGCGGAAATCAGCCATAAGAGAGGGGAGTCTGCACACATGGGCCTTCCCTTCTCTTTAAGCACTGCTGAATAAGGAGAACTCTTCAGGACTATCTACATGACTAATTTATATAGCGTAAAGTTTACTTGGGATGTGTTTTGTTTTAGGGTTGTTTGGCTCTGCGTTGCTCTGAAGTTAACACTAGATACACATGAATATTAATGTTTTATAAAGAATCCTACCAAATACATGTTTTTATTGTACTATTGGCGATGGTAACAGCGTCATAGTCCACACCAGCAGATCCCTCAGAATCACCAAACAATCCAGTACTTAACCAGTGGGGTGGTTTATTGAGCAGTAACGTGATCATACAGCTGTACTCACAGTTATGCGAAGGCAGACTCTTGCATGGCGCAGAGCATACAGATCACCAGTGATTGTATGTGAGTAGCAGGGCTTGTATAAGCCAGCAGTGGTGCTCTTTAGTGGGTTTTGGAGGTGTATATCGCTGGGTCTCATGGGGCTATGTGGAATGCTACTGTGTCCCTCTGTGGTGCTCTATCACAGTGATAACATTATGCTGCACATACTTAGAAGACCAAACGACGGCCATCTTGGTGAAGGACAAGATGCCTCCCTAAAGGAGCACCGTGGAGACTGTGCAGTAATGCTCTCCATATTTCATCACTTATCAGTTGTTTAACGTATAGATTTTCAACCTTGCTTATAACTGTAGTTCTGTCTTTGTTTTTGAATGTTTGCCTGGTGCTGATAATACTGTATGTAATTGTTTAAACAACTAAAATAGAATTTTTTGACTTGTACTCCTTATTTATGTGACTGAACAGCTTGTACAGTTAGCTGTAAGATAGTCCCAAGATACAGCCTCATTTTGTAGGTTTTGGTTTTTTTTTAAAACATATTTTTATTGTAATGAAAAACATTTCCTTATGGAAGAGTAGTCTGCGACCCACACACAATGGTAAAAGAAAAGAAAAATGAGATTCCTTTAAGTATTTATTTTTAGGAAGGGAGTCCTGGAATGGCTGATGTTGTCATCGTGGAAAAGACTTCAAAGTAGAGACACATTTGGAGATATATATATGGGCCTATAAGGGCTAGTAATCTACATTTTTTTTGCCCTTGTAGGGGTAAATTTACTAAGATGGGAGATCTATTTAAGATGGGATGTTGCCCATAGAAACCAATCAGATTCTACTTCTAATTTATGTAGCACCTTCTAGAAGATAATACCTGGAATCTGATTGGTTGCTATAGGCAACATCCCATCTTAAATAGAACTCCCACTTAGTAAATTTACCCCATAGTCTGTTATACAGAGGTGTGTTCTAATAAATGCTAAGCACAAATTCCCTGCAGCCCGGAATAGGGATCATTGATCCCTATGAAGAGCATATCCATAATACAAGATGTTCATGAGAATTCTAGACTAATTGAAGACGCAGCTGGTCCAGTTTTCTTGTGTCTATGGCTTCTAGTGTTCTCATGAATGACTGTGAGTGCATTAATGCCATGGAGCAATGACCATTTTTCCAAGCAATCATTACTATGTGTTGGATACACCTCTGTGCAATGACCCATGGGCACATTATAAACTGGCAATTGTGTACAGCCTTTGTATGTTTATTCTGGTCCTACAAGGGAACAATAGTAGGCTCAACCGCCAAGCATGATATGCTATGGGGGAGATTCAAATGTTTGAAAAGTCAGTTGAGAGTCTGTCTTTTCCTATCTAATAGACAGGAAAAAACAGACACCCAACCGACTTTTCAAACATTTGAATCTCCCCCTATGAGTCTAATCTGGAAAAATTACTTGAAGTATTTCAACAATTATTTGTTAAAACATTATTGTAAGACAATCTATAGACCCATTTTAAGCGTGATCAAGCTTTTAACACAAAATCCTTTCTCTAGTGGGCAAATGTTAGAATTTTCCTTTTAGCCACCTGTGGGCAAGTAGTGCTAACGTGCACTGAACTATGGCCAGCAATGAAACCTTGGCTGTTTGCATGGCTTACATAATTTCACAACCCAGTGAGCAGGTCAGCTGGGGTAGTACGGGTACAGGGAATTGTTCAGCAGTTAAGGGCATTGCCTGCCATAGAGAGCCATGATGGAGTTCCTGTTTTGAGTTTCAGTTCCATTTCCCAAAGTCACTTCTGTTCCAGACATCAACAAAAAAAAAAAAAAGACTGTAAGCTTCATTGCTCAGGCAAACCGTGCTTTGCAAATTCTGTGTACATGCTATTAAAAAAAAATAATAATAATTAAATTATGAATTACATCTGAATGAAATGTAGGCACAAATGATCCACTACAATGAAAATAAAAAAATGTAATCGCTTTATGTTAAACTGTATTTTTATTTGTAGCCTTCATATTCTAATATAATATATCTATGTTTCATTATGAAAGCATAGTCTTTTCCACTTGGTTCAATGCTGTTTTTGTCTTTAGAATGTCTGTCGACTACAGATTTTCATGTTTGCGTGACAACATGTGTTTCGTGTATTCGTTAATTTATGTCATTTATTTAAATTCTTTCCCATTTCCTGGCTGTGGGACCGTTTCCTTTCTCTCTTTCCTTTCACTCTCCAAACTGGCTGCAATTTACTGGTTTAACAGGCAGTCCAAAAGTGAGAACGTAATGTTCTTCCACTAGGAAAATGAAAATTAAAAAGCATTGATGAAAATTAATTTCTGAATAAGCATACCCAGATTGATGGGAGGATTATCTTGTGTCACGTTTCCCATTAATGCCATCTCCAAATAAATTCTCTCTAATGACATATGTTATAGAGCCTTTTAAAGTGTAGCAGCTGAATAATATATCTAAATTAGTCATTGCCTTAACTCTCTTTCTTCCCGGTTGTGAGGTGCTATAGGATGTAGCTCAAAACTGTCACCCAGTGTTCATTTTCGTGTCCTCAAAGCCAAAAATACCAGTCCTGATGATGTTCTGTGGCACAGGAATTATCTGGCGTCTATTCTAGAAAAGCACTCTAAATGTCTTTGTCAAAATATTAGACAGTTTTGTGATTACAGACTGAAAATGTTTGGCTTGTCTTCAGGTAACAGAGTAATTGTTCCATCACTAAATAGCTTTTGGCAATGGCTCATATTTTGGGGAAAATGTGCAGACTGTCGTTTATTGTAGCTATTATAATAATGTAATAATTTAAATCATTTTTCTTGTGAGGACTAGCTGGGTATTATTTTACTTGGAGTTGTTTTATGCACATTTGCCCTTTTTACCTCAAAATGTAAGCGATTGTTTGTGCATATTTTCGCCATTCATCCAGAATTCATGAACCTTTGCTGTGTAGCAACTATGACATCACTACTCGCCAAATAAAGGTCATGTTATGACTAAACATAGTTTACCTAAATGCTAATTTAAAGGCAAAAGGTTTTTCACTTTTTACAGGAAAACTAAATATCACATTATAAATTGACTCCATTAAAAAGATCCCATCATAATTCATTTATGATTACTGTAAATGCGCTACCTATTTGTTTTTTTGTTTTTTTAACTAAATAGCAAATTTGTAGTACTTACTGTACTACCCTGTCTGAGCTGAAAATTGTTTCTCATTTCCAAAAAATGTGTTGTCTCTCTGTCCAATAAAACTTTTGTTTATGAATATCCGTGCTTCTTAGAGTGAGGGCGGCCATTTTGTGGATGCAACTGATAGTCATGAAAATGCAGCTTATCCATTCAGTAGAAATTAGTGACAATAATAAGGTATGATGTGGTTGGATATTTTTTTTACAAAATGGCTACCTCTACCTTTGTCTCACAACATACTGTACCACAATTATATCTCTGCTGAACAGTAATAGGCTACATTTGTATATTATTTCGGCCAACAAAATGGCTGCATTCATATTTTTGCCTTAAAAAAAATAATCAGTGATGTCACTAGTGGTCTATTTACTAAGCCTTGGATGGAGTTAAAGTGGAGAGAGATAAAGTACCAGCCAATCAGTTCCTGTCATTTTTCAAACACAGCCTGTGACATGGCAGTTGGGAGCTGATTGGCCGGGACTTTATCTCCATCCAAAGCTTAGTAGATAGACCCCTTATTCTGTATTTATATTTTATTTCTCACCACAAAATGGCTGCCACCACAGTATAAGCTTTATGTTAAATTGTGTTTCTGCAGATAATTTCTCCCAGGCATCCCCTGCAGTTCCTTTTTAACTGTAACACTGGGTTAGTTGTACTAAGCCTTGGAGAGTGGTAAAGTGGAGAGAGATATCGTACCAGCTAACCAGGTCCTAACTGCCATGTTACAAGTTGTGTTTTAAAAATGACAGGAGCTGATTGGTTGATATTTTAGCTCCGTCCACTTTCTCTCTCTCCAAGTCTTAGTATATATTCACCAATTGATATGTTGATGTCACTTGTTTTGTACACTGTGTGAATGTTACAACAACTGATGCCATGGGTAATCCCTGCGTTCTAAAGCCTTGTATCTAGATATGGTAACAGAACCTTAAAAAAAATCAACTTAATGTGTTCTATGAATTGTATAAGCTCCAGCTCAGTGTTACATTTACAAACTTTAGAAGAAGTTTGGTGCGATCATGTGACCAAGTTTCCTCGCTGTAATGACATTCCATAGTAACAGCTTTTCTCCCCTCTCTGGATTACGATACAATTACAGAGATATATTTTGTATAGTATTTGAGTAACTTACATCCCCGCACCTTATGGTTGTAACAGATGTTCAATTATCCATATAATGTAAATTTCCTCTAGTTTTATTCGGTATCCCTAAATTAAAGGTCAGCATGTAATTCTGGAAGAAAAAAAAAACTAATTAAAAAAACATAGTTCTTATTAATTTATTTTAATATTTCCATTTCTTAATATACTGTTAGCCATTATTATAAGTGCCATTTAACTATTAAGGCGTAAACATCATATGTTTAACACACTGCTCTGGTATTCTCTTAAAAAAATATGTTCTGTATAAGAACATTCCAGTTGTCTGGCATCTGTTCTAGATGCAATTACTGTCAGCAGCCTGTTTGCTCAGTGTCTGATAACTCAAGAGGAATGGAAGGAATTGCTCATCTTCATAATTTGCTTTATTTTGGCTGTTCTGGGGTCTCAAATTATAGGATAATTCCACCCAATAGTGTAAATGTAATTTTGGACGGAATGTTGAAAGTGAAGCTTAATGGTTACTTAGCCCTACGGTTTCTTAGTTGGGGCTTGGAGAGTTGGCTAAAGAAAGGTCAGTTTGTCCCAGATTAAGGAGAGTTCAGCGTTATTAGTCGCACTGTCCTTACTCCCACCTGCCAGAGTATGGGCAACAGCAGTGGGTGAGTACAAGACGTAGGGGCAGGGGCAGGGGCATAGCCAGAATGCTTCTAGACAGATACCTCTCTGCAGCAGTGGTTAATTATATGTTCCATAATAGTGCCCTAGTTCATTTCGGTGACCATAGTAGTGCTTTAGGTAATGTTATACCCCATTATAGTGCCCTCGTTTTTTATGAGCCATAGTAGTGCCCTAGTTCACATTATATCACATTGTAGGGCTGCCAGTACACATTGGGGGGTAATTCAGATCTGATTGCTGCTGTGCATCTTCGCACAGTAGGCAATCAGATCTGAACTGCGCATGCGTATGCACCGCAATGCGCAGGTGCGACGGGCGGCTGCAAAGGAGATCGCCGGTCAGCGATGGGTTTGTGCGAAGTGTCCATTTCGTACAGGCGTTCGCAAGGAGATTGACATGAAGAGGGCGTTTGTGGGTGGCAACTGACCGTTTTCAGGGAGTGTCTGGAAAAACGCAGGAAGGACCAAGCGTTTGCAGGGCCCGCTCACCTCCTCCTGTAAGTATCATGTTCTAGACTGTGCACTTAAAATTATACATATGTTCCCTTAGACTGCACAGGACTATGGTGTATTTTCTACATTGCATTGCTGTTATTAATCTAGCAGTATTTTCATATATAAATATATATATATATATATATCAAGGGGCCCAGACCATGCACTTTCCAATGGTTAGCCACACCCCTGTGGCAGCTGGCCATACCTCTAAATATGGGCAACTACTACTGCACTCCCCCGGTGGGCCCTTCATGCTCCAGTCCTTCACTGGCTTACAGTATCATTTATCTAACATAAAACTGAGTCCACTTGAGCTACCAGTACATTTTCGCAGCGTGGCCAGGGACGGATGTGGAGGCCCCTCATTGTGTGGTGGCCCCTGTTATTAATCCAGCTGTGAGCGTGGGGGGAAAGCCACAAAAACCTCTGGGAGAACATAGACACTCCACACAGGTATGACCCTGGTTGGGAGTTGAACTCATGAAGTCAGTGCTGTAAGCCAGCCATGCAAACCACTACGCCACTGTGCAGCCCACTGCACTCTTTTCTAGAATGGGAATGAAAAATTACAATTGAGCTATGATTGGTTGCTGTGGATCCAATCACGTTTAAGCCCTTTGCACCATTTAATTAAACAAGCCTCTGTGCATTTTTCATATGTAATACCTTTGGTCCTACTGTGAATTTGTTGAACGAAGATTTTCAGTAGCTCCCAAATGATATTTGCAGGGGTCAACTCATCTACATTCTAATTATTGCAGCAGTTTCGCAAAACATATTTAGTTCCTTTAAGCATGAGCTGTATATACATCCTGTGCTGAGGAGATATTAATATTTTAGCTGACAATTAAGAATATTAAGTGAGATTCACTAAAGGAGATTAATAACGCTTACAAAATCCCTGGTCGTATATAATGCAACATAATTCAGGCCCAAGATCTCGGTTTTTCATGGTGTTTAAAATATATCTTTTACTCCTATCTAATATTTCACAGCAGCCCCCGGAGAGAGAATTATAGCATTAGCTGATTAAGGTTGCCTTTCTCAGCTCCTATAGAAGGAGATTAGCCAGAAGATGTTTGACCTCATACTTGTTAAAGAAAGCTGATTGGCTTTCGCTTGCTTCAGATGTTTCTAATAAGATGCTGTTTTCATTCAGATATTGACAAGGTTCTTTACAGTTATTCTTTTTACATGATGAACTGTTTGACTGGAGATTCCATACTTACCGAAGTTACATTTCAGGGAAGACGTCACTGGTTATGTGTAGAGAAGTAAATATTGATCTTGCATAACGCTTTACAGCTCCCAAGACACAGAGGAAAACATGGATGGTTCACAGTTGAGGTTCCTCAGGTTATTTTAATTGATATCACCATATGCAGAGATCACACACAGGAAAGAGAAATGTGATTTATTTTTAGCCTGTACCACCTCTCAAATTATACCACCTCTATTCCACACCATAATTCCAGTACATCATCTCTATTCTCTATTCATCTCTATTCCACACCACCACATCAGTACACCACCTCTATCCCACACCACCACTCCAGTACACCACCTCTATTCCACACCACATCAGTACACTACCTCTATCCCACACCACCACTCCAGTACATCATCTCTATTCCACACCACCACATCAGTACATCACCTCGATTCCACACCACAACATCAGTACACTACCTCTATCCCACACCACCACTCCAGTACAGCACCTTTATTCCACACTATAAATACAGTACACCACCTTTATCTCACCTGACCACACCAGTACACCACCTTTATTACATCAGTACAACTCCAGTACACCACCTCTATCCCACACCCCACTCCATTACACCACCTCTATTCAACACTATAACTCCAGTGCAGCACATCTATTGCACACCACCACTCCAGTGCACCACCTTTACTCCACACTACAACTATAGTACACCACCTCTATTTCACACCACAACTCCAGTACACCACCTCTATTTCACACCACTCTATTCCGCACCAGAACTCCAGTACACCACCTCTTTTCCACACCAGTACACCATCGATCATATTCCACACCTCTACACCAGTACACTACCTCTGTCACACACCACCACTCCAGTACACCAACTCCATTTTACACCACAACTCCATTAAACCACCTCTATTTCACACCACCTCTATTCCGCACTAGAACTCCAGCACACCACCTCTATTTCACACCACCTCTATTCCGCACTAGAATTCCAGTACACCACCTCTATTTCACACCACCTCACCAGTACACCATTGATCATATTCCACACATCCACACCAGTACACTACCTCTGTCACACACCACTTCTATTCCACACCACCGCACCACACCAGTACACCACTGATCATATTCCACACCTCAACACCAGTACACTATCTCTGTGACACACCACCACTTCAGTACACCCCCTCTATTCCACACTACAACTCCAGTACATCACCTCTATCACATCACAACTCCAGTACACCACCTCTTTTTCACACCACCACTACAATACACCACCTCTATTCCACACCACCACTATTACACACTACCACACCACACCAGTACACTACACTACCTCTATCCCACACAACCACTCCAGTACACCATCTCTATTCCACACTACAACTCCAGTGTGCCACCTCTATTCTACACTACAACTCCAGTACACCCCCTCTATCCCACACCACCACTCCAGGGTACCACCGCTTTTCCAGACCAGCACTCCAGTGCATCACCTCTGTTCCACACCACAACTCCAGTATACCACCTCTCTCCCATACCACCACTTCAGTACACCACCACTATTCCACACTACAAATCCAGTACACCAACTCTATTCCACACTACACCAGTATACTACCTCCATCCAACACCATCACTCCAGTACATTACCTCTATCCCACATCACAACTCCAGTACACCACTTCTATTCCACACTACAACCCCAGTACACCACCTCTATTCCACACTACAACTCCAGTACACTACCTCTATCCCACACCACTACGCCACTACACTACTTTTATACCACACCACCACTATTCCACACTAGATCTCCAGTACACTACCGCTATCCCACATCACAACACCAGTACTCTACCTTTATGCCACATCACCACAAGGCACACCACCTCTATCCAATACCACCACATTGCACACCACCTCTATCCAATACCACCACTTTAGTACACCACTTCTGTGTCACATTACAACTCCAGTGCAATACCTCTATACCACACCACCACACCAGTACACTACTTCTATCCCACACCACCACTATTCCACACTACAACTCCAGTACACCACCTCTACTCCACACTACAACTCCAGTATACCATCTCTATCTCACACCACCACACCAGTATATTACCTCTATCCTACACCACTACTCCAGAACACAATCTCTATTCCTATCCACCACACCAGTACATTACCTCTATCCTATTTAACAACTCCAGTACACCACCTCTATCCCACACCACTACACCAGTATACTACCTCCATCCAACACCATCACTCCAGTACATTACCTCTATCCCACATCACAACTCCAGTACACCACTTCTATTCCACACTACAACCCCAGTACACCACCTCTATTCCACACTACAACTTCAGTACACTACCTCTATCCCACACCACTACGCCACTACACTACTTTTATACCACACCACCACTATTCCACACTAGAACTCCAGTACACTACCGCTATCCCACATCACAACACCAGTACTCTACCTTTATGCCACATCACCACAAGGCACACCACCTCTATCCAATACCACCACATTGCACACCACCTCTATCCAATACCACCACTTTAGTACACCACTTCTGTGTCACATTACAACTCCAGTACAATACCTCTATACCACACCACCACACCAGTACACTACTTCTATCCCACACCACCACTATTCCACACTACAACTCCAGTACACCACCTCTACTCCACACTACAACTCCAGTATACCATCTCTATCTCACACCACCACACCAGTATATTACCTCTATCCTACACCACTACTCCAGAACACAACCTCTATTCCTATCCACCACACCAGTACATTACTTCTATCCCATTTAACTACTCCAGTACACCACCTCTATTCCACACTACAACTCCAGTCCAGTGCACCACCTCTATTCCACAGTACAATTCCACTACACTACCGCACCAATAGACCACCTCTGTTCCTCACCACCACTTTCGCATATCAGCTGTATTCTAATCCAACAGCCCAGGATACAACCTCTATTCCTCACCCCTATTCCAGCACTCCTGCATTCCATCTCAATTCCAAACAACCACATCTGTACATCACCTCTGGTCATCACAATCACTAAACTATGTCACATCTAATACGCTACATAACCTCTGTCACAGTCTGTTGCCACAGATACCCTTGGACCTATGGGGGGGGGGATTTATCAAAGCTTGGAGAGAGATAAAGTGGAGAGAGAGAAAAATTGGAGAACGATAAAGTACTAACCAACCAGCTTCTACTGTAATGCTGATTCTACAGACTGTGTTTGAAAAATGGCAGACAGTTTATTGGTTGGTACTTTATCTCTCTCCAAATTTTGATATATCTCCCCCCCTACTTCATACACTGCTAGACCTAGTAAATACCAATGCCTTGCTAAGCACTAATACTGGCAAATAGAAAGAGACAGGACCTGATGTCAATACTTGTGCGTTGGAGGAGCATGGTGTTATCTGGCAGGCCGCAGTGGAATCTGCCTTCTTGTAACACAAATTTTCTTAAATTAACAAAACATTGATAAACTATATCACAAAATATATTTACCTTTTTAAAATACTAGACAATTTAGTTTTCCAAAGACAACACTAGAAAGATAAATAAAATACAGCAATGCAAAGAGATAAGAATTTGAACACGTTACACTTACGACACAATGAGGGTTATTCAGAGTTGTTAGCAAACCAAAAAAGTTAGCAATTGGGCAAAACCATGTTGCACTGCAGGTGGGGCAGATGTAACACGTGCAGAGAGCGTTAGATTTGGGTGGGGTGTGTTCAAACTGAAATCTAAGTTGCAGTGTAAAAATAAAGCAGCCAGTATTTACCCTGCACAGAAACAATATAACCCACCCAAATCTAACTGTCTCTGCACATGTTACATCTGCCCCACCTGCAGTGCGACATGGTTTTCCCCAATTGCTAACTTTTGTGTTTTGCTAACAACTCTGAATAACTAACCAATGTGAGAAATATACGACATTCTGTACTGAACTGATTCCAGGGCTGAATACATGTGGAATGATGCAGTTCTGCTACTGTTAAGTCCTTTTTATTTGATTTGATGCTGATTTTCTTTTTTCTTTTCAAAGTTGAATAACAGCTAAGAAATGCTATTGTTATCTCCAAGGTTTTGTGAAAGGTTATTTTTAGAGCAAGTGTCTGAAGACTGAAATGGAGCATGCTCAGAACATACTTACCTACTTTGCTGCCTCCTCCTTCGGGAGGAAGCAGCGTTGTAGGTGTATGGGGGCGTGGCCGGCAGCAGGACGGGCGGTACGGAGGCGTGGCCGGCAGCAGAATGGGCGGTCCGGGGGCGTTTCATCAGGGTTGCGTCATCGTGACTCCACCCCCCCGCTGTGCTGTGCCGAGAAACGAGGCGCTGCATAGCGGGGGGCGGAGCTCCGATGACGCGATTCAGCGCGAATCGCGTCATCGGACCCCCTCGGGCCGCCCACTTGCTTGTTCTCTGCTGCGGGCGGCCGAGGGGTAAAGCGGGAGGCTTACCCACCTTTCCGGGGGTCGGGAGGGTCACCCGATTTTCGGGAGCCTCCCGGCCATTCCGGGAGGGTAGGCAAGTATGGCTCAGAAATAGAATTACAGGATATCAGAAGCAATGTCCCTTTCTGTAGGTATCTCATTAGTGGCAGTCAGTTTATTTGGTGGCAGAGCTGTTGTGTGTTATTGTAAATGCGGGAAATTAAAGTACAGTGCTCACATTTCTAGTAACCTAATCTGTATTGAGGTAACATAGAAATCCTAGTGAAACAAATCAATAAAGATATATTATTTATTACTAGTTATTTACAGTATATAGAGCTTTACAGGGAATATATGGCCCCTCACATCAGTCCCTGCCCCAATGTCGCAGAACAATGATGTCACCATGTGACCTGTCACCATAGCAACTGTAAAGTATAAACAAATACATATTAATGAGCAAAAACCTTCAACGTAAAATTCTGCGATACGACAGTATATGGTTACCAAATGCAATCAAATGCAAATATACTAATCAGCCTTAACATTAAGACTACTGTGCATAACTGCTTGTGCGTATGGTGCTGCGTAGCTGCAGACCAGTCAGAGTGCCCATGTTGGCCTCTGTTCACCGCAGAGAGCATTTACAATGGGCATGTGAGCATCAGAACTGGACCATGGAGCAATGGAAGAAGATGGCTTGGTCTGATGAATCACATTTAATGTGTGTGTCCGGCAGTGTGTATGTATCATTTACCTGGGGAAAAGATGGCCCCAAGATGCACTATGGGAAGAAGACAAGCCGGCGGAGGCAGCCTGATGCTCTGGGCAGTATTCTGCTAGGAAACCTTGTGTCCTGCCATTCATGTGCATTATACTTTGGCACGTACCACCTACCAAAACATTGTTGCAGACCAAGTACACTTAGGAGCTGATTGGCTGGAGCACCATTTATTATACGCAACAAGTTTTATTATTCACAATGAGTTTTATCACTCCTTGATAAATGAGCTCCAAAGTACCAACCAACCAGCTCCTGTCACTTTTTTAAACACAGCCTGTAAGATGGCCGGCCGGCTCCAGTGGGCATTTGCGAGATCTTGGAAGCCTCACAAGATCTCCTATGCAGCCTGGAGCCGGCAGTCGCAGCAGCCACTACAGTGGCTGTGAATGTGGCAACAACACCTGCAGGTGTCAAAATCGATAGTGCCACCGATTGTTCATAGTCATACATGGGCTTGCACAACCCGATGCTATCTTGTAGTAGATAATGAGGGTGCCAGTAATCATTACTTTCTTACATGTGGAAAAGCGGTATCAGCGCACATAACTGCTTCCCCCCATAATGCCTGGTCACACATCTACCCCTGAGTGGCATTATGTCACCTATTTACCATTTTAGCTCCCCATAATTAGCACCAAGTCAATTGCTAGTCCTACAGTATCATAATTCACTGTCTTTCTCTTTGAGAGATCCTCTTCCACCTTCCTACAGAGTGACACAGACTAGCCCAGGAAAGAATAACGAGCCCAAGTTTCCAAGACTTTTAAAGTCCAGATTCCAAAAAATATATATTAAAACAGCCATCTAGAGAAAATAAAAGGGTATTTCATGCTCATTATCTCAACCTTGCTACTGGTTTGTTGCAATATATAGATCAACTAATCAGACACTTGCTTTGATTGCAGATCTTGTTCCAGATTTATGAAAGCTCATTACCGGTTGGTTGCATAAGGTCTATATACATTAACAATTTTATGCATAAATGAAAATAACCCACATCGACTATCTCACAACAAACTAATGACATACACAATTTACAATATCTTTATTCCTGGTACGGAAGACAATTTTATGCTTTGAAACCCTTTAATAAGCGAAAAAACAACAACAACACATATATATTTTGGGCAAATGAAAAAATTGCCTATTTTGTAGCATGCTGCACAAATGAATGTATAATGTATTTCAAAAGGTAACTTTTTCATACCTTATAGAAAGAGACTCAAATGAAGAGGAAAATGGGACCTCATTAGTGATGGCCATTGGTGGGTTAACTATCGATGGTACCATTAATGGAAAATCTTGAGGGTATAAAATTATCTACAAGAGCCATCGATGGTTTCACCTACCAATGGTCACCACTGCTTTTCTAGTTACTCGGCTGCAGGCCAATCAGAGCCTGGGGACAGAGCTTCACAGGTGTTGGGGGGAGCTATACTCCGTGTTCCGGCACCTTGTAGAAAGAAACAAAAACATTGGGTGGTTTTATGCCATGGATGGTCGGAAACCATCTTTTTCTCCCCCATCAATGGTAAAAGTATTCACCCTTGGTTATAGACCATAGATGATTTTGAAGGAGGAGGTGATTCCCATAGCAACCAATCAGATTCTGTCTAGCATTTTCCAGAATGTAATAGAGAAATGAGAATCTGATTGGTTGTTATGAGCAACATCTATACTTTTCACTTTTAGAATTGATAGTAAATTCTCTATGCCTCTAAAAGGGAAAACCCCTGACAATTTAATTAACTTATGTTTACTTATATAGCGCCCATGAAATAAAATAATTACAAAAAATATATATATTATTTTAACATGCAACCAAAACATAACACATCTGTCTGTGAAAAGCAATATAGAATTCACTAGCATGGACTAAGCTATACAAAAGTTATAACCATTTGAATCAACATAACATAGATTGTGAAACTTGGTCACGCCTACTTTTAATACTCCCCTCCAGGAGAAGCCCTGGGAGGAGAAGCAGTTGGCCACTTTGATGGGGGGGGGGGGGGGGGGAGGCTTGGGCATTCTTCCATGTCATTAGACTCTGCCCATCACAGAAAATTCTGCGAAACGTGGGTCCTCGAGGAAGGGGTGGTGATAAAATGATTGTGATTTGCCAGTGGGTGTGGGGGACTACCAGAAAAAACGTGAGTCTCCTGCAACTTCTGGGAAAGTAGGTATGCATGAACTTGGTATTTTCATGAAGGAGCAAAAGGGCCAATTTATCATTCTCTATTTGGGCATTTCCCTCCAATACACCCATTTTCTGGCGATACCCACAAATATTAAATATCACCCCAATGTACCACTGAGGGACAGTAGCAGATATCTCCCATATCTGCTGTGGTCCCTCCATTTCCAACTGCAGCCATAGCCTTCATAAGTGTCTATGCAAAGCTGTCAGATTTACCAGACTGAAGAAGGTGTTACCCGCTGTAGACTATGGGCTACATTTTCGCCAAAACTACCAGGAAAGGGTTCCTACAGAACCCTCCCTGGCAGTGGGCACCAACATGCGTGTCAGTAGACCACACATGCACAGGAGTCCTGAAAGGGGTTAGAAGTGACTGCTGATGCATACTTGCCTACTTTTTAAACTGGTTGCAAAAGGTTGATTGTAAAAGTAACACCTACAGCAGTGATGGCTAACCTTGACACTCCAGCTTTTGTTGAACTACACATCCCAGCATTCCCTGCATCAGTTTTAGCATGGCCAAATAACAAAACTGATGCAGGGCATGCTGGGATGTGTAGTTCAACAACAGCTGGAGTGTCAAGGTTAGCCATCACTGACCTACAGCATCAGCGGACATGACTGCTACATCTGAGAGGCATGTTATAAAACTGACTTACAGTACATCCAAATGTAAATGAGCCCCAAAGCAGTTAGTAAGACCTACTTGTTGGTGGGGGTAAGCAGGGATGTCCTATCAGTATTGTAGGCCATGAGCAAGGCAATGCATCAGGGCCCCTACACACTCAATCGTGGTTACCAATTAAAAATTATACTAATATATATATATACTGTACGTATATCATACCCCTCCTGTGGTCCTGCGCCATCTCTCCACATGCTTCCATACAGTAAATGGCTGCACTATGATTGGGGAACAGCTCCAGACATCCACCAATCAGCATGCTGACATTGTCTGGCTGTAGCATAGGAGGCAGGTAGAGAATGTGTGAGTTTGGGGAGTGGTACCCCCCGGGTCTGGTGTGGCTGGGCTACCTTGGGGCAGCACGCCATATTATTTATTTAGCACTTATGTAACACTCCTATTTTTTCACTAATATTACTCTGAGTATTTTATTAACACCCTTATTTCTGTAGCACTTTCTAACCCATAGCTTCTGCTTCTTTCTTAACACATATTAACACTTTAGTATTTCAATGGTGTGCTGCCCTAGGGTGGTCGGGCCTGAGCCGACTTTGTGGGGTCCAAGCCCTGGACTTACGCTTAGTTAGGGACCTCCAGTAATAGAGCAGCCGTGAAGTGGCCTGGAGGCTTATCATATCTTTTGCAAAACATATGTAACGAAGAGCTCTACATTTTCTATTATTACATAGTATATAGTTCTTCTTACTAACAGCCAGCAGAGTGCGTGGGAAAAATCCCTCCCTTTTGTTTTTCTTGTCTAGAGTAACCCCCTCCCGCAGCACCTGAGGATTGTTACCAGCTTGATTAGAGCAGTTTGCCACCATTTATTGAGGTAGAGAATGCTGCCTTGCCGTTCTGAGTTTGTGACCACCACCAGCCCCGGTTTGAGGGACCTTAAAATTGTGGGGCCCTGGGCAGCGGCCCAGTGTGCCTATACATTTTAAAATGTGCCTTGGGTAAGGTGCAATCAGGAAGATTGCTAGACTCTTCGGGGAGTCCGGGAGATTGTTACTATTTCAGGGAGTCTCCCTGACAATCAGTATAAGTTGGCAAGTATGCACTGATGTGGTCATATCACTCTGAACACTTTCCTGGTACAGTTGTTTTCGGAGCCCCTGTCCCTCCATGTTTGATACATCTCGGTGGTACTTCATTTCTTTTTGTTGTGAATAGAGGCGATCAGAACTTACAATTATTGGTTCTCAAACCTGATAAGTTATACATACAATATGCCACAAAGTTACTTGTGGTCTGGAAGTTATGTGGCATAATATTAAATTACATATAGATTTTATGAAAACAGTCGGCCTAATTCAGTAAGGATTGTCAATTTTGCTAAGTAGCAGAATTTGCAATCCTTGTGATCGCATGCTGGGGGCCGCCCATCGCAAGGCAAGGCTGCCGAGAATGCTGACCGCTGTCCCCCCCACCCACCCCCCTTAACCAAGCAGAAATTGCAATCACACCTCAATTTCTTCTTGATCGCACAAAAAAATGGGGTAGCTTCTCAGGCTGTGCCCGCAGAAAGCCGCCGCCATTTTCCTGTGACGTCACACACCCACCCCGATCATGCCCCCCGTTTGTGCAGCCATACCCATTTTGAAGCCACGCCCCTGCAGCGCTCCGTCTCCGCCTAAGAAATGGAGCGTGCCTGTCCCCCCCCCCCCCCCACGAATGCCTCTGTCTGATTGACAGGCAGAGGCATTCGCATTTTCTGCGGGTGCCTGCAGTAAATGCGGGCGCATGCGCAGGATGGGTCCTGCACATGCACCCGCATCCTTTTAGTAATTTTTGTGGTTGGATCGCAAACAGCGATCCAGCCTGAATCAGACCCAGTATCTTGAACCATTACTTACTGTATTTAAAAAAAACAACAACCATTCTGTTATATGCCAACTGGAAAGCGTTATAGAATTTGCTGGCGCTAGATAAATAAATGTTAATAATAATTTATTGTCTTATTACTGTAATTATAACATGTTGTACAATACCTTTTATCGGTTTATTAAAAAATCTAAAGCATAAAATACATTCATCTAAAGCAGGCCTTGCCAACCTGTGGCTTGCAATCTGTTGTCTAACTGCAAGTCCCAGCATGCCCTGCCACAATTTTAGCATTCCCTGAAAGCGGGGCATGCTAGGACTTGTAGTTTCACAACAGCTGGAGACAGAGGCGGAACTACCATTGATGCAGCAGGTGCATTGCACCAGGGGCCCCATAGAACTAAGGGGCCCACTGCTGCCCAGACCAGCAATGAGTTTTACCCTGGACCATTTTGAGCAATGTTGGATGAATGGCCCAGTGCAGAGAGCAATGTGAGCCCCACTGCCAGAGGGACCTGCCCCTTACCTTAGCACAGCCACATACTGCCTCTAATACACAGACAGCTGTGTACATTGTTCTGATTCGCTGCTATCTGTGAATTAAAGGCAGCTCACAATTGGTGTAACTGGCACTGTCAGAGTCTGCCTGACTGAGTGCCAATCCCAGTAAAGCACAAGGGACGGGGGTCCCTGTCACAAACAGAGCAGAGGCCTCTGTGTTCGTGCCCCAGCCAAGGTATATGCCCCCTGTTCTCCACACCATGCAGGACTTTGTGCTTGTAACCCTGTCACCCACTGCTTCTCCCTGTCACCCTCTGACTCCCCTTGCCTCCCGCTGCCCTCCGCTGTCACCCTCTACCTCCCACTGCCTTATGCTGTTAACCTCTGCCTCTCCCTGTCACCCACTGCCATGTGGCATATTGGGAGTTGGGTTGGGTTGGAGGGGGGGCCTAAGTTATATTTTTGCACCTGGGCCCACCACTGACAAGTTCTACTACTGGGTGGAGAGGCTCAGCTTGGACAGGCCTGATTTAAACCAACCCGGATAAGCATTATTGAATCTGGCACTCAAAGCTATTTAACTTGTTGCTTATGGGTCTCGCAGCGGTGTAACAAATATTAATATTCCCAGTACTCTTTAGTATAACAAATCTTATATATGAAGTATCCTTAGTTAATGACCATCATACAATGAAGATGTTTTTAATAAGAGCAAGTTCTCAGTTAATTTTACAGTTGAGTTCAAATGAGAATATCATTAAACTTAATACTTATTGCACCCACACTGAGCCGTGCTTACGGGAAGGCTAGCCGCTGTATCAGACAGACACGCCTCGTTTAAGGCTGTACTTTCAATGATCAGAACAGCAATTTTTCCATGGCACCTGAATCATTCCTGCCCATCATGTGGAAAATACCTTATGTTCAACTCTAGAGATTTATTAAATCATTTTCGAAAGAACTTATGGGAGTTTTGATTAGTTTAGAGATTTCTGCAAAAAGCAATTTTGACATCTTGCGACAGCGGTACTTTTATACTTTATGGTCCAAATTAAAGGATTGCCATTTGCTTTTTTTAGATTCTATGCGCTATTCAAACACAATTTTCCCAAAGTGCTTTATTATAATCTCCATTTCTTTGATTTCCTTCCTCCATAACAAATAGTTTGACTATTAAACCATTGCTATCTGTTACATTTTTCTCCAAATGAGTTTACGCCTGCCATTTATTCACTTACGATAATTCATTTCATGACGTTTTGTAGAAATGTCATAAACTAAAAAGTAATAAAGCTTTGAAACCCAAAAGGAAAAAATAATGCAGACACATTTTGTGAGAAATAAACGGCTGCTGGCTATGGAGTTACTACAAATATACAAATGTTTTAAGAAAGCAAGAGAATAGCTTAGCTGGAGCAAACAGATCAGTAAAAAAAGGCTTTAGATTCAGTGTCTTGCTCTGTCACAGGGATATATATGAGGGTGGTTAAGAGTAAGTTTAGGTATCAGGACCTCTCATGTGTGTAATGTTCTCTATTTCATTCTCATTTTCCACCAATCCAGTGCATGTAGGCCACTGCTTCCCCTTATGGCCATTAGACTGCGCCTCATAACAGTCACACTGTCCCAACATCAGTTGTAAGATGGCTGTGGAAACACGGTCAAACATTGAGGTGCATAGTGTGATCAGTTTTGTGCATCTAAAGGGCACATCAGCAGCTGAAATTATGGGGTCTATGTACTACGCCTCGGATGGAGATAAAATGGATGGAGATAAAGTACCAGCCAATCAGCTCCTAACTGCCATGGTACAGGCTGTGTTTGAAAAATGACAGTTAGAAGCTGATTGGCTGGTACTTTATCTCCAAGGCTTAGTACATAGACCCCTAATTGCCAATTTCTTGAGATGTATGGTGATTACATCAAATCAAGGAAACAGGATTGGGCTTGGGGCACTGTCTTAGATAATGACAGGACAGACTACCATTGGGAGGTACTGGAGCATCTTCCATAAAGACCTGAACTGGCCCTGAGTGATTTCCATCTCTTTGGACTATTGGAGAATCTCTCCAGCCCTGCGGTATCTCTCTAGCTGTGCAGTGTTTTGCTAGCCCCAACCAGGCCCCTTCTGTCTATCCAGCCCTGCGGTGTATCTCTCTAGCCCTAGCCAGCACGCTTTTGTCTCTATAGCCCCTGGTCCCACATTCTTCTGGCTGCTCCTCATATGTCACGGTTCCTCCTCTCACTTTCAGAGTCGCAAAAAACCCCAACTATTTTACATGGCAGCAGAAAGTCCCCCTCTCTAGCACCGGCAGTCCCCCCCCCAGAGCCCCATTATTATAACTATCTATACTTATAATAAAGTTGTAATGGTTTTGTATGTACATAGAATTTTCATGAACTATGGAGACAAAATTATTTTTTCAGAATTTTTCTTTTCGTTACGGCATCACGCAAAAACTATGGGATGACTTTGGATTGCAATTTCACTATTGTGTAGCTTAGTCACCTAGAAAGAAACTGATAAAGGAAAAAGCAGACACGACATTCAGCATGTGCAATGTACAGGTTCCTCAAGCCAAAATAGAATTTTTGGGGGACAAATATACTTCTAGGGACTGAACAGTGGAGACATTTTTTTTAAACCAGAATTTGCACGTGAATATATATATATATATATATATATATATATATCTCAAGATCTATTTTTGCAGGACAATACGACTATGTATTAATCACTAATCAAGCAGTTTATCTTGACTCATGAAGTTGCAGAATACATGTCAATCCAGTAGATGGTGCAATATGACAAAGACTAATAATAATAATAATAATAATTTTATTTATATAGCGCTCTTTCTCCAACAGGACTACATATCATAGAGTCGCTGGTCATGTTACTCGCAACGTTCCAGTGTTACTGTAGGTTAAGTAGCAATGGGTTTGGGATCTACAAGATAATATTTGTTAGACCAAAACTTAGACTGGACTATGAGACTACTTGCCCATTGAATTGGATTTTATGGTTTACATAAAAAAAATAAAAAACAGAATTATTACTGATCAGTGTTCTGTCACAGGGACAAATGCTTATGGCGGCAGACATAGATCTCAGGACCATATATAAAATTATATGTTTTTCATCATGTGTTTTTTTCAAACTGCAAATATGATTGAAAATATAAAGCTGAGCATAACAAAGTATATTTTTACTTTTCTAAAAAAAATGATGTTTTAAAAAACGCAGGTAAAACTGCACAATCTGTCAGAGGATAGCTTTTTGCAATGAAACACGTGGCTGTTTTAAGGCACAACTTCTAAATTGCTGTATTATTTGGTACAAGTAAGAGAAGACCAGGTCAATTGTTGCCCAGTCTGTCACCATCGGCTAACACGAGCAGCTGAGAAATATTTGGAGTTTGGTGTATACTGTGCTTACAGGCAGCTGAAAACCTCACGGGGCTGTGAAATGATCAGCCATAACAAAGAACAGTGGAAATGTCTTCCTGTTCACCTTGTGGCGATGTTGTATTGGATTAGCTACCTGACTGGCCAGGGGGAATTCCATCAGTCTGTTGCAAACTGAAGAGTGAGACAGATGCGCAGACCCCAAGGTGAAACGCGCTGAGTTCTGGAAGCAAGAAAACTATTAATGTCGATACAGAAAAGCATTCTGTGCTACACAGAAGCCGTGAACACAAATAACTATTTTTTTCCCTGTCAATTGCAGGTTATAACCTAGAGATTTTGGATAAGAAAAAAAAAATAGCTTACAGCAAACAACGCGTACCTGCAAATAAAAAATGTTTTTTCAAGAACTGGTTTTGGCCACCTGTGGCTAGTCAGCTGTCAGGGAACTAAAAGTCTCAGCATGCCCTGTCTTGCTTTGGCTGGCAGATCTACTGGGAACTTGGAAATAGCACAACAGCTGGAGAGCCTCCCAAACCATATGTGCAAGCAGGTCTTTACTAGATAATGCTCTGGATGATCATGCAGCATAAATAAAAAGGGAGGATAGTATATCATTTATGGTTAATGAGTATATATCTATACTATATATCTCCTATGCCGACTGTCCTGCTTTGTAGAATCTGTGGCACCTTACAGATAAACAACAGTAATATTGATGATGATGTCTACAGGATTGTAGAGATTCATTAGATCTACAATAAAAAGGTCTACAGTCAAAAGGTCGACCACTAAAGGTCGACATGCATTAAGTTTCAGGATCAACGTGGTCAAAACGTCAATATGTAAAAGGTAGACAACTCAAAAGGTCGACGAGGTCAAAAGGTCGACATGGAAATGTCCGGAACAAAAAAAGGTAGACACCATTTATTTTTTATTTTTTGGGGGGGTGTTTTGGCACATTTATGCCACAAAAAAGCCCCATTAGTGGAGATATGGACCATACTTGCATAGTCACATGGTTTGGAAGCATGCGCATCGCGAATAAACACGAGATACGTCTCACAGGCAGGCATGACTTGAACGTTACACCAATCCCGTTTAGTTGTTAATAGAAATATTTGTTTTTGATCATTGAAAATCAGGTTTAATAAATAATGATTTGTGGAATGTCAAGACGGTGTTTAGAGACTCAAGCCTGTTTACAGTATTGCATTCCCCCTAATACCTTCCTAGATAGACAGTAGTTACAGTCCTCTTACTACCGTGACGGTAGTGATATTGCACGTCTGGGAACACAGCTGACCTGTGTCTGTTTTGTAGGGAAGTTGTCTTTTTAAATAAAGTTATCTGTTACGTTATAAAATAGCGCAGGATAGAATGATTTAATCTCACAATGGAATGAAAATGTAGACGAGCTTCAGAATCAGATCAATATAATTGGGATTAAAGTCGAAGACTGCTCATTGTTAATTTTCACATCCATATTGGATCCATGTAACTGTAACAGGACAGGCAAAATTACAAAGGAGGAAACACGGGCACAGCGTACAGTAATTGTGTGCTGGCTGAATGACGACAAGGATCTTTGAAGGGTAAAGCTTTGTGTTTCTTACAAGGACGGGGGATGTGGTTTAAGCTTTTTATCTCGCTCCTTTCCTGTCCCCTAAGAAAAGTATTAAGTATATATTACAATTGATTTTAGAAAGAACACAGCAGTATTCCTGGAGGCAGAATAAGTAAACGGACAGAGGTTTTTTTTTGGGTTCCGCAACCGCTAAATTTACTCACTCCCACTTACTTACACACACACACACACACACACACACACACACACACACACAACCGTTACATTAAGAATCTTGAGGGGGGAAAAATACCCTTTTATAGGATATGTTTCAACTACTTTCTTAACCCAAGATGATACAGAAAGTTAAATGATGATTGCTAGACCCTGAAAAGACTGTGATGGGACAAAGAACACCTTTAATTTGGGGGAAGAGAACGCTGTGCTTAATTTACAGCTGTGAAGGAAAGGGCAGCTTGCCTTTACACACTTGCTTTATATGCCCTCGCGTTTCATTTTATTGATTCCCTTCCTTACAGCAGGTGGAATGGTGACACTTTTTCATGCAGTAACGAAAGATGTGCTTCATCTATATTACTTAGCTGAAACACAATCTGGAGAGCCCTTGAAGGCTTCTAAACACTTGTACATTTGCTGTTTCTGGATAGGTTCACCAATATGTTTTTCTTTGTTACTTGAAACAAATATGACAGCTACAGAGCTCCTGCACCAGCGCTGTACACCCTATGGCTCGAAGGAAGATGTTTATTACTAGGAATGTTTTGGAGCACTCAGCTGACCAATGACAGCATACGTACATTTCTGTATTGATGGCAGGGTGGAGAATTAAAGACTTATCGGACACAAAAATGATCTGTTCAGTTCAGTGAAGCACAAGAGATGTTGTTGCATGCAAATCATGCAATTGCAGTTGTTGGTGTATACTTTGCAATCCGTTACAACTTACAGGGATAATTTTAGAATTAATGGCACTATACAAATTTGTGGCTGTCTCTTAGATCCAGCATTTGCTAGCTGCTCATGGTTTTACATACATGGTCATTGCAAGGTTTTGTATTACCGGGTTTGTCATGTCATTAACTCGGACTGGTCCTGATTTCAAGAATTGAAATCGCTCATGTGAATGATATGTAGCCCACAAAATGTCTGCCTCCACTCTGTGTCTCAAAAAGTCTCTAGATTTTAATCAGTGAATAGGCTCCTAGAAATTGGGGTGTGGTATGGTATGCCGGCGGCCGGGCTCCCGGCGACCAGCATACCGGCACCGGAAGCCCGACCACCGGCATACCGACAGCGTGGCGAGCGCAAATGAGCCCCTTGTGGGCTCGCTGCGGGCACGGTGGCACGCTATTTATTCTCCCTTCAGGGGGGTCGTGGACCCCCATGAGGGAGAAAAACTGTCGTTATGCCGGCTGTCGGGATTCCGGCGCCGGTATGCTGTGCGCTGGGATCCCGACAGTCGGTAACCTGAAGACCACCCTAAAATTAAGCAGTTGAGTGAATTCTGTTCAATTTCTATCCATTCTCTTGTCCACTGTTTGGCTCAATCTACTCAACTGTTTCAAGTTGCCCTATTTATCAACTGGAGAAAATCCCTATCTAAAGCAAAAGCCGTTATTTCTAAATCATGGTGATAAGTGGTTGTCTAAATCAGCTCTATGGCCAATGTGATGCAAAGCTTGTTGCAAAACTGTTATTCGGTAAATCAGTATTAAAAAAAAAAACTAAAAGGCGTCACCACTTATTGATCCATGGCTCAATACCTATTGGACCTAATTTATGACATGCATAGACTGCGCCGAATAGGGTTTGGTAATGCTTGCTACGACATCACCAGCTATGCCAACCTGTGTGGGCCCAACAGGGCAGTAGAGAGTCTAGCTGGGTCCAGGTACTTCTCAGGGGATGTGGCCTAATCATAGGAGGCGTGGTCATGCTCCCTTAGAAAAAAATACTGAAAAAAATTGTATTTTAAACGCCTTCCTGGCCACAATGCAGCCCAGCACACAGCAGTGTGTGTGGAGCTGAGGAGAATAGCTGCAGCTGCTGCTGCCAGGTAAGGGGGAGGGAGCCCGGGGCCCCAACTGGGCCCCTCCATCAGACATGGGCCCGGGTAATTTGTACCCTCTCTAACCCTCTCTCGGCACCAGTGGGGCCCACCCATATCTTCTTACTGTAGTTACATATTGGTATTTGCTGCAAAGGAGAGGGCAGACAGCTGGACATATTTAGCATAGTATAAAACTTTATTTATGGCAGATAATTAATCCAGTATTAAATAGGTTTTAATATACTTTTTTTGTATATACTTAAGTTGACCCCAATTTACATTTCAAGACAACACCCAAGATGTATCTAACTCAAGCCATTGATTTGCCTTGGTTATTTCATAAATCCACTATTCAATATAAATTGGTCACAAATATGCTCATCGTTCTCACAGTCAGAGCTCAACTACCCACCAATTAAAGTGCTTACAGCTATTCACTGTATGGCAGCATGTATAGAGACAGTGTGGGACCACAGAAAGGGTAACTTCTGATGTTTTTACTTTCTTTTTCATCCACTAGGGGTCACTGGAGTACTCTTGGGATATGGACGGCTTCCACAGGAAGTAGGCACTGAATAAATTAATTTTGGAACTATACCTCCCCTCCATATCCCTGAGTACCTCAGTGTTTTTTCTGTGCTCGACACAGTTAGTAGGCTTGTGGCTTTGCTGCCACAGAGGTCCACATTTCATTGGATTTTTTCTTTTTTCAACGATTTACCACATCCCTTCCCCCCTTCCAATAGGCGTGGGTCCGGGATAAGTGAAGGCTGCTTTAGCAGCTGTGGGTGTCGGACCTCTCTAAAAAGAGCTCCCTCACTACCACCTGCAGGACTAAAACCTGCAGTAAAGGCTGGACGGAACTTACAGAGAAGCCCCGTCATAGCCCTCACCACAGGGTCCAGGTATGTTGAACGGGGCGGTCAGCTCACGCTGCCGCCCCACTGTGTGGGATACTGTGTGTGTGTGTGTGTGTGTGTGGCCCAGGCCCTCGATGCCGCTTCGGGCTCCCTCTCCACCATAGCCCGGCTCCGTGTATAGAGAACGGTATACGGAGCATGGGGGGACACACAAATGAGAGTCAAAAGGCAGGTTTCTTAGCCTAGTGAGTAACTTTGCTGCCACAGTGATGTTCCCTGCACATAGAAATGTCAGGGTCACTGGATAAAATCTCATGATTCAACTCTTATTGATAAGGGAATACAGCAGCGCTGCATATGTATTACAAAAGGCTATGAAGTCTTTGTTAAAACAAGATTAACCATGTTTCCTGTTGTATTTCCAGAATTTCCTGTGTTACATCTCTCCTCCATTGAAGGCGCAGGGGTGTTAAGGGGAATTTGGGAGCAGGCATATGGCTGGCGTGCACTGCACTTGGCCAGATATATATTTATAGAGACACCTTAGTGCTATTTACTGAGTCGTGCAAGTTGTCTGTCTTTGTTTTTGGTTTGTTTTTTTTGTATTGTCTGTCTGCATGAGTAAGACACCAGCAATTACTAATAAGCAGTTTCCCTGCCATGTCTAAAACTTGGATATACATAATTATTTATATCATAACTGTTTATAATGATATTATCCTAAAGACTGCAAATCTGAATCATGGTTGTGGCAGCCAAATACTGGCTTTGTTCAGTGTTGTAAAGTAAGATATGTTATAACAATTGGTCAGCACATGGTGCTTATAAAACAGTATCTGTGGAGCAGTGTGAGTTCAGGTCTCACCTGCAGCAACTTTGGCTTAATTCACTTGGCCACACCACACTGGATACGCCCAATCTCATCTGATTTTGGAAGCTAAGCAGTGTTGGGCCTGATTAGCCACCTGGGAGTACAAGGTGCTGTAGGTATTTTTAATCTACAGCCACACCACACTGGATACGCCCAAACTCATCTGAGCTTGGAAGCTAAGCAGGGTTGCATACTGTTTTGCCATCTGGGGGAAACTGGTGATCCAACTAGATTGCATACTAATACAGGTTAGTTTAAACTGTTAAAAATAGCTCAGTTTGGGCTTACACTATCAATATAAACCTACCATAGGTTTTACAGTCAGGATAGCTCTCCAGAGCGCGCTCCCGGCGCCGGCCACTAGAAGGGCCCATTAACTAAGCTGTGGTCAAGCAGCAGTCATCTCAGGTTTTAAGCCTGTGCGAGGTCACATTTAGTTTCAGACTTGTAAAAATGTATTATACCTGTGTATCAGGATATGTGTATAGGGGTATATATATATATATATATATATATATATATATGTGTATGTATGCATATATATATAGAATATATATATTTATTAAAGTCTGAACATGTGTGAATATACATTGTTGTATGTATGTGTGTATATATATATATATATATATATATATATATATTTTATATATATATATATATAATATGCTGACATTAAAAGTCTATTTTGCAGTAAGCAAGAATAATTGGTCAGCACTCAGTGCTTATTAACAGTATCTGTTGAGCACTGCAAACATGGCCACACCGCAGCAGCTTTGCTTATTGTTTTTACAGGTGGCTCTGTAGCCAAGTGGTTAGGCTTTCCGGCCACAGTGAACATTGTGTTTGCATGACACTGGTTCAGATCCTGGTTTAACAGGTGTTTAAAAAAAAAAAACCATGGTAGGACAACTTTTTCTTTTAATGTTACTTCCTGGTTCTTTCTCGGAAGTTGCTGCCCTACAACACTTAGACTCTGGAGGAGCGGGGTGTTGTTAGGAGTTTAATTTATTAATTGTTTTTGTACAGCATGACTCTACAGGAAGATTCACTATTGCTGGTAACCACATGCACGGTAATGCAGGTTTATACACACGTTACTTCCGTGGTGTACTTACTGGTTGGAGTACATGATCTCTTGCACTTACATGTGCAGCAGAGTACTGCAATGGAAGCATGCTGGGCCCATAACCCAGAGGTAGGCAGATTGAAACTATCCTCTGCTATATGCATTTATGCATAATCAAACAAGCAGCTTCGCTGCAAAGTCGGTCACACAGTGTGTCGGACAAATACTAATCTGGGCCAGTGGCGCAATGTATAACGCATCTGACTATGCATAACAAGATTGTAGGTTCGTCTCCTACCTGGCTCGTTTAAGTTGCCGTGATCCTATAGTGGTTAGTACTCTGCGTAAAGACTGCACAGACAGTTTCAGTTACATTGTTGCGGTCGATTTGCCGCCAGCCCTCATAGCACCAGGCCAGTACGTCAGGTTCTCAGCGAAGGCTGAACAATTTCCAATCAGAGACAATTGCATTTATTGGGTGTTTTACTACATATCGGAGTATACCCTACACAGCAGTAGGGCTGTTGCTTCGCCCTGCTTTGGTAAGGGTTTGAGGTAACAAGGCTGTAGTGGCAGGGCATTCCAGTTCAGGTTTGCCCTAAATAAAGACCACCTTACACGTCTTGCAGCCTACAGCTTCTTTGGACGTTGGCAATTGGTTCTTGCGTTTTCAGCTTCGCTAGTAGCGCATAACGTCCACTTTGGCTACGTTCCTAACAGGCGGAGTCGGATTCCAAACGAGCTAGATCGCAGACCAAGTGGGGAGGAAAATCTGATTTCCTACCATTGTCTATGCGAATTCCTGAATGATTCCGTCTCAACGACTTCAATTCCTAGGTATGATTCTCAATGTGGTAAATCAAAGAATTTACATACCCGAACAGAAAGTACAGGTCATTCGTCATCTGGTACAATTAGTGCTCAAGCCACGCACAGTCTCGGTTCACTTGTGCATTCGCCTATTAGACATTGGTGGCGGCTTTCGAAGCGCTTCAGTTCGGAGGACTTTACTCACGTCCTTTTCAATTGGATGTGTTCGCACAGTGGTCGGGCTCGCATCTGCAGATTTACTGCAGAAGTGAGGTTGTCTCCAAGGGCCAGAGAGTCTCTACTCTGGTGGCTCAAAGTACAGAATCTAACCGCAGGGAAACGGTTCGGTGCCTGGAATTGGATAATTCTCACGGCAGACGCAAGTCTCAGAGGTTGGGGAGCTGTAGTTCAAAATTATCAGCTCCAGGGTCTCTGGGCGGATCACGAAAGATTGCTGTCTATAAATGTCCTGGAACTCCGGGCAATTTACAATGCGCTACGACAAGCAGTGCACAGGCTGCAGGCTCAGGCTGTTCAGGTGCAGTCAGACAATGCGACAGCAGTCGCATACATCAACAAACAAGGAGGAACGAAAAGCCGTATGGCAATGCGGGAGGTACAGATGTGTCCACGTGCATCTTTGCTGTGTCCCGTCATGTATGGCTCGGTTTTGCATGCTATATACTCAGAGATTTAGTCATGTCTTGTGTTTTTTTTTTTCTTAATTTGCTTCCTTAATATGTTACTTTATACATATTATTTTATGGCAAACAAAAATTTTAAAATTCATCCACTCACTTCTCATGAAAAACAGTTTAGCTGTGTTTTGCATGTTGTGCCAAATTTGTAAAAAAAAAAAAAAGCAAAGATGTAAGTAGTCACATCTGTAGCTTGAATCCTCTATTGGGCCGAGTATCACCAAATGATATTGTCGGCAGTAGTCATTCCGGGAGTGGACAACTGGGAGGCGGATTATCTCAGCCGTCTGAATTTTCATCCAGGAGAATGGGCATTAAATCCAGAAGTATTTCACATGCTGGTCCAGAAGTGGAGTTACCCGCAGGTGGACCTGATGGCATCTCGCCACAATCATCAAACGCCCTAGGTCGTGTCCAGAACGAGAGATCCAAAGGCAGTGGCGGTGGATGCTCTCACAATCGCGTGGCCATACAGTCTCACGTATCTATTTCCACCGTTTCCGCTGCTCCCTCTGTGGCTAAAACGGATCAAAGAAGAGTCCGTCACAGTTATACTAGTGGCGCCTCTTTGGCCTCGGAGAGCTTGGTTCTCGGATTTCTGCGGTCTACTCGCAGTCGGTCTTTGGCCGCTCCCACTACGTTCTGACCTGTTACAGCAGGGTCCGTTCCTTTTACCCGATTTAGCGCGGCCGCGTTTGACGGGGTGGCTGTTGAGACAGCCCTCTTAAGAAGAGAGGGCATTCCAGAATCAGGTATTCCAACCATGTTACGAGCTAGGAAGCCGGTTACGGCAGCTCATTATTACAGAATTTGGCGTGCCTAGGTTAGATAGAGGTCTGAGTTTATCCACACTAAAAGTGCGGATATCGGCGTTGTCCATTTATTTTCATAGTAGATTGGCCCTATTGCCGTCGGTTCACACCTTTTATGCAGGGTGTCCTCAGAGTTCAGCCTCCATTCACTCTACCTACTGCGCCATAAGACTTGAATCTGGTTTTTAGATTTCTTAGTCTTTTTATTATGAACCCTTACAACAAGTGGATATTTAATTTCTCACTTGGGAAAATAATGTTTCTTTTAGCCTTAGCGTCAGCAAGGCGTGTTTCAGATTGGGTGCTTTGTCGTGCAAACCACCGTATTTAGTGTTTCATGATGACAGAGCGGAATTCCGGGCGAATTCCGCTTTTCTACCAAAGGTAGTGTCATCTTTTCACATCAATCAACCAATAGTAATTCCTATGTTAACAGGAGACTCTGGTAGGTTGGATGTGGTACGCGCATTACGCATTTATGTATCCCGAACGTTGACCGTTCGTAAGACGGATACGTTGTTTGCTCTCTATGATGCTGCCAAGATGGGTTGGCCAGCTTCTAGGCAGACCTTATCCAGTTGGATTAAAGTGACCATACGTCAGGCTTACCTTCATGCTAGGTTACAGCCGCCTACATTAATAACAGCTCATTCCACACGTGCTGTGGGAACATCATGGTCAGCGAGTCGTGGAGCTTCTACGACACAGCTTTGCCGGGCGGCTACATGGTCTTCGGTGCACACGTTTGTGCGCCTCTACAAGTTTGATACGTTTGCGGCATCAGCATCTAGCTTTGGCCGCCTAGTGTTACAGGTGCCAAACAGCTCTCCCGCCCACGGGGGAGAAACTTTGGTACGTCCCAAGAGTACTCCAGTGACCCCTAGTGGATGAAAAAGAAAATAGGATTTTGGTACTTACCAGGTAAATCCTTTTCTTTGAATCCATAGGGGGCACTGGACGCCCACCCAGAGCAGTTTACCTGGTTTGGGGTAGGTTCAATAGATCTTATGGTAACACACTTTCACCGACTGGTTCAGATTAACAAGTTATGGTGTCAACTGGTTAGTTGTCAGTAATGTTGGGGCAACTTTATTGTTGTCCGTTATGTTATATGTAATGCTCCATTGTCAACCTCTCTATCGCTCCTGTTCGGCTCAGTAAAAAACACTGAGGTACTCAGGGATATGGAGGGGAGGTATAGTTCCAAAATTAATTTATTCAGTGCCTACTTCCTGTGGAAGCCGTCCATATCCCAAGAGTACTCCAGTGCCCCCTATGGATTCAAAGAAAAGGATTTATCTGGTAAGTACCAAAATCCTATTTTTATTCAGTGAATGGGTGGATAGGGACCCCAGTACAATGCTTTGCCCAGGGCCTACAATGCTGTTAAGATAGCCCTGTTCTAGCTACCAAGAGATTGTCAGGTCCAGCTACTGTATTAGGAGGCATGACCATGCATGGGGAGGCATGACCATGTTATGTTGTGAATATATGTCCCTCTGTATAAAAAGCGATTAAGGGGATATGGCCACAAAAATATTGGGGGCTTGTCTATATCTCCAGCAGGTCCCACCCCTGACCAGGCACTTTTGTACCTGCCTCCTCATTTGACACCCAAGCACACAATATTCTAATATGTCCTTAAGACCAGTAGCAGAACTACTGCCACTTCAGGGGATGTGGCCACTTTAGTGCCCAGAAGTCAGGCCCCCCACCCTGAAGCCCTACAGTTTTGAGAGATGAGTCTCCAGTCCACAGCAGAGCAGAAGACTAAAACGACATCCCCAGGCAACGATACATATTTTTGCTGTAGTGCCCAGCGATGCATTGTTCCACCCCTTCTTGAGACGTTTGTTATATCTTACAGATAAACTTGTTTTTTGTTTTTTTTTACTTGACTGTGTGATAGGACAGGACACAGTAACATAAATGCATAAACTCTGCTGCCTGATGGAATTTATTATTTAAAAAGCCAACTGAAAGCAGGGCTGTACATTACAGGTAGGCAGCAGTGCCCAGCAGACAGCTTGATCTACACACTCCTTATCAGGATTTACAGCACACTTCAACAACCCCTTAGATTTATAACTCACAAAAGCACTAACAATCGTCAAACATATATGAGCGCATACAACAGAAGGTCTCCAGCTCTGAACTCTATTTATCCCACTTGAGGCAAGCCTTCTTTTACTAATGCCAGAGAACTCACAATGACCTGAAATCCCTGTATTTTTGTTTCCTGGTAAAATAATGCTGACAGTAAATGGGAAGCTCAGTTTCCTCAGTCCTGCTAGAAAATGTCTTCTAATTCCGAAGTTAATTATGTTATTACCCGAAAACCATAACTTAAAGCATAAACTCATACTTGCACCTCTCACAGAACGTCCAGGAGACTCCTGAAATTTGGGGAACTCTCCTGGACTCTTGCACATTTCCCCAATGAAATGGGCAATATGGGGCACGATGATTTCATGCGTGAATTGCATCATCAAGGCCACCGCCCCCCTCCCCCCACCCCCCATTGCTCTAAAACACAAATAGATGCATTGATCAGCAAGGGGTCGTAACTTGTTGCATCATGCTTAACGCACTTTGCATCTGAATCTCCCATCTATATATGTGTATTTTTATATATATATATATATATATATATATATATATATATATATATACACACACTTTATAAAGAGAGAGAAGAAAGCTTGCACTTACAGTCATTAGCAGTGAATCTTTGTTTTGCTCCCACAACAGGATCCAGAGGACAATCCCATAGACATATATCAATATTAATGATATAGCAAACAACATGTATAGAAAAAGTGGGGCGCTCACCATTCAGCAGCAAAATCTTTTAATCCATGACTATTACAGAAATATGTGCAAATCACATAAAATCCCAAATTAATATTTTTACCTCATCAGAGGTCTTAGTCATGACACCAAACAATGCATCGAGGTCCTACTGTTGCTGTAGGCCTTTGCTGCATCGTTTGGTGACCTCTGGTGACTTTGGGTTAAAAGATTTTTCTGCTGAGTGGTGAGTGCCCCACTTGTTCTATTTTTTATATACAGGTTGAGTCTCCCATAACTAAAAAAAAAGCTTGGGACCAGAAGTATTTTTGATATCAGATTTTTCCGCATTTTGGAATAATTGCATACCATAATGAGATATCTTTGGGATGGGACCCAAGTCTAAACACAGAATGTTTTCATATACACCTAATACACATAGCCCCTCATTCCGAGTTGATCGCTAGCTGCTGTTGTTCGCAGCGTAGCGATCATTAAAAAAAAGGCAAAACTACGCATGCATATGGGCCGCAGTGCGCACACGCGCGGTGTACGGGTACAAAGAGCATTGTTGTTTTGCACTGCTTCTAGCGATGATTTCATTCGCACAGCCGTTCACAAGGAGATTGACAGGAAGTGGGAGTTTATGGGTGTCAACTAGTGATGTGCATCGGAAATTTTTCGGGTTTTGTGTTTTGGTTTTGGATTCGGTTCCGCGGCCATGTTTTGGATTCGGACGCGTTTTGGCAAAACCTCCCTGAAATTTTTTTGTCGGATTCGGGTGTGTTTTGTATTCGGGTGTTTTTTTACAAAAAACCCTCAAAAACAGCTTAAATCATAGAATTTGGGGGTCATTTTGATCCCATACTATTATTAACCTCAATAACCATAATTTCCACTCATTTTCAGTCTATTCTGAACACCTCACAATATTATTTTAAAATTTGCACAGAGGTCGCTGGATGGCTAAGCTAAGCGACACAAGTGGCCGACACAAACACCTGGCCCATCTAGGAGTGGCAATGCAGTGTCAGACAGGATGGCACTTCAAAAAAATTGTCCCCAAACAGCACATGATGCAAAGAAAAAAAGAGGCGCACCAAGGTCGCTGTTAGAGATGAGCGGGTTCGGTTTCTCTGAATCCGAACCCGCCAGAACTTCATGTTTTTTTTCACGGGTCCGAGCGACTCGGATCTTCCCGCCTTGCTCGGTTAACCCGAGCGCGCCCGAACGTCATCATGACGCTGTCGGATTCTCGCGAGGCTCGGATTCTATCGCGAGACTCGGATTCTATATAAGGAGCCGCGCGTCGCCGCCATTTTCACACGTGCATTGAGATTGATAGGGAGAGGACGTGGCTGGCGTCCTCTCCGTTTAGAATAGATTAGAGAGACACTTGATTTACTAATTTTGGGGAGCATTAGGAGTACTCAGTACAGTGCAGAGTTTTGCTGATAGTGACCACCAGTTTTATTTATAATCCGTTCTCTGCCTGAAAAAAGCGATACACAGCACACAGTGACTCAGTCACATACCATATCTGTGTGCACTGCTCAGGCTCAGGCCAGTGTGCTGCATCATCTATTATCTATATATAATATTATATATATCTGTCTGACTGCTCAGCTCACACAGCTTATAATTGTGGGGGAGACTGGGGAGCACTACTGCAGTGCCAGTTATAGGTTATAGCAGGAGCTAGGAGTACATAATATATTATATAGTGAGTGACCACCAGACACACAGTGCAGTTTATTTAATATATCCGTTCTCTGCCTGAAAAAAGCGATACACACAGTGACTCAGTTAGTCACATACCATCTGTGTGCACTGCTCAGGCTCAGGCCAGTGTGCTGCATCATCTATATATATTATATATCTGTCTGACTGCTCAGCTCACACAGCTTATAATTGTGGGGGAGACTGGGGAGCACTACTGCAGTGCCAGTTATAGGTTATAGCAGGAGCCAGGAGTACATAATATTATATTAAAATTAAACAGTGCACACTTTTGCTGCAGGAGTGCCACTGCCAGTGTGACTAGTGACCAGTGACCTGACCACCAGTATATATAATATTAGTAGTATACTATCTCTTTATCAACCAGTCTATATTAGCAGCAGACACAGTACAGTGCGGTAGTTCACGGCTGTGGCTACCTCTGTGTCGGCACTCGGCAGCCCGTCCATAATTGTATATACCACCTAACCGTGGTTTTTTTTTCTTTCTTTATACATACATACTAGTTACGAGTATACTATCTCTTTATCAACCAGTCTATATATTAGCAGCAGACACAGTACAGTGCGGTAGTTCACGGCTGTGGCTACCTCTGTGTCGGCACTCGGCAGCCCGTCCATAATTGTATATACCACCTAACCGTGGTTTTTTTTTCTTTCTTTATACATACATACTAGTTACGAGTATACTATCTCTTTATCAACCAGTCTATATATTAGCAGCAGACACAGTACAGTGCGGTAGTTCACGGCTGTGGCTACCTCTGTGTCGGCACTCGGCAGCCCGTCCATAATTGTATATACCACCTAACCGTGGTTTTTTTTTCTTTCTTTATACATACATACTAGTTACGAGTATACTATCTCTTTATCAACCAGTCTATATATTAGCAGCAGACACAGTACAGTGCGGTAGTTCACGGCTGTGGCTACCTCTGTGTCGGCACTCGGCAGCCCGTCCATAATTGTATATACCACCTAACCGTGGTTTTTTTTTCTTTCTTTATACATACATACTAGTTACGAGTATACTATCTCTTTATCAACCAGTCTATATATTAGCAGCAGACACAGTACAGTGCGGTAGTTCACGGCTGTGGCTACCTCTGTGTCGGCACTCGGCAGCCCGTCCATAATTGTATATACCACCTAACCGTGGTTTTTTTTTCTTTCTTTATACATACATACTAGTTACGAGTATACTATCTCTTTATCAACCAGTCTATATATTAGCAGCAGACACAGTACAGTGCGGTAGTTCACGGCTGTGGCTACCTCTGTGTCGGCACTCGGCAGCCCGTCCATAATTGTATATACCACCTAACCGTGGTTTTTTTTTCTTTCTTTATACATACATACTAGTTACGAGTATACTATCTCTTTATCAAACAGTCTATATATTAGCAGCAGACACAGTACAGTGCGGTAGTTCACGGCTGTGGCTACCTCTGTGTCGGCACTCGGCAGCCCGTCCATAATTGTATATACCACCTAACCGTGGTTTTTTTTTCTTTCTTTATACATACATACTAGTTACGAGTATACTATCTCTTTATCAACCAGTCTATATATTAGCAGCAGACACAGTACAGTGCGGTAGTTCACGGCTGTGGCTACCTCTGTGTCGGCACTCGGCAGCCCGTCCATAATTGTATATACCACCTAACCGTGGTTTTTTTTTCTTTCTTTATACATACATACTAGTTACGAGTATACTATCTCTTTATCAACCAGTCTATATATTAGCAGCAGACACAGTACAGTGCGGTAGTTCACGGCTGTGGCTACCTCTGTGTCGGCACTCGGCAGCCCGTCCATAATTGTATACTAGTATCCAATCCATCCATCTCCATTGTTTACCTGAGGTGCCTTTTAGTTGTGCCTATTAAAATATGGAGAACAAAAATGTTGAGGTTCCAAAATTAGGGAAAGATCAAGATCCACTTCCACCTCGTGCTGAAGCTGCTGCCACTAGTCATGGCCGAGACGATGAAATGCCAGCAACGTCGTCTGCCAAGGCCGATGCCCAATGTCATAGTACAGAGCATGTCAAATCCAAAACACCAAATATCAGTAAAAAAAGGACTCCAAAACCTAAAATAAAATTGTCGGAGGAGAAGCGTAAACTTGCCAATATGCCATTTACCACACGGAGTGGCAAGGAACGGCTGAGGCCCTGGCCTATGTTCATGGCTAGTGGTTCAGCTTCACATGAGGATGGAAGCACTCAGCCTCTCGCTAGAAAAATGAAAAGACTCAAGCTGGCAAAAGCAGCACAGCAAAGAACTGTGCATTCTTCGAAATCCCAAATCCACAAGGAGAGTCCAATTGTGTCGGTTGCAATGCCTGACCTTCCCAACACTGGACGTGAAGAGCATGTGCCTTCCACCATTTGCTGGAAGGAGCACCCGCAGTCCAGTTCCTGATAGTCAGATTGAAGATGTCAGTGTTGAAGTACACCAGGATGAGGAGGATATGGGTGTTGCTGGCGCTGGGGAGGAAATTGACCAGGAGGATTCTGATGGTGAGGTGGTTTGTTTAAGTCAGGCACCCGGGGAGACACCTGTTGTCCGTGGGAGGAATATGGCCGTTGACATGCCAGGTGAAAATACCAAAAAAATCAGCTCTTCGGTGTGGAGGTATTTCACCAGAAATGCGGACAACAGGTGTCAAGCCGTGTGTTCCCTTTGTCAAGCTGTAATAAGTAGGGGTAAGGACGTTAACCACCTCGGAACATCCTCCCTTATACGTCACCTGCAGCGCATTCATAATAAGTCAGTGACAAGTTCAAAAACTTTGGGTGACAGCGGAAGCAGTCCACTGACCAGTAAATCCCTTCCTCTTGTAACCAAGCTCACGCAAACCACCCCACCAACTCCCTCAGTGTCAATTTCCTCCTTCCCCAGGAATGCCAATAGTCCTGCAGGCCATGTCACTGGCAATTCTGACGAGTCCTCTCCTGCCTGGGATTCCTCCGATGCATCCTTGCGTGTAACGCCTACTGCTGCTGGCGCTGCTGTTGTTGCCGCTGGGAGTCGATGGTCATCCCAGAGGGGAAGTCGTAAGCCCACTTGTACTACTTCCAGTAAGCAATTGACTGTTCAACAGTCCTTTGCGAGGAAGATGAAATATCACAGCAGTCATCCTACTGCAAAGCGGATAACTGAGTCCTTGACAACTATGTTGGTGTTAGACGTGCGTCCGGTATCCGCCGTTAGTTCACAGGGAACTAGACAATTTATTGAGGCAGTGTGCCCCCGTTACCAAATACCATCTAGGTTCCACTTCTCTAGGCAGGCGATACCGAGAATGTACACGGACGTCAGAAAAAGACTCACCAGTGTCCTAAAAAATGCAGTTGTACCCAATGTCCACTTAACCACGGACATGTGGACAAGTGGAGCAGGGCAGGGTCAGGACTATATGACTGTGACAGCCCACTGGGTAGATGTATGGACTCCCGCCGCAAGAACAGCAGCGGCGGCACCAGTAGCAGCATCTCGCAAACGCCAACTCTTTCCTAGGCAGGCTACGCTTTGTATCACCGCTTTCCAGAATACGCACACAGCTGAAAACCTCTTACGGCAACTGAGGAAGATCATCGCGGAATGGCTTACCCCAATTGGACTCTCCTGTGGATTTGTGGCATCGGACAACGCCAGCAATATTGTGTGTGCATTAAATATGGGCAAATTCCAGCACGTCCCATGTTTTGCACATACCTTGAATTTGGTGGTGCAGAATTTTTTAAAAAATGACAGGGGCGTGCAAGAGATGCTGTCGGTGGCCAGAAAAATTGCGGGACACTTTCGGCGTACAGGCACCACGTACAGAAGACTGGAGCACCACCAAAAACTACTGAACCTGCCCTGCCATCATCTGAAGCAAGAAGTGGTAACGAGGTGGAATTCAACCCTCTATATGCTTCAGAGGTTGGAGGAGCAGCAAAAGGCCATTCAAGCCTATACAATTGAGCACGATATAGTAGGTGGAATGCACCTGTCTCAAGTGCAGTGGAGAATGATTTCAACGTTGTGCAAGGTTCTGATGCCCTTTGAACTTGCCACACGTGAAGTCAGTTCAGACACTGCCAGCCTGAGTCAGGTCATTCCCCTCATCAGGCTTTTGCAGAAGAAGCTGGAGGCATTGAAGAAGGAGCTAAAAGGGAGCGATTCCGCTAGGCATGTGGGACTTGTGGATGCAGCCCTTAATTCGCTTAACAAGGATTCACGGGTGGTCAATCTGTTGAAATCAGAGCACTACATTTTGGCCACCGTGCTCGATCCTAGATTTAAAGCCTACCTTGGATCTCTCTTTCCGGCAGACACAGGTCTGCTGGGGTTGAAAGACCTGCTGGTGACAAAATTGTCAAGTCAAGCGGAACGCGACCTGTCAACATCTCCTCCTTCACATTCTCCCGCAACTGGGGGTGCGAGGAAAAGGCTCAGAATTCCGAGCCCACCCGCTGGCGGTGATGCAGGGCAGTCTGGAGCGACTGCTGATGCTGACATCTGGTCCGGACTGAAGGACCTGACAACGATTACGGACATGTCGTCTACTGTCACTGCATATGATTCTCTCAACATTGATAGAATGGTGGAGGATTATATGAGTGACCGCATCCAAGTAGGCACGTCACACAGTCCGTACTTATACTGGCAGGAAAAAGAGGCAATTTGGAGGCCCTTGCACAAACTGGCTTTATTCTACCTATGTTGCCCTCCCACAAGTGTGTACTCCGAAAGAGTGTTTAGTGCCGCCGCTCACCTTGTCAGCAATCGGCGTACGAGGTTACATCCAGAAAATGTGGAGAAGATGATGTTCATTAAAATGAATTATAATCAATTCCTCCGCGGAGACATTGACCAGCAGCAATTGCCTCCACAAAGTACACAGGGAGCTGAGATGGTGGATTCCAGTGGGGACGAATTGATAATCTGTGAGGAGGGGGATGTACACGGTGATATATCGGAGGGTGAAGATGAGGTGGACATCTTGCCTCTGTAGAGCCAGTTTGTGCAAGGAGAGATTAATTGCTTCTTTTTTGGGGGGGGTCCAAACCAACCCGTCATATCAGTCACAGTCGTGTGGCAGACCCTGTCACTGAAATGATGGGTTGGTTAAAGTGTGCATGTCCTGTTTTGTTTATACAACATAAGGGTGGGTGGGAGGGCCCAAGGACAATTCCATCTTGCACCTCTTTTTTCTTTTCTTTTTCTTTGCATCATGTGCTGATTGGGGAGGGTTTTTTGGAAGGGACATCCTGCGTGACACTGCAGTGCCACTCCTAGATGGGCCCGGTGTTTGTGTCGGCCACTAGGGTCGCTAATCTTACTCACACAGTCAGCTACCTCAATGCGCCTCTTTTTTTCTTTGCGTCATGTGCTGTTTGGGGAGGGTTTTTTGGAAGGGACATCCTGCGTGACACTGCAGTGCCACTCCTAGATGGGCCCGGTGTTTGTGTCGGCCACTAGGGTCGCTAATCTTACTCACACAGCTACCTCATTGCGCCTCTTTTTTTCTTTGCGTCATGTGCTGTTTGGGGAGGGTTTTTTGGAAGGGACATCCTGCGTGACACTGCAGTGCCACTCCTAGATGGGCCCGGTGTTTGTGTCGGCCACTAGGGTCGCTTATCTTACTCACACAGCGACCTCGGTGCAAATTTTAGGACTAAAAATAATATTGTGAGGTGTGAGGTATTCAGAATAGACTGAAAATGAGTGTAAATCATGGTTTTTGAGGTTAATAATACTTTGGGATCAAAATGACCCCCAAATTCTATGATTTAAGCTGTTTTTTAGTGTTTTTTGAAAAAAACACCCGAATCCAAAACACACCCGAATCCGACAAAAAAAATTCGGTGAGGTTTTGCCAAAACGCGTTCGAACCCAAAACACGGCCGCGGAACCGAACCCAAAACCAAAACACAAAACCCGAAAAATTTCAGGCGCTCATCTCTAGTCGCTGTGTGACTAAGCTAAGCGACACAAGTGGCCGACACAAACACCTGGCCCATCTAGGAGTGGCACTGCAGTGTCAGACAGGATGGCACTTCAAAAAAAATGTCCCCAAACAGCACATGATGCAAAGAAAAAAAGAGGCGCACCAAGGTCGCTGTGTGACTAAGCTAAGCGACACAAGTGGCCGACACAAACACCTGGCCCATCTAAGAGTGGCACTGCAGTGTCAGACAGGATGGCACTTCAAAAAAATTGTCCCCAAACAACACATGATGCAAAGAAAAAAAGAGGCGCACCAAGGTCGCTGTGTGACTAAGCTAAGCGACACAAGTGGCCGACACAAACACCTGGCCCATCTCGGAGTGGCACTGCAGTGTCAGACAGGATGGCACTTCAAAAAAATTGTCCCCAAACAGCACATGATGCAAAGAAAAAAAGAGGCGCACCAAGGTCGCTGTGTGACTAAGCTAAGCGACACAAGTGGCCGACACAAACACCTGGCCCATCTAGGAGTGGCACTGCAGTGTCAGACAGGATGGCACTTAAACAAAACTGTCCCCAAACAGCACATGATGCAAAGAAAAAAAGAGGTGCACCAAAGTCGCTGTGTGACTAAGCTAAGCGACACAAGTGGCCGACACAAACACCTGGCCCATCTAGGAGTGGCACTGCAGTGTCAGACAGGATGGCACTTCAAAAAAATTGTCCCCAAACAACACATGATGCAAAGAAAAAAAGAGGCGCACCAAGGTCGCTGTGTGACTAAGCTAAGCGACACAAGTGGCCGACACAAACACCTGGCCCATCTAGGAGTGGCACTGCAGTGTCAGACAGGATGGCACTTCAAAAAAATTGTCCCCAAACAGCACATGATGCAAAGAAAAAAAGAGGCGCACCAAGGTCGCTGTGTGACTAAGCTAAGCGACACAAGTGGCCGACACAAACACCTGGCCCATCTAGGAGTGGCACTGCAGTGTCAGACAGGATGGCACTTCAAAAAAATTGTCCCCAAACAGCACATGATGCAAAGAAAAAAAGAGGCGCACCAAGGTCGCTGTGTGACTAAGCTAAGCGACACAAGTGGCCGACACAAACACCTGGCCCATCTAGGAGTGGCACTGCAGTGTCAGACAGGATGGCACTTCAAAAAAATTGTCCCCAAACAGCACATGATGCAAAGAAAAAAAGAGGCGCACCAAGGTCGCTGTGTGACTAAGCTAAGCGACACAAGTGGCCGACACAAACACCTGGCCCATCTAGGAGTGGCACTGCAGTGTCAGACAGGATGGCACTTCAAAAAAATTGTTCCCAAACAGCACATGATGCAAAGTAAAAAAGAGGCGCACCAAGGTTGCTGTGTGACTAAGCTAAGCGACACAAGTGGCCGACACAAACACCTGGCCTATCTAGGAGTGGCACTGCAGTGTCAGACAGGATGGCACTTCAAAAAAATTGTCCCCAAACAGCACATGATGCAAAGAAAACAAGAGGCGCACCAAGGTCGCTGTGTGACTAAGCTAAGCGACACAAGTGGCCGACAGAAACACCTGGCCCATCTAGGAGTGGCACTGCAGTGTCAGACAGGATGGCACTTCAAAAAAATTGTCCCCAAACAGCACATGATGCAAAGAAAAAAAGAGGTGCACCAAGGTCGCTGTGTGACTAAGCTAAGCGACCCAAGTGGCCGACACAAACACCTGGCCCATCTAGGAGTGGCACTGCAGTTTTCTAGCGAGAGGATGAGTGCTTCCATCCTCATGTGAATCTGAACCACTAGCCATGAACATAGGCCAGGGCCTCAGCCGTTCCTTGCCACTGCGTGCCGTAAATGGCATATTGGCAAGTTTACGCTTCTCATCAGACGCTTTCAATTTAGATTTTTGGGTCATTTTACTGAACTTTTGTTTTTTGGATTTTACATGCTCTCTACTATGACATTGGGCATCGGCCTTGGCAGACGACGTTGATGGCATTTCATCGTCTCGGCCATGACTAGTGGCAGCAGCTTCAGCACGAGGTGGAAGTGGATCTTGATCTTTCCCTATTTTAACCTCCACATTTTTGTTCTCCATTTTTTAATGTGTGGAATTATATGCCAGTATCAATAGCAATGGCCTACTACTATATATACTGCGCACAACTGAAATGCACCACAGGTATGGATGGTTAGTATTCTCTAGGGAGGGACACAAAAGTGTCAGGGGGACAATGCACAGGTCACAGATATTAGCAATACAATTAAGACGAAACCAACCAATGAAAGAAATTAATGGTCCTATCTTTTTAAAGGGACCAAAGATAATATATATCAGGCTTGAAGTGCGCCACTAAGCTAAAGTTACAGTAATTTTTCTAAAGGATATTAGTGTAGACCACTAGTGGGTGCTACACTAAAAAAGAGCTTAGTGTGTGGCGCACTCTTTTGAAATGATTATAAATTGATAAAATTTAACTTTTATTACGTATTTTTAAGATAAATCTCTATAGCCAGGCAAATAAATATATTTGATAGCCTGAGAGTAAACACCTATAAGATTATTGCACTAAATTATTATTAAATGATGGTAATCACCATTTCCGCTATACTTAAAACAAATGAATTGTAGGTCAAGCTTAGTGATATATTACTGTGCGTATTATATATTGTAACGGTTATCAATATCACCCTTTACCAAGACTGTATTAGTTTGTAATCACGGACATAGCTCAAATAATAGCCACTTTTAAAAGTATATGGTTATTGTTAGAGTAAGGAGATGTTAAGCACTATATTGTTGTAATAATCAATACATATCAAAGAAGATGTAGGTTCCTAAATTACCTCAAAAGAAGCCCCTGTTCCTGGCAACTCTTCGTCTTCAGATTGCAAAAGAAAACAATGTAGATGTGTATTGTAACATATGTGCACTTAGTCTGCCAGTCTATTATTCAGACTGCAGTAACTGTGCAGATGTAATTTGATACGTTTTTTTAGTATCCACAGTGACAGGATACAATTGTGGCGAAAAGGGCCATTCACACTAGAGAACAGATAATACTGATACTGTCTCTAAATCTGTAATAAATATTTGTTAATCATATGTAACAAAACATAATGTTTATAGCCAGAATATGTAACACCTGTTTTCAGATACTAAGCTGCAATCTCTCTGAGCACTCCCTGACGCAGGAACAAGAAGCAGTCCTGAGAAAGGGTCTCTCTTTTGACCCTCAAAAAAGCTTCAATCGTTTCCAGTGGGAAAAAGACACCAAATTATTTTGTCGGAAATTATTCCTAACAAAATTGTATGCCCATAAGGAGATGCAGAAAGGGTGGCCGCATCACCCTCCCGATCACTTCAGTACTCACCCAATACTCAGGACCATGGAGGTTTAGAATATTTTGAGGGACTTACGGAACAGGATCAAGAAATGATTTCAATTCTACAAGAACTCACCTTTGAAAGTGCCCCAAGAACAACTCAAGATAGGGGTAGAACCATCTGCAAAAAGAAATCAACTTTCTTCCCCCAGGATCAAATCTGCCCTGAAGTCAGGATATTTATGAATATGGTCAGTAAGGATCTGGATGAAATACAGAGACAAAAATCCAAATATAAAGATAATCTTACAAAAGGGGTGAGGAGAGCTCTGAATGAGATTCAAAGGTTGGAAGATGTGGTTGTGAAACCATCCGATAAAGGAGGCAACGTTGTCCTATGGCCAAAGGAAATGTATGTCAAAGAGGCTATGAGACAGCTGAGTGATCCTGAGTGTTATGCCAAAACACTGTTCAATCCCACTGACAACTGCAAACTAACCCTCAATCGACTTATAGAGAAAGCATTAAAAGATGAGATAATCACTAAACAGGAGTCTGATTTCTTGAGAGTTGATCACCCCAGGACTCCAACCTTCTATCTCTTGCCGAAGGTTCACAAAAATCTGAATAACCCCCCAGGCAGGCCGATAGTATCCGGTATAGGAGGTGTGTCAGAGAAGGCTAGCATCTTCATAGACACTCACCTGCGAAAACATGTGACTGCCCTGCCCTCGTATACACGTGACACAGGAGATGTCATTGCTAAGCTACATGATGTTAAGCTGGAAGACAACTATATCCTAGTTGGTCTAGATGTGGAGTCACTGTACAGCAGCATTGACCATGCAAAGGGTCTAGCAGCAGTGGAGTATTTTCTCAAAATGGAAGGTCCCAGTGAATTTAACTCCTTCCTACTGCAACTTCTACATTTCGTTCTCCACAAGAATACGTTTACATTTGCTGACACATTCTTTACCCAAATACGTGGAACAGCAATGGGCGCAGCTTGCGCACCGACGTATGCTAATCTATACTTAGGATGGTGGGAGAAGGAGGTGGTATTCAATGAAACCAACGAACCATTCACCAGCAGAGTAATCGTTTGGATGCGTTACATAGACGACATTTTTGTTATATGGGAAGGAGAAGAAAAACTACTTAAAGAATTTATCCAACAATTAAACAACAATGATTTGAATCTCAAATTGACCTATGAGATCAGCAGAGAGTCCATCCCATTTCTGGACCTCAGAATCTATAGGGACAAGAATGGAATGTTGGCAACAGAACTCTATAGGAAGGATACGGCAACTAATAGTTTGTTGCTTAGTACCAGCTCGCATCTTCCTGCTACGGTTCAGAACATACCCAGGGGTGAATTTCTAAGATTGAGACGGAATTGCTCGGACGATGAGACATATAGAATCAAGAGCAAAGAACTAACAGGGAGATTGCGAGAGAGAGGATACAGTATGAGATGTATTAAAAAAGCCAATAGAACCCTTCTCCACACTGACAGGCATTCACTTATCCTTCAGAAAAGTAAGAGATCTACACAGCTGAAGGATATAAAGAAACCAGAGATACGATTTGTTGGGGATTTTTGCCAAGAATGGAAGGAGATAAGGGGGATAATCAACAAACACTGGCCTCTATTACACAATGACCCAGATTTGGCAAGGAATCTGGGACCAGCAGTGTCAATGAGTTGGAAAAAATCACCTAATATAGTGGATAAGTTGGTCAAGAGCCACTTTTGCCGCTTCCCAAGACTAGTGCACATATGTTACAATACACATCTACATTGTTTTCTTTTGCAATCTGAAGACGAAGAGTTGCCAGGAACAGGGGCTTCTTTTGAGGTAATTTAGGAACCTACATCTTCTTTGATATGTATTGATTATTACAACAATATAGTGCTTAACATCTCCTTACTCTAACAATAACCATATACTTTTAAAAGTGGCTATTATTTGAGCTATGTCCGTGATTACAAACTAATACAGTCTTGGTAAAGGGTGATATTGATAACCGTTACAATATATAATACGCACAGTAATATATCACTAAGCTTGACATACAATTCATTTGTTTTAAGTATAGCGGAAATGGTGATTACCATCATTTAATAATAATTTAGTGCAATAATCTTATAGGTGTTTACTCTCAGGCTATCAAATATATTTATTTGCCTGGCTATAGAGATTTATCTTAAAAAATACGTAATAAAAGTTAAATTTGATCAATTTATAATCATTTCAAAAGAGTGCGCCACACACTAAGCTCTTTTTTAGTGTAGCACCCACTAGTGGTCTACACTAATATCCTTTAGAAAAATGGATGGATAGTATACTTGACGACACAGAGGTAGGTAGAGCAGTGGCCTTCCGTACCGTACTGCTATATATACTGGTGGTCACTGTCAGCAAAACTCTGCACTGTACTCCTCCTATATAATATACTGGTGGTCCTCAGTCCCCACAATAAAGCAGTGTGAGCACAGATATATGCAGCACACTGAGCACAGATATGGAGTGTTTTTCAGGCAGACAACGTATACTGGTGGTCACTGTCAGCAAAACCCTGCACTGTACTCCTCCTATATAATACAGCTGCTCCCCAGTCCCCACAATTAAGCAGTGTGAGCACAGATATATGCAGCACACTGAGCACAGATATGGAGTGTTTTTCAGGCAGACAACGTATACTGGTGGTCACTGTCAGCAAAACTCTGCACTGTACTCCTCCTATATAATACAGCTGCTCCCCAGTCCCCACAATTAAGCAATAAGCACAAATATTATTAATAAACGGAGAGGACGCCAGCCACGTCCTCTCCCTAACATTTCCAATGCACGAGTGAAAATGGCGGCGACGCGCGGCTGCTTATATAGAATCCGAATCTAGCGAGAATCCGACAGCGGAATGATGACGTTCGGGCGCGCTCGGGTTAACCGAGCCATACGGGAGAATCCGAGTATGCCTCGGACCCGTGTAAAATGGGTGAAGTTCGGGGGGGTTCGGTTTCCGAGGAACCGAACCCGCTCATCACTAGTGTCAACTGACCGTTTTCTGGGAGTGTTTGGAAAAAATGCAGGCGTGTCCAGGCGTTTGCAGGGCAGGTATCTGACGTAAATTCCGCGGCCTCTGTCGCAGCAATCATCGCACAGAATAAGTAACTACAGGGCTGGTCTTGTTTTGCACAAAATGTTTTTGAACCGCTCTTGCAAAGCGAAAATACACTCCCCCGTGGGCGGCGACTATGCGTGTGCACGGCTGCTGAAAGTAGCTAGCGAGCAATCAACTCGGAATAAGGGCCGTAGCCTGAAGGTACTTTTAGACAATATTTTGGGCGAGATGTACTAAAGGGAAATTGTGGGCATTTCGCTGAAAACTGCAGTTTTCGGACTTTGGTCGCATTTCCCATATGTACTAGCACTGGAATACAATGCATTCTGGGACTTAGATGCAGTGAGTAACACCAGCTTTTGCTGGTGTTTCCCTATATAAGCCTATGGGCTTCTATTTTGCAATGTCATTTGAAAGGGATCCAATCGGATCCCTCCCAGATCCCCCGTGGCCTCCGAGTCACTCTGCACGTGCACAGAGAGACTCCTAGGGGCCAAAACCCGCAAGTCCCGACATCACAAAGGACAGCTCTTATCAGGAGATCCCGCCCATTGGGGGAGATTCAAATGCTTGAAAAGTCGGTTGGGTGTCTGTTTTTTCCTGTGTATTAGATAGGAAAAAACAGATTCCCAACTGACTTTTCAAACATTTGAATCTCTCCCTTTGTGTGCACCAAAGTTTGTGTACATTGAGCCATCAGAAATCAAAGGGTTTTTATTGTATTCATCTTTCAATATGCATGTAGTGTACACACGTGTGTTTTCTATTAAACAGTTATTTAGGAACAGATACTGTAAATTATTTGTTGAGTAACCAATCAATAGTAGTAATGTGTGCAGCTTTGTGGCCTGATCGCAGTAATTTAATTAATAGTGCATTTATAGTGACACGTATCTATAAACCTTTTATTATTTTCCTATTAATCATACAGACATCTCCACAAATTCTGGAGGGGCAAAGGATTTTTTATTTTTTTTTCCATTTCAAATCCATAATATGTTAAGCAGCCATCTTCCATTTTTAATGTATAGTATAGAGTTTAAACTGGGGAATCCCCAACAGCTACAGTGTAATGCGAAAAGCCTGATAAGTTCTCTCATTCCTGAGGCGTTAACCTTTTAATGTGGCATTAAAATGAAAAATTGCTCCTTGAGCCTCCAATGGGCTGGTGTTTTGATGACATTATGTGTCCCCAGTGGCAACCATATTGATTTTTTTAAATCATAAATAAGAGACAAGGGATAAAAAGTGAGATTGAAATGTTACATCTCAGTCAGATGCGATTGTTGTTTTGCTGGTTAAACATATAATTGTAGAATAACAGAACTTATAAATTATAATTTTTTTGCCAAACAGGAAATGTGTATTAAAACTTATTGAGCAGAATAGTTTAAACAATATATTGGTCCAGTAAATGATTTGCACAGATTTAATCTATTGGCTTGTCAGAAATCACAATATAGAACAGGAAATTCTAAGTGTTATTCCGATTTATTTAATAAGCAATCATTTTTACAAACATGTTGCAAAATTAAGTACTGCATATATATAAAATGTACGGTTCGTATTATTGATGAATCAGTAAAAGTCACAGTTATTATGATGGTGTAATTTAATTGACAGTCATATTTATTAAAATATAAATTATTAATTGCTGTCCTCATTAAATGTTTGTTTTTTAAATTTTAAAGCGACCCACATTCCCTTCTGTTTTCCAGATAATGAGAGCTACAGTTTGAAATTATTATTGGAAGATATTACCCATTAATCAGTTGTACTCACTCGAGTTATGGGATTTTTTTTATTACCGTTTCCATATTTACCAGATTTTGGTATCGCTAGTAACCTAGCAGCAGAGCGGATGACTTGATTATTATAACATTCACTCATTAAGGTGTTTAATTCAGGGCGCCATAAGAATTTTTTTGTTTGTCATATATATTAAGTGTCTCATATTTATTAATGAGCCAGTAAAAAGTCTTTGGCATCATTTAATTGACAGGCATATTTATTAAAATGTAAATTAAGCTTGTCTAATAAAATAGTTTGAATAACAGAAATTTACTATAATCTGTAGAAGCTTATAGACTTACTGTATTTGCGCTAACTGATACAATAACGAATATCTGCTTATTTGCTACGAATTCTAGTACAAATGTGTTATTTTTATTTATGTCCCGAGTAATAAATGGTTGTCATTTGTATTAATATTATTCTATACTACTTAGTTATTACATCAGGGGGGCATATATGTCAATTATCGTGTTTTAGATCCGATAATTGTAATTTCTTATCGACGATATTTGCGGCAATAATGAGTTACATTTTTCCCGGATGTATCAAGTCATCCACAGGGACAGGGGCACAAAGAGGAGACCGTCCCTGCGATGTGTTCAGAGTGAGGTGACAGCATCAGCAGTCTTTTCACAGCCCTATCAGGACTCCTGTGCACTCCTGCACGGTCCTCTGACTATGCATGTGCAGCACCCATTGGCAGGGAGGGTACTATAGGGTAACGCTGTCTGAAGATGGCTTTACAGTGCATCCGGAAAGTATTCACAGTGCTTCACTTTTTCCACATTTTGTTATGTTACAGCCTTATTCCAAACTGGAAAAAAATCTTTTTTTTCTCTCAAAATTCTACACGCAATACCCCATAATGACAACATGAAAAAAGTGTTTTTGAGATTTCTGCAAATTTATTAAAATTAAAAAACTAAGAAATCACATGTACGTAAGTATTCACAGCCTTTGCTCAATACTTTGTTAATGCACCTTTGGCAGCAATTACAGCCTCAAATCTTTTTGAATATGATGCCACAAGCTTGGCACACCTATCTTTTGGGCAGTTTCGCCTATTCCTCTTTGCAGCACCTCTCAAGCTCCATCAGGTTGGATGGGAAGCGTCTGATGAGACAAAGTTTGAACTCTTTGGCGTGAATGCCAGGAATCATGTTTGGAGGAAACCAGGCACCGCTCATCACCAGGCCAATACCATCCCTACAGTGAAGCATGGTGGTGGCAGCATCATGCTGTGGGGATGTTTTTCAGCGGCAGGAACTGGGAGACTAGTCAGGATAGAGGGAAAGATGCATTATAACCTGCTCCAAAGCACTTTTAACCTCAGTCTGGGGCGACGGTTCATCTTTCAGCAGGACAACGACCCTAAGCACACAGCCAAGATATCAATGGAGTGGCTTCAGGACAACTCTGTGACTGTCCTTGAGTGGCCCAGCCAGAGCACAGACTTGAATCTGATTGAACATCTCTGGAGAGATCTGAAATGGCTGTGCACCGATGCTTCCCATCCAACCTGATAGAGCTTGAGAGGTGCTGCAAAGAGGAATGGGCAAAACTGCCCAAAGATAGGTGTGCCAAGCTGGTGGCATCATATTCAAAAAGACTTGAGGCTGTAATTGCTGCCAAAGGTGCATCAACAAAGTATTGAGCAAAGGTTGTGAATACTTATGTACATGTGATTTCTTAGGTTTTTATTTTTAATACATTTGCAAAAATCTCAAATAAACTTTTTTCATGTTGTCATTATTGGGTATTGTGTGGAGAATTTTGAGGGGAAAATGAATTTATTCCATTTTGGAATAAGGCTATAACATAACAAAATGTGGGAAAAGTGAAGCGCTGTGAATACTTTCCGGATGCACTGTACCTTGGATTTCAGGAGCTTGGTAAATCTGACAGCTTCACAGTCCCCATAGAGACCTATGGGGGCTGCACCTGTTGTTGGAAATGGAAGGTCGTAGCAGGTATCTCCATAGTACATTTGGGAGATGCTTAATATTAACAGATATCCCTGGAAAATGCTTGTTTTTTGGGGAACATCCTGCAAATATTATTTGATAAATAGACCCTAAAATCTCAAAGTTAATTTTTTTTTTTTACCGAACACACAGTAAAGACATTTTATTAAATAACCAAATAGTTGTTTATATTGTCAGCTACTGATATGTAATGATAATAATAATAATTATTATTATTATGTTTTTAGTTTTTTTGCCTATTGAAAAATTAAATAAATACCCATTTTAAGGGAAGTGACCAGCATCTCTCCAGCAGCCCTCTAACTCCAGTCCCAACACGCCCTGGCAATGCTGGGACTGCTAGTTACACAACAGCTAAGAGCCACAACCATTAGCCTAAAGTGCAATGTAAATGGTTTACAGAAGGCAAATTATCTATAAACTATAATTATATATCTAGAGAAGGGATACGTCGTAATGTTGATTTTGTTGCCATAATTAAAAACTCGTGTTGTAGCTGGGATTTTCTCTCTTTCTACTGTGAATTTTGTCAGCGGCTGCTAAAACACACCTCAGAAAACTTTTGATGTATTCACATCTGAAACTGCAATTAACACCTTTTTTTCAGGTCGCCCCACAAGATTAATTTTCCCAACATAGATTAATGCAAATGCTTGCTAAAGTGTTTTGAAAATATTTTCTCTATTAATCTCAATCAACAGCAGATTACCGCCTGAGTAAGTAATGAAGTTGTTATGGCATTTCGGTGGTGAAAGAAAAAAAAAAGCAAATAAAAAAATAAAATAACTGCACTCAACCTTTGAAAGCTCCAGAAAATTCAGTGGATGTTCACAGGATTAAAATTCAGAATCGCACAGCTACAAAATAATTTTTACTTCTGGATAAACTCTCAACCCTGTTAAAGACGTCCAAATTGACATCTAAAATGCATTATGTTTCACAGTAAAAGTCATTTAAAAATTTATATTTATGCCATTATCTGCACACAAAATCCCTACTTAAAAAATAAAACACCACCATCACCGGTTAGTGCCAAGTCATAAAAGCAATTCTACTGTTCCATTATGAGAATAATATTGGTGGCCTAAACAAAAAGTCATTTTTTTAAAGCAGTTCAAATTGTTATCCTTATTGTCTATATCAATCTAAAATTGGCAGCACAATTTGTTGCAAACAGTCACTTCCCAGAAATAGTATGGGGTCACTGTTGGAGATGAATCAGTTTGCGAAGAATGCAAAAAAAGAGAAATATATTTATAGCGCAGTTTCCCCAGATTTTATTATGAGGGACAAACATTTCAAAATCCACATGATTCTAAAACTATGTGTTCTTATGCGAAAATATTTAGTAGATAGAGCAGACTGATTTAAAATGTAAATTCAGCTGCAACTAAACATAATTGCAATCAGCACTTTCATTCATGGGATGGCTGAGAACCAAAATGTACAAACATTCCACACTGGTCTATTCTTTATCTGTTATTATGGCAAACAAATACTTGAATTTTCAGACTGAAAATGGGAATCTTAAAAGTATAAGTAGCCTTCCAACATCATATAATAACAGTAGTGTGTGGTGTGTGTTGCCACGTTAAGAGTAGGATGTATAATACTACCTTCCATTTTCCAGGCACATCAGAAATGTCTGTTTCATCCACATATCATTCAGACGTTGCTCAGTGATTGCTGCCATATTTCTGTGATTGTCTTAAGTTCAAAGGCATTGCTCTAGTTAACTCTCTGAAAGATATAATGAACTGATTGTCTGTATATTGATCTAGTGACCCGCTCTTGGGACAGTGGCAGGTGGGTAGTTTGGCTATGGCAGTACACCTGTCAAACCGTAACGCAGCTTTTGCACAATTTAATTTTTTGCAGTATTGTCTCGCTGGTTATCCCATGTCCTCTTTCAGCTATGTTTCGGGCTAACCACATTTATTTCTCCTTTTCCCACAATTACATATAATTATGTATACAGACAAAGGGCTTGATGCATCATCGCTTGGAAAATAATAAAATAGAAAGTGATAAACTACCAGCCAACCAGCACCTGTCATTTTTCAAACAGGGCATGTGACATAACAGTTGGGAGCTGATTGGCTGGTACTTCATCTCTCTCCATTTTATCGCTCTCCAAGCGGTGATGTATCTAGCTCATAGGTCCTCAAACGCAATCCTCAAGGCACGCCAACGGTCCAGGTTGTAGGTATATCCATGGCTCAGCACAGATGATTAAATCAAATTGACTGAGGTGCTAATTAAGTCACCTGTGGCCAAGCATGTATAAACTTAAAACCTGGACCGCTGGGGTACCTTGAGGACCGCGTTTGAGAACCTCTGTCTGCCGTAGCCTGTTCATAATAATATTAATAATTGTACCTACATAGCGCTCTTTCTCCAATAGGACCCAAGGCGCTTAACAGATATAATGAACATAAGACCATATTAAGGTTGGATTGCAAATTGCGTCACACGCAGCCGCTCTGATCGAAAATATGGTGGTGGGACTCCTGCCATTGCAGCCAGGCTTCCATAATTTCTGTGACTGGGCACTAATTGTGAGTGGTCGTTGGTGGGGTGGGGGGTTGGGGGTATGGCTGTTGTATATTTTGCATTCAATTCTGCAGCTGGCCCTTAGTGTTTTACTTATGAGACATTTTACTCTTCATGCTGAAATATAATTTGAAACAAATGTACTAGAGTTACCATATTAAGTGCACTTGTATAATTTTAGATTAATTGCATTTATTCAACAGCATATGTCGGCATAAGAAGTCTGTTCTTATGAATTTGTAACATGGTTCCCATGCTGGGAAATGCTGTAATCTCTCCAACATTTGCTGGAAGTAAATGGCATCTGATTCAACTTTCGGAAGAATAGGCTAAAAGCATGTCTCCTAAATATCCATGTATGTCATTCATTATGTGCACTGACTATTACTCATATGAACGGACATTATAATAACTGTATGCATAGAATTTTCTAACGGGCTTATTCACTAATGTCAATAGTACATAATGGTGCATAATTACCTGGCACTATTTATCCAGCTTAGAGTATAGTCACCAATACAAGAGAGGGTTCAAACTCCATAATCATTTTTTTTGGGGTAGAAAGAAACCTAATGTTGCCCTAATTAGAGATGTGTGGTTAGTTTTTTTTAGAAATCCGAACTCACTTGAATTTAGGGGATCCGAGTAGAACTAAGTCCCGATTCGGAGCTTCCCTCGATGATTGTAATTCAGAGTTGATCGCAGCAGCAAATTTGTTAGCAGTTGGGCAAAACCATGTGCACTGCAGGTGGAGCAGATATAACATGTGCAGAGAGAGTTAGATTTGGGTGGGGTGTGTTTAAACTCAAATCTAAATTGCAGTGCAAAAATAAAGCAGCCAGTATTTACCCTGCACAGAAACAAAATAAGTAACCCACCCAAATCTAACTCTCTCTGCACATGTTACATCTGCCCCCCCTACAGTGCACATGGTTTTACCCAACTGCTAACAAATTTGCTGCTGCGATCAACTCTGAATTACCCCCTAAGTCCCTTCCTCATGATTGCAGTGTCATTTTGCACAGAAGAGTGTAGTAAGAATTGATTGGAGTGATTGTGTAAATTAATGTTATTGATGTTACTAATACTGTGGAATAGAAATAGGTCCAAATGACAGGATTTTAGCTGTTTTTATCACTGTACAAGAAATCCAAAACCAGTGGGCAATTGTAATAGAGTCCGAGTTTGCCTGGTTTTGCCTTGAAAAGGATTGCCGCTTTAAAAATACGGGCGATATTGGCCAAAATCCCTGACCTCCGCAAATTTGGACCCTATTACATTTCCCCACAAATCTGAGTATGATCCAGAACACTTCAGGGTATTTTTGCCAAAAACAAAAAGGATAGTTTTGGCAAAACTAAAACACGAGGGTCAGCGCACATCTTTTGCACTAATGTATCACATGAGTTTTTCGGTTGACTCCGGTAACACCATTTTCCACCCTATTTGTATACTATGGACAGAAAGCCATTATGATCTCAAAATATTCATAACTTGCTTGCACAGGACATGGGAGCTACCAAACAACCTTCACAAACAGCGGAACGGTTTGCAACATGGAATAAAACACCAAAACGTTTAATGATGTTGTGACATTAACACAACCTGTTTATCCTGTGTTTCTGCCCCTTAGTAAATAGCCCACACAATAACTATGTGACTGTGTAACCAGATTCCCAGCAGAAGCAATCTCCATCACGTGGTACTAGTCAAGTACAGGAGCTCCCGTTGTGTATAGACAATGCATAAAAACATAAAAATAAAGCAGAAATGAACATCCCCTTTTATTTTTATTGCGTTATTTTTATTTTTGTTTTTTTACAGTGGGGGAAACTATTCCGCTACCTCCCATCTTTGTCTAATGAGATATAACATTTCTGGCCATATGACAGCAAATCGATCTTAAATATATTTTAGAAAGATTTTTTTAGTTGTGTTTCGTGTGTGGTGATTGATGTGTTTATTTTGTCTCCTGTGATATATAGGCTTGTGACTGCTTGTGATTCCTTTTTTTTTGGAACATTAGAGATCTTGGGGTTGATGATGGGTTGCAAAATGAATATGCTTTATGCCCCCCACCCCCCAAAAAAATAAAATAAAAAATGATAGCGAGTTTCTGTTTATATGCTGTTCCTTCAGTATCACAAGATGTTTACGGCTCAGTATTACAAGCATATGTGGCCAGGCATGCAGGCATACATCACATATACGCATGCCCGGGTTCCAGTGTATAGGTAGACAGTCAGAAGATCAACATCATATGGTCGACATGCATTAGGCCACCATGGTCAAATGATTGACAGGGCTAAAAGGTCGATGGGAAAAAGGTAGACAGTGCTAGTGCTTAAGGTCGACAGGTACAAACGGTTGACACAACAATAGTTGACACATTTTCGACACAAGTTTTTTTTTAAATCTCTCATATTTCTCAACTTTTGCTTGCTTTACCATCCACGCGGACTATGATTGTGTATAATAACCTGTGCCGAGCGCAGCACACCTTGCCCAAATCGTTTGCAATAATTGTCACATATGATGAAATACAGAAATTGACACCCAAAAACACTTATGTTGCCCTTTTTTGTGTCGACCATTTCCACGTTGACCTTTTGACCCTGATTACCTTTTCTACAGTCTACATTTTCTATGTCGACCGTTTGACCCTGTTGACCTAATGCTTCTCAACCATATGGGGTCAACCTAATGACTGTCTATCTAATTACTGTAGATCTTCCATACCACGCCCATTTGTCTCATAGACTGTATGTGGAAAATAAATGCTAGAATGGTCACATAAGACATAATATATGCACCTACCGGCGTCTGAGGTACATTTGCTATCTGCCAATCTGTCATCATCAATGTATCTGCACCTTCCCCTGACCACCGGCAAATCATATGTCTCTCAGATGTTTAGTGTCTGATCTGCCAGTGTTCATAATCACAGCACTTACTGTACTCTGCCTGTGTTACTCTTCCTTACATCTCTCCATGTGCAGCCGGGCATAAATGCCACAATCATGCATGTCTGTGTGTGACATATGTGTGGGCATGTGCCAAGTAATTGCACACAAGTCACTGGCATAGTACTCACTCAGCATCAGTCCCTATGTGTTATGGAGACTGCCATATGTGGCTGGCACCCTGAATCTATACATGCTCTGAGGAACTTGCTTTGCATTTTATGTGTGTGTGTGTATATATATATATATATATATATATATACACAGTATAAATATATAAAATAAATATATATATATATATATATATATCTCAATCAGTGCTGTGCAAAAGTTTTAGGCAGGCTTGGTGAAAATACTACAAAGTAAGAATTCTTTAAAAAATACAAGTGTTACTCGTTTATTTTAACAATTAACAAAATGCAAAGTGAATAAACAGAAGAGAATTTTAAATCAAAACAATATTTGGTGTGACCACCCTTTGCCGTCAAAACAGCATTCTAGGTACACTTGCATACAGTTTTGAAGGAACTCAGCAGAGAGGTTGTTCTGAACATCTTGGAGAACTAACCACAGATCTTCTGTGGACTTAAGCTTTCTCAAATCCTTCTGTCTCTTCATTTAATCCCAGATAGCCTCAAGTTGAGATCAGGGCTCTTTGGAGGCCAAATCATCACTTCCAGGGCTCCTTGTTCTTCTTTACGCTAAAGTTCTTAATGACATAGGATGTATGTTTGGGGTCGTTGTTCGTCTGCAGAACAAATTTGGAGTTATCAGGCAGCCAGCGCTTTGCTAATTGCAGCCCGGCAGTACCAGAGGGAGAAAACACCTGCCAATGGGACTGTTTGTACTGCTGGTGGCTGACAGGCAGAACTTCCAATGGGAAATCACTGCCAGTCACAGTGAAGCCAGTGCAGTCACCTAATGCAACTGCCCCATCTGAGCTCACTCAGGTGGTGGATTTTGTAGGGGGTTGTTTAAAATAGGAAACTGCTTATGTCTATCTCAAACATGTTTAAATTGCTCTACTGTATTAGCCTCTACCACCTCTGATGGGCACTTATTCCACGTGTCCACTACCCTTTCTGTGGAGTAAATTTCCCCTGTACCTACCTCCTCCAGTGTCAATGTATGTCCTCATGTCTTAATACTTCTCTTCCTTTGAAGGCTGTCTCAAGCAGATGCTATAAATATGTTATTGTTTTCTTTAATGTATACGTGTTCAGTAGTTTACCTTTTCAAAGGTGACATAATAAAAGACAAGTTTGGACACAAACAACCTTAAAAGAATTTTTTTATTTTTTATTTTTAATGTGACTTTCTCAGACCAGCATCTGCTACTGTAAGTAACGATATTCATAGAAACTTTAAATTAAGCAACATATTTTGCTCGTCTTTAATTTCTACTTATGCAACTGCCTGTATTGTTCCTTCCATCTGTCAAAAAAAAGGTATCATTTATTTTTATCAGCACACCTTTTACATAGACTTCTAGTGCAATTATTTCCTGAGTGACGCTTGCTCCTTAATATACACTGCACCTTGTCTGATGTCTTTGACATGTCAGCCCTAGTGAGCTATGTCTTATAATGGTATTTGCTTTCCTAATTGCCTCTTAGCTTTGTCTCAATAGTCAGTCCTTCATTGTTATAATGTAATATTCTGAGGACTCGCTGCAGCCATGCTGCATTAACATTGTCCAATCTATTTCACAATTGGAATCCTGCATATTAATCCCCGCCAAGCTCTATATGCGAAGAGTTAAATGCCGTGAAGTCTACGGACAGCGAATGGTCAAGAGAGAGTCGGAGTGCTATCATATGTAAAATTTGGTGCTATGGTCTATAGAACAATTGCATAACAAAGTGTATGCTAATTTCCTAGTTACAGATGAATCCTAGGAAAAGGATATTTTACAGATGACACAAAAATTGGGTAATTTACCAGCGTACAACATAGTCATTACAGGCACTAGAGCAGTCATTCCACTGTCATGTGATTGCACTCCATGAGTTATGCTGATGTGCATGGCTGTGCCTTGCGAAATGTCACACTTTGCAAACTGGCAACATATGTCAAAACCAAGAGGTAACATAAAATGTAAGGATGAAAATCCAAACAGGGGAAAATGGCACTACACCACACCGACCCAGTGGTGCACTCAGGGGGGGTTTCCAAGTACAGAGACAGTTGTGTCTCCATTGGGGTGGACTGGACTAAGTGACGGGGGGGGGGGCATGTGGCCACCAGGCCGGGCCCTTATGGAAAGCGTTGGACTGGTATCTAGTCAATGCATGCATATGCGCTATCTGTGCGGCCATGTCATTAGTTATATGTTTGTACCTCTACATACTGGCACTCAGTGCCGGCACCTGCACTGAGCGGCAGCTATACTTACAGCTGCACTGTTTGGCACCCCCGGTCCAATCAGAGTTCAGCAAACATTACTGTGATGTCTCCCATGAGCGCAGGCTGCGCAGCTGACACACAAAGCTCATCTTGTCGGTGCACAGTCCCAATGTAGGTGTAAGCGTGTCTGGATTTCCAGTAGGTTTCATATAGCCTTTCCAGACCAGGAACTGTATATTTACAACAAACCATCGGCAGTGGAGTGACTGGATTGTACTTACAGATTCAATGCACATTCCAGTAAACTGCAAGCTCCGACAAGGCATTATTCACGTTTATATGCAATTACTGTACTTTTGCAACTGCGATTTTTAAGGATACGTAACTGCTAATCTTAGTAAGTGAAGCTTCTGTCTAGAAAAGCTGATAGATGCCCATCGGAACCATCGAAATCTCATTTGCAACTGCATGTATACTACATACACAGACTATAAGCAAGTACGATGATCATCGATTGCTAGGGTTGCCCTATGGTCATGCAGACTGGCTGCGGCGTTATTCTACAAACATGATCGCAGCTGACAGCAGATATACGCCCCAAAAACAGGCACGACACGCCTGCGTTTTTGCTGCCACACCTCATTGCCCCGCCTCTTCCTGTCAATCACTCTATGATACACGTCAGTGCAAGCGCAATGGCAAAGGTATCCTGACACATGCGCAGTGCCATTGCTGCGCATGCGTAGTCTGCAGATAATCGCTCACTAGCGTGAACATCACCCATTGCGTACAGACATGAATCAGACCCTAAGTGTGCATAAATAATAAATGGGCGCAACATCTGTAAATAAGGGCAATTTATAGGCATTTGTTTCCGTATAATGTGTTACACAATCACTAATCTGTAGGGGGGTTCAGTATGATTTACCGACAGACACAATACCGATGGTCATAATCCCGACAGCCATTGACCGACAGGCAAAATACCGACACGGTCAAAATACCGGCATTCATTATGCCGGCATGTTCAAAATGGCGACAGTCAGAATACCGACATTTGAAATGCCGACATGTCAGAATACCAACATGAATTTTTCTGGGGGTTTATGTCAGTGTCGACATAAGTCAACATGGACACCATCTAAGTAAACCGGGTCCCCTCGCATTGCACGGTCGCCAAAAATTCCTTAAAATCGCATGTTGGCATTTCAAATGTCAGTATTCCGACTATGTTGGCATTTTGAACATTCCGACATAATGAATGTCGGTATTTTGCCCGTGTCGGTATTTGGTGGCTGTCGGGATTATGACCGTCGGTATTGTGTCCGTCGGTAAATCAACTGCTAGCCCCTATAGGGTTCTGTGTATCTTTGGCAGCATCACTCCACAATGCTCTGGAAGAAGGAAATTCTAGCTTACCGTTTGGGTATGAACTGTGGAGATGGAATCCATATGGAAAACAATGGGCTGAGCTACATACAGTGGCGCCAAGAGGGGGGGGGGGTACAAATTACCTGGGCCCAGGATTCCCCCCCCACACCCCTTACCTGGAAGCTGCAGTTACATCTTTTTTCTCAGCCCAGCATACATACAATTTTTTTCTGTATTTTTTTCTAAGGGCGCGTGGCCATGCCTCCTGTGATCATTCCATACCCCCTGGGCCCAGTCAGGCTCCTTACTGCCCTGGCTGGGAGGCATGCCATGCTCCTGTGAGTGGGTGCTTCTCATGTGCAAGACATTCCCCCAAAGAGGTGTGGCCATGCCCCCACCATGCTGTGGTCACACCCCCTCCAGGGGAGGCTGTGGAGCCCAGGAAGTTGTTGTACCGGGGCCCAGGATTTCTCTTGCCAGCCCTGGCTACATACAGTACTGACGAAAGATTCTTCCTGTTGAGCACCAGCTTAGCACTTACACTATAGGAAAATTAATGCTTTATAGTCGTCACTTCTTCAACTATAATTAAAATGAGCGGCCAGACTAGTGCTATGTACAGGTGATATTGAGCAGAGGTCATTTTAAGGTAGGGGCCGCAACTATTTTTGCAAGCAATTTATTTTTTATTACGGGTTTATATAATCAGCCAAATATCCGAGGATTGTCAGAGATATCTACAGGCAAATTTATAGCACCAGCAGGAATACTGCTTTCCACATGAAAAATTGTTTTAAAACAAATTCATGAACCCAGTGCTATTAGGCATGAAAGTGACTTTTCTACTTAATTCACTACATTTAAAGGTCTCCTGCAGGAATTAATTTTGCAGAATAAAATAAGACGCTTAACACATTCTCTTGCATAACTACAATTGGATGATGGTAAATGTTAAAAATGAGTACAGTTATGACTTATTTTTAGAATGCACTCTAGAGTATAATACCAGCAGTGATCTAGAAAACGGAGACGCTCAAAGTTCTCCAACCCAGCTTCGATACATATTACTATGAACCCTATAAGGACTGTTTTCACTAATGTAATTCCTACCTACTCATCAAATTTGCATAATACCGCAACAATGCTGGGCTGTGACATCATAGACAACATTCTCCCATTGGATGCTTATAAGAAGGAGCAACATCCAGTAGCTTCTCATGTAAGATACTGTCAGCTGCTTCTCTTTCATGTCAGAGGCCGACACTCCCTGTGGTGGCAGTGCCTTGGCTCACCTAATGCTAGCAACAGGTCCTCTTTTGGTAAGTACACACTATTCAAATTCAAAAATATCCAGGAGCACATATAAACATTTGCGTAAGGTTTTGTGGCTCAGGCAGCTAGCAGTGGTTTTAGTTTGCTTATCAACCCGGCTAGCATGCTAATCAGTTGTCTTAGTATGCTAATCAACCCGGCTAGCATGCTAATCAGTTGTCTTAGTATGCTAATCAACCTGGCTAGCATGCTAATCAGTTGTCTTAGTATGCTAATCAACCCGGCTAGCATGCTAAACAGTTGTCTTAGTATGCTAATCAACCCGGCTAGCATGCTAATCAGTTGTCTTAGTATGCTAATAAACCCGGCTAGCATGGTAATCAGTTGTCTTAGTATGCTAATCAACCCGGCTAGCATAGTAATCAGTTGTCTTAGTATGCTAATCAACCCGGCTAGCATGCTAAACAGCCTAGCCAGCATACTAATACTGGACACTCTTGTTCTTCCTCAGAGGTGGTAGTGTGGAGCAGGGGATTAGTGATAGACAGAGTGCTCTAGGTAAGAATTAATTATACTTGGTAAGCTTTCTATATACAGTCCTCTCCTCAGTGAACTGTGGTGTGAAAGTGGATTTTTTTGCTATTGCTTTTAATGGCCTTTACTAACACATTTTTTAAAAAACTTTTATTCATCCATCTCTCCATCTCATCAACATATAAAATGCGTAGTTGAACTTATACCACTCTGGCTTTCCATATAATTTTGTCCAGTGTGTTTATCTGCTCCACTCTAGCACGTATGCAGGGCTCAGTAATTATCCCTGTTGGGGTGGCATGCTACGCCACAAAACAGTGGGTATTGGACAGATGGAAGTGAAGGCCAAAAAGTGGGTAGCAGCACTGAATACATGGTCAGACAAAACATGGGAGAGTGCCAATCTTAATCCGTAGGCAGTACGGATGGTGTAATGGTTAGAATTACTGCCTCACAGCACTGAGGTCATGGGTTCAATTCCCACCATGGCCCTAACTGTGCGGAGTTTGTATATTCTCACCGTACTTGCGTGGGTTTCCTCCGGGTACTCCGGTTTCCTCCCACAATCCAAAAATATACAGGTAGGCTAATTGGCTTCCAGCAAAATGAACTCTAACGTGAATGTATGTGTGTACATGTGATAGGGAATATAGATTGTAAGCTCCACTGGGGCAGGGACTGATGTGAATGGCCAAATATTCTCTGTAAAGCGCTGCGGAATATGTGTGCGCTATATAAATAACTGATAGTAATAATAATAATCTTGTTAATTCTGGCCAGTGGCCGAGCGTTTTCTGACATTTCTCCACAGATCAGTGCAGTATGGTGGTACTGTAGGACTGTTCAGGTGCTGCCATAATGTTCTGTCCATATGATGCATAGGGGGTTCTAAATCCCCTTTTTCTCCAAAAAATGTTTTGCCATTATTCCCATAAAATTTGATTTATTTATTTATTTTTTGGTTGTTACTAATACTATTAGATTTCCTCTTTCCCTGGATGGCAGTTTCTTTGACACTTTGCTGAATGATGCTATATTGCGTTCATCACCACTGCCGCGAGGTTATTGTGTACACACTGACACATTTTGGAATCTGACATATTTCAGTTTCTTGCCGTCTGACCATTGGCAAATGATTTGCTCGTTTGTTGCTTGCGACGTTTAAAGTAAAACAAACCCAGAAACATGGCAGCTAACGGCGCTGGTGACAAGTACACCAGAAAAGCGATGCACCAGTCAGTGCACTGCAAGAAATACAGCATTTGAGACGGCAATGGGCAATTATGCGCTAAGGGTGCTTACTGGTAGGTAGAGAACATAATGGTGACCATAGCTGTGTTGTGGCGGGTGTGGTATGGAAGGTAGATAGTAACTAGGTCGACAGGGTCTAGGTCGACCACTATTGGTCGACAGGGTCTTTAGGTCGATATGGTCTAGGTCGACAGGTCAAAAGGTCGACATGCGGTTTCTTATGTTTTTGGGTGTAGTTTTCTTCATAGAGTGACTGGGAACCCCAATGAGTGCACCGTGTCCCCTCGCATGGCTCACTTAGCTCGCCATGCTTCTGGCAAGGTGCCTCGCTTCGCTCGGCACAGATTACTGTTCCTATCATAGTCCACGTGGATCGTTAAGTATGAAAAGGTTCAAAAAAAGAAAAAAATTGTGAAAGACTCATGTCGACCTTTTGACCTGTCGACCTAGAACATGTCGACCTAGAGACCCTGTCGACCTAGTTACTGTCGACCAATAGTGGTCTATCTAAATAGTGTCGACCTACTTACTGTCGACCTAGAGACCGGATCCCATTGTGGCGAGTGTATATACAGTCAATTCTGGAGTAATGATTACACAGCTTCGTAACAAACAAAGGGGGGTCATTCCGAGCTGATCGCACGCTAGCTTTTTTTGCAGCGCTGCGATCAGGTCAAAACTCGACAAATGCAGGCGTGTCGTACGGGTACAAAGCGGATCGTTGCTGGGCGATGGATTTAATGAAGAATCCATTCGCACAGCCGAACGCAAGAAGATTGACAGGAAGGAGGCGTTTATTGGTGTCAAGTTCAACTGACTGTTTTCAGGGAGTGGTTGGAAAAACGCAGGTGTGTCTGATGTCAATTCCGGGACCGGACAGGCTGAAGTGATTGCAGCGGCTGAGTAAGTTCAGACCTACTCAGAAACTGCACAAAACTTTTTTGTACCGCTCGGCTGCACAAGCGTTCGCACATTTGCAAAGCGAAAATACACTCCCCCATAGGCGCCAACTATCTGATCGCAGCGCTGCAAAAAATAGCTAGCGAGCGATCAACTCGGAATGACCCCCACAGTGCACACATTTCACGCAGCTCCACTGAGAACCAGAGACACAATTACTAGAATTGGTTTCACTCTGTCCGTGTTTCCATTGTTATTGAAATGAGGTATTACTGTAATTATGTAATATATTTGCCCAAAGTGTGGTACCAGAATTTCCCTTCACAATGACAGATGAATATCCTCTTCTCTCAGCAATGAATAAATTAATTTCCCTAGGTACAGACTGTACTTTTATATTTTTCATACAATGTCCCTGAATGGACTAACAATACTCGACAATCCACTTTTCCCTTGGAAGTTAGAAGAAAAAAGCCAGTGTTTTGTGGAAGGGTTGGTGGCATCACCTCTATCCTCCTCACTATTAATCTGGCAGTTGTGGAAGTATTTGTTTGACAGCAAACTCGGATATAATCACTCATGTAAATCCTTCATGCGCCCCCTTAAGACAGGATCGGTAAACACCCAGAAGTTGCTTTGATCAAATATTGCATTAAGCTGGTTATAGCTGCAAAACACTTCAGCTGAAGACTCGTCCTTCCAAAGCTCCCCTTTGTTTATAGCCATCTTATAACATCAGAGAATTGCGCTTAGCTACGTGATCTGAGACTAATTTGTCATTATATAACCTTGAAGGAATGAAACTTCTTGAGGAATTCTACTGATTGCACGATTGTAAAAATAGGTGCATAGTTCGCACAACCTCAGAGCGTTTATCGTTAGATGAGTTTAATGAGGATCCAGCTCCGAGCATCTGTTGTCACCAAACATCTCGTGCTCGTCCGGAAAGTCATCAGGTTTGAAGTGGGTGGGATAAAAAAAACCTTAGAAGTAGGCAGGGATAAAACTAGTAGTGACCTGACGTCCACAGATGGCATAAGAAATCCATGTGACAGCGTACTAAATGGTTGCAGATGGTTGCAGATCCTACAATAATCTTTGCTATGGTCACGTAGAATGGGCGCGGGATCTTAGACGATTGTGGCATACAGTATTTTGTGTATACAGGATCGCAGTTGTAGGCTGAGACATCCCCTGAAAATGGCCAATGACGCAGCTGCGTTTTTTTCACCACTCCCCGAAACCTCCCCTCCGCTACACTTTGCTAAGAAATCCTCACTGCGAGTGACATCACTCACGTACCTCGGCGGGTGCGCAGTGCGGCCGTGATGCATGTGCAGTCGGCCAACAATCGCTCAACTCCGTAAATATCTGCATTGCGAACAACTGTGAATCAAGCCAATGATGCATTTTTAATGGAGGTTCCGATGTATAGATAGACAGTGTCTAGATAGATAGTGAATAGATAGACACCATATGGCGACACGCATTAGGTCGACATGGTCAAAGGTCCGACAGGTAAAAGGTAGCGCTAAAGGTGAACAGGTACAAAAGCTCGACAGGTTTAAATGCCATCATGACAATGGTCGACACACATGGTTTTTTGGGGTTATTCAAAAATGTTTTCAACTTTTGCTTGATTTGCCACCCACGTGGAATAAATGGTAATAGTAACCTGTACCGAGCACAGCAGCAGCGGAGCGAGGCATCTTGCCTGAAGCGTGGTGAGGGTATATAGTTGCATATATTGAAACATAGAAAAGGATACCCAAAACTCCTTTTGACCCTGTCGACCTTTTCTACTGTTTACATGTATGTCCACCATTTGGGGTCAACCTAATGACTGTCTATCTCAGAGGTTCTCAAACTTGGCCCTCGAGGCACTCCAATGGTCCATCCATGCTTGGCCATAGGTGACTTAATTAGTACCTTAGTGAATATGATTTAACCATCTGTTCTGTATATATTTAAAACCTGGACCTTTGGGGTGCCTTGAGAACCGTGTTTGAGAACCTTTGGTCTATCTAATTACTATAGATCTTCTATACTACACCTGAGGAATACAGCTTTGATTATAGCGGCTTCTGTCTTATCTGGGTCCCGCCAGTGGGGTTTCCTCTTTGAACACAGAAGCGGCTCCTATCCTGCCTCTAGCTGGCAACCTGCTCCTAACTATTGGAATCTAATCTCTGCGATCTCTGGATAGTTACCTGGGGGACTTAGGGGGTCATTCAGATCTGATCGCTGGGCTGCATTTTTTTGCAGCCCTGCGCTCAGATAGTCGCCGCCTACAGGGGGAGGGGAAAATGCTGTGGAAGTGTGCGATCGCTTCATTAGCAGAGCTGCACAAACATCAGTTTGTGCAGTCTCTGCACAGCCCAGGACTTAAGTCAGCTGCTACGAGTGTTTCCTGCTGATCGGGGCCGGAGCTGGCGTCAGACACTCTCCCTCAAAATGCCTGATCCCACCTGCGTTTTTCCGGACACTCCTGGGAAATGGTCAGTTGCCACCCACAAACGGCCTCTTCCTATCAATCTTCTTGTGAACGCCCGTGCAATTGGATTTTTCGCACCATCCCATCGCTGACCGTCGATGCCCGTTTTTATTATCTGACACGCGTGCGCATTGCGGTGCATACGCAGTTACTACCTGATCGTCTGCTGTGCGATGACGCACAGCAGCAATCAGATCTGAATTACCCCCTTAGCCTGGAATTTTGGGTGTGTGTTAAAAGTCCAGGTGAATGAATTGGACCCACAGCTTCCAGCAGTTTTCAGCTGTGATAATTACTGTGGAAAAACCAGACATTTAGCACAACATTTTTTCAAGACAGTAAATAACAAATATAAAGCAGGGGTATAGGAGACAGAGCCCGGGACACCTCTTACTGATAACAAACAGCATGACATACCATCTCTCTGCAGAGGGAACTGGAAGGTTCTAAAATGTATCTTGGAGTGAAAATCTGATCTGAGGATAAACGTCTTGTAGCCGGGATCTGTGTAATGACTGTTCCACTAGCGAGACATTTACATTTTCTGCTGCTGGCTGAAGGTCCTTCCTATAGCGTGTTCTAATTGATCCAGATATGGACTAATTAAAATGTAATATTACATGGGGAAAAAAATAGGCGTTAAGGGATAAGGTATAAAAACAAGCGGATGAAAAATAGGCATGACCTTTCTGTCTCCTTCCTAGTACAACAGTATATTTCTAATTGACTCAATGGTGTTGTCAAGTTTTATGCAGGTATGATTCATTTACACGGCTCATGATGTTTAATGAAGTTATTTATTTTATTTTTTCTGTACCAGTGTCTTAAAAAAAAAGAGACTGAGAGAATAAGGGCTACTATTAGAATATATCTGCTATACTGCGACTTCACATTAAATATTTGCATTATACACTCGATCGAATATAGGCCCTCATTCCGAGTTGATCGCTAGCTGCCGTTGTTCGCAGCACAGCAATCAGGCTAAAAATCGGATGTTCTGCGCATGTGTACGGGCTGCAGTACGCACGCACAAAGTACTTTCCCACAAAACTATGCAGTTTTACACAAGGTCGAGCGACTCTTTTTAGTCGCTCTGTTGATCGGTGAGTGATTGACAGGAAGTGGGTGTTTCTGGGTGGTAACTGACCGTTTTCCGGGCGTGTGCTAAAAAACGCAGGCGTGTCAGGTTAAAACGCAGGCGTGCCTGGGGAAACGGGGGAGTGGCTGGCCAAAAGCAGGGCGTGTTTGTGACGTCAAACCAGGAACTAAACTGTCTGAAGGGATCGCAAGGTAGGAGTAGGTTTGGAGCCACTCTGAAACTGCATGAAAATTTTTACCAGCAGTTCTGCTAACCTTCCGTTCGCTATTCTGCTAAGCTAAGATACACTCCCAGAGGGCGGCGGCCTAGCGTGTGCAATGCTGCTAAAAGTAGCTAGCGAGCGATCAACTCGGAATGAGGGCCCTAGATGGAAAGATATACTGTACCATGGTGGATTGATTTTGTAGCCGGGAATGCATCTGACAAGTGTATTTAGTTGCACTTATATACTAGCATTAGAAAGATAATAGTGCAGGGCCAGTGGGTATCTGGCGTCAGACACATCCCTTGCCACCATTATGACACTGTACTGTGCTCAGCACATCGTAAGGGTCAAGGATCAAACGTAAAGATGTATACTTCACTGGGGTGTATATAACTGTTATTCTCAAACTATAACTATTAGCTCAGCGGGCGGGGTGTCCCAAGCATCATATCCACCATGCGGCACATCCTGACAGTTATCGGGTACATACCGGCGAAAATAACTCCGGTATGTACCCAGAAATTTGCAAAGGACAGACCGTCTGATGAGAGTTGTCCTTTGCGATAGAAGGACTTTAGGTTTTCGGCCCTGGAAGCCCTTCTGCGCATGTGGCCAGTGACGCACATCCAGCGCGGTGCGCTGGGAAGGAACCAATTGGATCCCTCTTATGGGAAATTGCAATAGAAGCCCATTCGTTTTTATTGGGTTACGCCACCTAAAGATGGCATTACCCAGCTTCGGAATGCTTCACATTCTGGAGCTTGGTACATATGGAAAATGCGGTAAAAAAACCCCAAAGTTTTTATTGCATTTCAGGGTTTAGTACATCCCGCCTGCAATGTCACTACACTTCCATTACAGGGATATCAGTATACTTCTAAGCTGCACTGCGCATGTGCCGAGATGGTATTGTCACAGCGGTCACAAAGAATTTATTCACAAAGTGATTGACAGTAAACGGCCGTACACACTAGAGGATATGACCAATGTGACAGATGAACAATGTGGATATGAGCAATTTCCCTTGAACTCCCTGACAAAAGAGATTGAGCGTACACGCTGAGCTTTGTTTCCAACGATCTGATCGACGAACGATCTGCTATTCTGGGATTGATGGAATTAAGCTGCATGTATGGACGACTGACAATCTGCTACACATGACCATGGGTGCGCGCATCATTGATCGTCTGTTGTGTACACACTAGAACGATATGAACGATCAGTTCATTCAAAACCGTCATTATCGTTCATATCTGTGGAAAATATCCCCTAGTGTGTATGGCCCTTAAGGACCGTCTGTGAGAGGTAATGGGAGAGTGGCGCGACCAATTTGGGAGCCTGTTCCAGTTTGCAACCCACCATACATATTTAATGGCACCAGCGTCTTACTTCTACCAGCCATGCTGTGCCCATTTACCAAAAAGTATTTGTGGCTATAGGCTTAGCCACAAATATTAAGTGTTCCTGGAATCTCTGATACCTGCTGCGATTCCTCCATTCCGGTCGGCAGCCACATCCCCCCATTGGTTTTTATGGGGGGTGCGATGCTACTGGATGTATCAATAGGGGTCATTCCGAGTTGATCGCTCGCTAGCAGTTTTTAGCAGCTGTGCAAACACTATGCCACCGCCCACTGGGAGTGTATTTTAGCTTAGCAGAAGTGCGAACGGTTGTATCGCAGAGCGGCTACAAATTTTTTTTTGTGTAGTTTCAGAGTAGCTCAAAACCTACTCAGCGCTTGCGATCACTTCAGACTATTCAGTTCCGGATTTGACGTCACAAAGCTGCCCTGCGTTCGCCCAGCCACGCCTGCATTTTTCCTGGGACGCCTGCATTTTTCCGCACACTCTCTGAAAACGGTCAGTTGCCACCCAGAAACGCCCACTTCATGTCAATCACTCTGCGGCACGCAGTGCGACTGAAATGCATCGCTAGACCCTGTGCAAAACTACATCATTCGTTGTGCCCGTACGTCGAGCGTGCGCATTGCGCCACACACGCATGTGCAGAACTGCCGTTTTTTAGTCTGATCGCTGCGCTGCGAACAAATGCAGCTAGCAATCAACTCGGAATGACCCCCAATCTCCGGAATGTGAATCATTACCAATTTGGGCCCCTGCAGCTACCACTATTTGAAGATGAGGTAGCCCACTGTAGGCTACACTTCGCATTTGTCCGACAAAGGAATCCTCCGGAATACCCCCCCCCCCACGCGAAGTGGCCGATATGCAAGTGCGGTCAGCAAGACCGCGAACGGGCAGGCGCCCCAGCACTTCACTCAGCAACATCACAGGGACGGGCTCCTTTCAGAGTCCCTGTCTGTGCCAGATAATATACATCTACAGCTGGGCGCTACGCATCTTACAGTGAACTCACTGATCAGGAGCAGTTTAACAGAGGAGCGGGCCAGTGTGCAGTTTCCGTGCAGGCCCACCCTCTGCGGCCATTGCATGTCCTGTGTAGACTCCGGCACTGACGCAGAGACTACTGCATGTGCACCGATCTCATGGAACATGGCACCCTCACTATTTTCTTGGTGACTTCAGTACTGTACACGCGCAGAGTTTCTGAAAAATGGCTCAAGTGCCATTTTCCCAGTAATTTCTGCGGTGTGACGGAGAGGTATCGTGTGCACCATACACTCTGCACCCTATATAGATACGCTCGTGTCACTGGCAATGTGTGTGACTGACTTCCTATCTGTCATGATCATAAGTGTGCACCTACAGTATACTAGGTGCAATAGATCTACTTACTGTAGGTATGCTTTACCATTCCTGTGTGTGCCAAAACTAAGTGCATGCAGGAACAGTGATACTGGGTTCAACCCTGCATCAGCCCCCTGATGTGTACATTGTATTTATTGGAAGAAGAGATGGAACATTCTGAAGACGATGCTGTATGCTTCTAGTGATCCGAGTTGCTAGCATTGTGTTACTAGATAAAAGACGTACTGTAGGCGCCCCCGACATACTGAAAACACTCTCTATGAATCTACTGAAAACACTTTCTATGAATCCACTGAAAACACTGTCTATGAATCCACTAGCCATGAGGTCCTTCAGGGCTTCCCCTAGTTCCTGGTGAATTGATATGTTAGACATGTTCTAATTCTAAACTGAATGTAGAGAAGAAACAGACCCTACTGAGTACACAAGGCATAAGGTGCATACACATAGCAGTAAAGACTATGGGGGTCATTCCGAGTTGATCGCTAGCTGCCGTTGTTCGCTGCACAGCGTTCAGTGTAAAAAATGGCTAATCTGCGCATGCGTAGGCACCGCAATGCGCACGCGCATCGTACGGGTATGCTATGAAGTCCATTGTGGATTTGCACTGGTTTTTAGCGACGATTCCAAACGCACAGCCGATCGCAAGGAGATTGGCATGGAGTGGGCGTTTATGGGTGTCAACTGACCATTTTCAGGGAGTGCTTAGAAAAACGCAGGCGTGGCTGGGCGTTCGTTGGGCGGGTGGGTGACGTCAAAAGCCGTCCCTCCGTCGTTAGAATCAACGCACACGAAGAGAACTACAGGGCTGGTCTTGTTTTGCACAAAAAGTTTTTGCAGGCGCTCTGCTGCACAAGCGCTCGCACTTCTGCAAAGCAAAAATACACTCCCCAGTGGGCGGTGACAATGCGTTTTCACGGCTGCCAAAAACTGCTAGCGAGCAATCAACTCGGAATGACCCCCTATATTTTCAAAGAAGTACTGAAACCATTTCACCTTGTCTTATACATTTGACAGTAACATCTACTGAGAACAGATGCTTCTCTGTGACTGATGATATTTATACATGGTTGTAGAGCACAGAGGTAATCCATCACTTGAATGTAGAAGATAATAATTTCAAGTCATTTGAAGGCAGAGAACCATGTAAATCCTTAACAAAATGTGTTGCACCCATGTAACAAAATAGGGAGCATCCGGCCGTCAGGAATATCTTCATTACATGAATGCAAGGGCTGATTCATATCATGGGATTCCAGGAGTGTAGGGTTCCTTGGCAGGGAAACCCATATTGCTATACAAGGACAACATGTTTATTTAAGAAGGGCTTGTCCAGTAGTAGACTAACTCCCTAAAATGGACTAACAATATCCTGACCAGAAGACACAGTTATATGTATATTGACCCTCATTCCGAGTTGATCGGTCGCAAGGCGAATTTAGCAGAGTTACACACGCTAAGCCGCCGCCTACTGGGAGTGAATCTTAGCTTCTTAAAATTGCGACCGATGTATTCGCAATATTGCGATTACTAACTACTTAGCAGTTTCAGAGTAGCTTCAGACTTACTCTGCCTGTGCGATCATTTCAGTGCTTGTCGTTCCTGGTTGACGTCACAAACACACCCAGCGTTCGCCCAGGCACTCCCACCGTTTCCCCGGCCACTCCTGCGTTTTTTCCGGAAACGGTAGCGTTTTCAGCCACACGCCCCTGAAACGCCGTGTTTCCGCCCAGTAACACCCATTTCCTGTCAATCACATTACGATCGCCGGAGCGAAGAAAAAGCCGTGAGTAAAAATACTTTCTTCATAGTAAAGTTACTTGGCGCAGTCGCAGTGCGAACATTGCGCATGCGTACTAAGCGGATTTTCACTGCGATGCGATGAAAAATACCGAGCGAACAACTCGGAATGAGGGCCAATATCCTGACCAGAAGACACAGTTATATGTATATTGTGAGACCCTAGTTCTACCTTGATTGGACATCGTTACACATTACCAGGAATATTAAAATGATCTAAGTATAAATGGACACATAGGTGATAATGGCAATACCTGTATCAATTTGCAATATCAATTTATTAGGCTTTGAAAAATGTATGGACTTTCTACTATGTTGAACCTAGGGGCTAATTCAGACCTGATCGCTGCTGTGCGTTTTCGCGCAGCGGGCAATCAGGTCTGAACTGTGCATGCGTATGCACCACAATGCGCAGGCGCGATGGTCTGCAATGACGGGGAGCTCCAGGCAGCGACGGAATGGTGCGAAAAATCCGATCGCACTGACGATCGCAAGAAGATTGACAGGAAGAGGGCATTAGTGGGTTGCCACTGACCGTTCTCAGGGAGTGTCCGGAAAAATGCAGGAGGGACCCGGCGTTTTGTGGGAGGATTCGTGACGTCAGCGCCGGCCCCAATCATCGCAGCGGCTGCGTAAGTCCTGGGCTGTGCAGAGACTGCACAAACTTCTGTTTGTGCAGCTCTCCTGCACATGTGATCGCACCCCTGCACAGCGATTTCCCCCTCCCCCTGTAGGCGATGACTACCTGATCGCAAAAAACGCACCCTAGCGATCAGGTCGGAATTACCCCCCTAAAACTTAAGGTCCAAAATCAGCCAAATGAAACATATCCCATATGACAACAGGGAACATAACAGGACTGTGATTTATTTCAGTGCCAAAAAAACATACAATTAAAAAAATATTTTTTTTCGTTCCCTTTGCGGCACCTACACTCTTTATTACTGTTTAATTTTCAGCCTGCATGGCAAGAAGCTCAAGTGTTACAGTGTAATGGAGTCGCTGATTAATCTTGCTGTTCACTGTGTAGAAATCTTTTAATGATTATTTCCTTTTTTAATTAGAATTTATCTTTATACCAGGCACAGATAACATGATTACACGAACACTCTTTCATCTGTCATTAAGTCAGACTGTATGTTATGATGCATATATAAAAACCACTAACTTCTTACGGAAAAGGGTGATGGAGATGACGACCACATTTTTTTTGGTATGGTTTTTGGGCCTAATTCAGACCTAATCGCTAGGGTGCGTTTTTTGCATCCCTGCGATCAGGTGGTTGCCGCCTACAGGGGAGGGGGAAATCGCTGTGCAGGAGTGCGATGGCATGTGCAGAGAGCTGCACAAACAAAAGATTGTGCAGTCTCTGCACAGCCCAGGACTTACTCTTCCAGTGCGATGATCGGGGCTGGAGCTGACGTCAGAAACCCTCCCTTCAACCGCCTGGTCCCTCCTTAGTTATTCACTTTAAGCGTAACCAGTATTTATAAGAATGCAGCCTATCAGTTTCCTTGCAGCCAGTGACTGGTTTTCATTCCCAGGGGCTGATGAACAAAATACTTTAACAATTTTAAGTCTGAGTAATTGTCCCAGGTGCTTCCTAGACTAGTAGGGGCAAAATTGTTCTTATCCATGTTTTCTCGCCAAGATAAAATGTAATGTTGCAAACCAAATTTACTCTACCAAATTTTCATTCCCATAGATAATTGTAGAAACTATCCAACCCCTGCTGAGCTGAGGGCAGACCTCCCCTGCTGAGCTGAGGGCAGACCTCCCCTGCTGAGCTGAGTGAAGTCCTCTACTGCTGAGCTGAGGGCAGACCTCCCCTGCTGAGCTGAGTGAAGTCCTCTACTGCTGAGCTGAGGGCAGACCACCCCTGCTCAGCTGAGTGAAGTCCTCTACTGCTGAGCTGAGGGCAGACCTCCCCTTCTGAGCTGAGGGCAGACCTCCCCTGCTGAGCTGAGGGCAGACCTCCCCTGCTGAGCTGAGGGCAGACCTCCCCTTCTGAGCTAAGGGCAGATCTCCCCTGCTGAGCTGAGGGCAGACCTCCCCTTCTGAGCTGAGGGCAGACCTCCCCTGCTGAGCTGAGGGCAAACTCTCCTGCTGAGCTGAGGGCAGACCTCCCCCGCTGAGCTGAGGACAGACTTCCCCTGCAGAGCTGAGGACAGACTTCCCCTGCAGAGCTGAGGACAGACTTCCCCTGCAGAGCTGAGGACAGACTTCCACTGCACAGATGAGAGCATAACTCCCAGGCTGAGCTGTGGACAGACTTACCCTGCAGAGCTGAGGGCAGACCTCCCCTGCTGACCTGAGGGCAGACCTCCCCTGCTGAGCTGAGGGCAGAGCTCCCATGCTGATTTGACAGTAAACCTCTCCTGATGCAATGTGCTCTTCTGCTGAGCAAATTACTGGAGATCCCAGGGGGAAGACCATTCAGGCAAATTACTACTGTTTTAGAGGGTTGATAACAATATGAGTTAGAAATATGTGTGCACAATGCCCTTAAACAGTCCCTTTGTCAGAAAAAAGTTACACAACAAAAGCATTACATCCCAGATGGGAGACGACTAACAATTTTACGCCACTATTAGAACTCTCGTCATAAGTACTATTAATAGAAAACTGGAACTATATATTTTCGGCACTCCGTTACCAAAGGCCCCCTTTGTTCCTCTTCTTTTAGATCTGAAATACTTTTGCATATTCCATTGCAAATAAAAGAACATCACAAGACATAATTTCTTACCATTTGTACCTAAATGTATCTAGATTAGGGAGAACTCCCTGGTGTTCTCTCCTCTTGGAGGCAGCAGTGATTAAGCACTTAAATTGATTAATCAAATTTCCTGTGATGAAAACTACTGTCATCCATTAATCTGATGTGGCTTATAAATAAGAGATAGCAAATACGAGAGACAAACATGTTGACAGATAGATGATGTCGTCTTGCATACAAATTACAGATTACCACTGGACTCCTGGTGGATTTTAGCTTTAGGCAAAAGAAAGGGAGAGCGAGAGTTTCCCTAAAGATGTAATTAGACCAGGACGGTGTGTCCGTTTTCTAACAAGATATTACTGGCAAAGACACGGTGGATGCCGATAACTCTCGCCGGCTTCATAAAAACGCAGATAATGAAGAAAGAATGTATAAATGACGAAATCACTCCTGACGTACGGTACCCTCTTGCCACTGATAGTAATCTTACACATACTGGCATTACATTTTATGATGCCCAACCTGTCATGTCTACGGAGGGCCTGATTCAGAGATAAACGCAAATGTATTTGCAGCTGCAAAATTGTATGCAGCAATTGTACGAAAATATGCAAATGTCGCTGCCACGTGGATTTGTATTGAGACGCCCACTTGCGACTTTGCAAATCCCAGCAACTGCGTTCAGAGATGCAGCAATAGATGCAGTTCAGTTGATCATCGAAGTTCTAGTTGCCCTATGGTCACAGAGCCATTGTAACTGCGTACGGGATTGCAGATGTAAGCAGTAACACGCCCCCAATATGGTCATGACACACCGCCGTTTTTACTGCCACTCTCCCATTACCTCCCCCAAATGGCCCCTGACTTTCATTCTCTGTACAAAAAAAATCCTCTCTGCAGCCGTCGTTGCAAGACCATCGCAGGCACATTCACTGTGTGACTTAGTTGTAGAGCGACAACAATCGCTCATCTGCAAAAGAATCGAGTTTGCCAGTGAGTCAGGCCCTGGATATTGGTGGTCATTCCGAGTTGTTCGCTCACTGCCGATTTTCGCAGTGCAGCGATTAAGTAAAAAACTGGCAAAAATGCGCATGCGCTAAGTACTTTCACACAAAACTTTGTAGATTTACACAAGCTCGAGCGACGTTTTTTCATTGCTCGAGTATTCGTAGTGTGATTGACAGGAAGTGGGTGTTTCTGGGTGGAAACTGCCCGTTTTCAGGGAGTGTGCTAAAAAACGCAGGCGTGCCAGGTAAAAATGCAGGAGTGGCTGGAGAAACGGGGGAGTGGCTGGCCGAACGCAGGGCGTATTTGTGACGTCAAACCAGGAACTAAACGGACTGAGGTGATTGCAGTCTAGGACTAGGTCTGAAGTTACTCAGAAACTGCAGCAAATTATTTAGTAACAGTTCTGTTAATCTTTCGTTCGCTATTTTGCTAAGCTAAGATACACTCCCAGAGGGCGGCCTAGCGTGTGCAATGCTGCTAAAAGCAGCTAGCGAGCGAACAACTCGGAATGAGGGCCATTATACAGTAGTAGTGCCCTTTGTTGTCATTCGGAAATTTGTCAGTACATGAAAACAGGGACATTACTTGGATCAAACACTTCTAGGGACACATGTTGACTCTGGAAATTAGGGACAGGTGCCAACACTGAGGTAAAATAAGAGAGTTAACAGCTCAATAATGTTTATTTTGCTGTTTACTCAATTATGTGTTCTTGTATACACCTTTATACAGTAAAGTAAAAATTGGTGTTTCTGTTTCCTTGAAACACTATTTAAAGTGGATCTTGCTTCCATACACAGTGCTGGGGTCTAAGACAGCATTCATACTATGCAGCCTGTCACTTCACTAGGACTCGCTGACATCGCTGAAGAACTTAAATATACATTAATGAGGTACAGTAGCGGTTCCTAGTGAATTGATAGTTTGAATTTTCATTCCTTATTTTTTCAGAAAACAAAATGGCTGCCAGCACCGTACATAGGTGAGAAGTCCATTTTAAGCAGCCCAAAAATGTTTCTGTTTGTTTAGTATGACTGGTAAACATTGAACTCAGTAAGCAATTTGCCCACATCATCCATTTTTTCCAAATTGTGATGAGTGCACATTGTGTTTGTGGATATATGTACACAGTAACCCCTAATTGTAGGAGCAATTGCACTTATATAGATAAAATGCTGGATGGCTATTTTGCTCTTTGTATATGATCCTTACTGATTCTAAATACAGGTATGCCATTATATAGGCAAGAATACTCCCTATTGAGGATCAGTTTGTTTTATGGACAATGTGCACGGCAACCCCACTTTTACAGAGATCATTCTCACGGATACGGAAGCCCTAACTACCCCACAAACATTTCAACCATTAGGGGATATGCACAACACATCTCATCTATAGTTTCATCTGCAATAGTAATCCATATTGCAATAATCTGAATGAGAAAATGGACTCAATGCCTCTGGAAATTATCACAGGCTTATTATGGTTTTCATCTGCGAGAGTTCTTGGAGTCCATTGTAATAGTACCAAAAGGTGCGCAATCCAACCTAGCAGTATTGAAACGTAGTTATGAGTAGTCTGAGATCATGGCAGCAAGCAGTGGTGAAATGTAGTTGTGAGTAATCTAGGTCAGGGCAGGCAGTAGTAGTATTAGTGATGAAGTGTAGGGAGCAGATAGCAGTGATGGTGTAATTGTGAGTACAGTAGTCTGAGGTTGAAACAGGTAAAAGAAGTGTAGTAGTGAGCAGTTTGTGGTCAGGGAAGGTAGCAGTGATGAAGCATAGTTGTGTATAGTCTGAAGTAGGGGAAGGTAGCAGTTATTAAGTGTAGTTTTGAGTAGTCTGAGGTCAGGGCAGGTAGCAGTGATGAAGCGTAGTTATGAGTAGTCTGAGGTCAGGGCAGGTATCAGTGAAGAAGCGTAGTTATGAGTAGTCTGAGGTCAGGGCAGGTAGCAGTGATGAAGCGTAGTTATGAGTAGTCTGAGGTCAGGGCAGGCAGCAGTGATGAAGCGTAGTGATGAGTAGTCTGAGATCAGGGCAGGCATCAGTGATGAAGCGTAGTGAGGATGAGTAGTCTGAGGTCAGGGCAGGCAGCAGTGATGAAGCGTAGTATAAATAGATTGTCTGCTAAAGGAGCGCCTCTATAGATAAAGTACCACAAAAAATATATGTGTATAAATACATTTCTGAGTTACTGCGCTTGCCGACCAACTATGTGTAGTTGAGAGACAAAGAGAAAAATACATAAAAAAACGACGGCGCTGTATGTCAGAACTAAGATATAAGAGAGAGAGCTAACATATAAGGATAAAATGTTTAATAACAATAATAAAGAGACTATTTGAATATGGTAATACCAATGAGCAACAATGTAAATAAAATACCACACAGCACTTGTAACAGAGTGTCAGAAAAAACTTGAAACCTTCCAATAGGTAATGACTGAGAAGAAAACTGCAGTCTCTATCCACAGCTGCCGATGCTGGCTGCTAATCAGACACTGAGAAATCAGTAAGACGAATGGAGTTCCAGAGCTGAATATCTGTGCACCACCCGTTACAATGCAGTAGTTAATACCTCTCCGATGGGCTGGTCAGCAGACCGGGCGTCCCCAGTCAGGTGTCCAGCGTTGCCCACGTAAGCTGTGCAGTGGAGAGGAGATGCTGAAGCGCTGTGGTCCGTAATGGCTGCTACGGGCAGAAAGGCATCAGAGGTGTAACCATCAGGGTGTGTGGGAGATGCACTAGTAGAGACACCTGTGCAAGGTGTGTGGAGAGGCAGGTCCTAACGCGTTTCGTCACGCTCCACGTGACTTTTTCAAAGGTGATTTCCTGCTTCCAAATTATGCAGTATTTAAACTCTGAACTAATCAGAGTGAACAGCTGTCAAGAATCAATATCTAATTACAATGAAAAAAAAAGGGGTACTTAATAGTGTTTGCTCTCTTGTCGATAAAACAATATTTGATATTTGTGCAAAGCAGACGTGACTTGCAATAAATTCCATGATCATCTAAATCAAACATAAAGGACCTCTTGTTCCCTTTCCATGATGATAATATTAAACCTTATAAACGGGTCAGAAGGTGCTATAATAGAGAGACAGTCTCTGACATGAAGTTAAAACACCCAATTAATAAGTTAATTAATTAATATAATGTATTGAATTTGATCTATCCTAACCAAACTCCGTTGGTATTTCTTTAATCCTCTTTATCTATATTTTATCTACTAGCTTCAGCTAGTTATTGTCTATTATTGTTGAATGTTTACTTATTTGCATTTTTATATATGTTTATATTTGTTTTTTTACTTAATTTTCCATTTATTATTTACATTTTGGATCTAATCATTCATAATGTTTCTATACATTATATATGGTCATCAAACAATTATCTGGTAATAGGAGACCGGTCCCGATATATACATATGGGTGGAGCTTGTATACAGACACATTGATGCTTCCTAGTTATATTAGTCATCTGGTCCCCTTAGTCATCTAGTCTCCATAGTTTCTTACTCAGCTGATAGCATAATAAGTGAGAATGTAATATAAGATGGAAATGTGCACACTGAACATTTGTCCTGCTCAGTGGCGCACTTGGTTAAGTGACGGACTTCTGAATCTGGAGGTTCCTATGTTCGAATCTAAATGAGGATGATAGAGTGTAAATAGTTTTTATTTTTGATGTGGTACACTTATAATGTTAATTATTGTTTATTATTATTTTTTAGTATGTTTTCTGAATCATTTATGTCTTATTTACTGAAATACATCTGATTATCCTAATTATTAGGTACATTAGATTGGACGCAGATGCTTATTAATTGGGTGTTTTAACTTCATGTCAGAGACTGTCTCTCTATTATAGCACCTTCTGACCCGTTTATAAGGTTTAATATTATCATCATGGAAAGGGAACAAGAGGTCCTTTATGTTTGATTTAGATGATCATGGAATTTATTGCAAGTCACGTCTGCTTTGCACAAATATCAAATATTGTTTTATCAACAAGAGAGCCAACACTATTAAGTACCCCTTTTTTTTCATTGTAATTAGATATTGATTCTTGACAGCTGTTCACTCTGATTAGTTCAGAGTTTAAATACTGCATAATTTGGAAGCAGGAAATCACCTTTGAAAAAGTCACGTGGAGCGTGACGAAACGCGTTAGGACCTGCCTCTCCACACACCTTGCACAGGTGTCTCTACTAGTGCATCTCCCACACACCCTGATGGTTACACCTCTGATGCCTTTCTGCCCGTAGCAGCCGTTACGGACCACAGCGCTTCAGCCAGCTCTACAGCATATGGCGCGGCATCTCCTCTCCGCTGCACAGCTTACGTAGGCAACGCAGGACACATGACCGGGGACGCCCGGTCTGCTGACCAGCCCATCGGAGAGGTATTAACTACTGCATTGTAACGGGTGGTGCACAGATATTCAGCTCTGGAACTCCATTCGTCTTACTGATTTCTCAGTGTCTGATTAGCAGCCAGCATCGGCAGCTGTGGATAGAGACTGCAGTTTTCTTCTCAGTCATTACCTATTGGAAGGTTTCAAGTTTTTTCTGACACTCTGTTACAAGTGCTGTGTGGTATTTTATTTAAATTTTTGCTCATTGGTATTACCATATTCAAATAGTCTCTTTATTATTGTTATTAAACATTTTATCCTTATATGTTGGCTCTCTCTCTCTTATATCTTATTTCTGACATACAGCGCAGCCGTTTTTTTATGTATGAAGCGTAGTGATGAGTAGTCTGAGGTCAGGGCAGGTAGCAGTGATGAAGCGTAGTTATGAGTAGTCTGAGGTCAGGGCAGGTAGCAGTGATGAAACATAGTTATGAGTAGTCTGAGGTCAGGGCAGGTACCAGTGATGAAGCGTAGTTATGAGTAGTCTGAGGTCAGGGCAGGTAGCAGTGATGAAGGGTAGTTATGAGTAGTCTGCGGTCAGGGCAGGTACCAGTGGTGAAGCGTAGTTATGAGTAGTCTGAGGTCAGGGCAGGTAGCAGTGATGAAGCGTAGTTATGAGTAGTCTGAGGTCAGGGCAGGTAGCAGTGGTGAAATGGTGTTGTGAGTAGTCAGTAGTGGTAGTTCAGTGCAGCCAGATGTAAAGCTGAGGTCAGGATCCAGGAAACAGCAATGAAATGTTTATACACTTCTACACAGTAAAGTAACCTGCTGAACAGGAAGTGGAGTGTGAGACTGAGGGTATTGTATAGCCTGCATGATTGGCCACATGGGGAACAGAGGTACAGACTGTGAGTAATCAGAATCCACAAAAGACTTAGAACAACCAGACAGCAGAGATATTTGAGAACCAGTAGATGATCAGAAAGATCAAAGCCTCAGGACGGGGAAACCACAGCCAGAGATGAATAACACAAATGCTGGTATGTAACAAATATACCGTACAGCTTGAGAGTTGCATTTTTATATGTTCCGTCAAACATATAATTTCATGATTTTTTTTTTAAGGCATATATTGTTATTGGGCAACCCCATTGACTACAGAACAGACAATAAGGACACCACATAACACTCTTGGCTTGCAAGGTGCATCTTATATATAGCACATTATCCTTTGTACTGTATTATTATTTGATCATAGATATAACGGTGCTGAGAGGGGAGGTGGGTACTAGCATTTTTTTGTTTTTGGAAGGGGGTGTTGCCACTCCTCGCAGGTTTGGCCAACTCCTTAGTACCTGGGCCCCATGGATGTCTCAACGGCCCTGATGACTGCAAAGAACAAAAAGAGAAGTAGCGCTGGGTAAATATTACTAAATTGGAAGAATTTTTTTTCTTTCTGTTTAGTTGTTTAGCTTCTTGTAGGACCTGCCCCTTCCCAGTAATAACTTACCAACAAATAAGTCCAAGGTGCCCAAGGAGGTAACATCTGTAACATTGCTGTTACCTCCTGATTGGTGATCTAATTTGACACATTTCAAAACTGGTCATACACAGAGAAGCAGGAGATAAAGAATACATACAATGGGGTTAATTCAATTAACCGGAAGGGGGCAGTATTGCTGTTGCATACAGCCGCACTTAGAGGATAATTCAGACCTGATTGCTGGGCTGCAAATTTTGCTGACCTGCGTTCGAATAGTCGACACCTCCAGGGGGAGTGTAAATTCGCCTTGCAAGTGTGCGATCCCATGTGTACGCAGAGCTGCAAAAATCCACTGTGTGCAGTCTGTGCGCAGCCCAGGACTTACTCCTACAGTGCAATGAGAACAGGCTGATCGGGGCCGGAGCTGACGTCACACACCCTCCCTGAAAACGCTTGGACATGCCTGCGTTTTTCCGGACACTCCCAATAAACGGTCAGTTACCACCCACAAATGGCCTCCTCCTGTCAACTACCTTTGCGAACGATCGGATTTTTCGCACCATCCCGTCGCTCACCGGCGGTGCCCTTTGTTGCTGACCGCCGCGCATACGCATTGTGGTGCATACGCATGCGCAGGTACTACCTGATCGCCAGCTGTGCGACAACGCACAGCAGCGATCAGGTCTGAATCACCTCCTTAATTTCACAGACTCGCGGGGGCAAGTTAATTGAATCAACCCAAATGAGTGGAATTTCTTGCTTTTTTTGGGGGGGGGGGGGCAATTCTTCATTTCTTTGTAGAGATCTTATAAGTAGTTTTTTCAGGGAGTTATCACTGCCTTGTGGTTTTATGGTTATTAGCACAGATAGTTTCTTTTTCTAACCAATAGGAAATTTGATTTACTAGTCAGTAAAGAAATATATATTTTAACCTTAATAATATTACATTCATGTAATAATGTTGAAGTAAGCACTCCTAATTTAATTGCGCCGAAAGGCAAAAACATTTTCAGGGTTACGGTAAAACCTGCAAATAAACACCAGGTAACTCCAAGGAAAGCTGTGGAAGATAAGTGACACTTGGCAAAAGAGATCAGCAAAATTGCAGCAATATCTTCATGCAAATGAAGAATCGCTGCAGAACAGGCTGTTTTGCAGAGATGCGTAGTTGCAGCAATATGTTTACTGAGTTCCGCTATTACCTTTCTGCTCTCTGTATGTAAATTAACTTTGTGGAATTTATAGTCTACACACTTCTGTCGAAATTCCACTTGCAAAACCAGCAACATTTCATAGCCCAATACTAAATGATTTTGCAAACCTGTTTTGATTAAAATTTGGAACCATTGATGGTTAAATGTCACTATTAGTATTGCTATCGCTGGCAGAGATCAAATGGTTCTCCACCATCGATGGTATAGAGGCCCCCCGATGCACCAGTGAGGCCCTACCCCCCGTTTCTGATTGGTCAACAGGCCACTGAGTGGAAGAGCAGGGATGACCATAGATGTTTCTCCATTGCATAGTATGCTACCATCAATGGTCATTTTCCGTTTCACCATCAATGGTAATTGCACGGATGGCCACCTCTAATTTTGATCACCTTATTAATTTCTGCTTGGTAATTACAGTATACTGTGGAAGTAACACTTATGGAGACAGCACAGGGTACTATGGGGAAAATGACTTGGGTATGGAGGGGTGTAGTATGTGTTGCCGGTGGTCGGGCTCCCGGCGACCAGCATACCGGCGCCGGAATCCCGACCGCCAGCATACCGACAGCTGGGCGAGCGCAAATGAGCCCCTTGTGGGCTCGCTGCACTCGCCACGCTGCGGGAACTCCAGGGGGGTCGTGATTCTGGCACTGGTATGCTGGTCGCCGGGAGCCCGACCGTCGGCAAAACGAAGACCACCCGTATGGAGAAATAGAGTATTTTACCTTTAGCAATATACAGATTCCTACAAAATTGTTTATTGGGATTACAGATTCAGAAAAGTGTGTTTTATACATTGAAGTTTTTGTTTTATCATCCAGTAGTCAAAATATAGCCAACTCCTGTCTGTAAAGTGAAATGAACGCAGAAATACACTTAGGGGAGACAGGGGAGCTAGGCTGCTCCCACCCAGAGCATTCACTTCCTGGAGTCAAATGGATAGAAAATAGAAAACAAACATTTTGCAACAAATTAAATCAAGAGATCTTATCTCGGCAGCCACAGGCAAGTAGTCACAATTACTGTGGCAATTACTACATGTGCTTTAGAACAATGGGAAGAGTGAGAAAAAAACACAACAGTGCTACAAGTATCAAATGAAGCACCGCACTTCATCCATATTGTATTGCGGCGCTTGCTTTGTGAAATGAGATAGAATATGTCAGCCTATAATGAATTTACTTGCGCATTTAGACCCTGTGGCTAATCTTGTACTTTGTGCATTAATATACAGCACTGGGGTGTACTACAAATGTTTTTTTGCTTTTTTTGTTCTTTTTTCAATCGTCTTAAATAAAGTACAGTTCCTCATTTCACTAGGCTTTTTGTTGGTGGCATGGGACCGTACCAAAACCATTAAACTTTTTTTGCATGCAAAGGTACTGAAATGTATGCCTTTTATTTCTAGGGCTGGTATGCTACTAGAGTATAGTGACAGTGGCATGTGGATGGTTGTTTTGTGCTACAGCACCTGCTTTGTATGGCTAGCTATACACTGGTTTTCCATACCTCCCAGGATTAAGAGACTTGAACTGGGCCAAAATAAGCCCCTCCCTCAAAGCATCCAAGCCCCATATCAGTTTACCAAAACCCCACCCCTGCCTCTACAGATATATATTCCCTTTGTTGCAAAACTCCGTCCATTATGAGGTCCACAAATTCAAAATAGGGACAGTTGGAAGATATTGTTTCTCTCTATGTTTTCCAAAATATTAATGACTTCAAGAGATAGCCAACAAATATTCCAGGACAGGGTGTAGCTACCATTAAAGAAGCCCATGTGGCTGCTATGGGACCCAGTAGTAAGAAGTTTCCATCCAAACTGCAGGTCCTTGCTCTGCTAAATGTGCACAGGAGCCAACAGTGGCCTCAGGCATGGTAGGTAGACTCATTGCCTTGCCACCCTCTATTTTGCTATGGGGCCTGGAGATTGAAAGCCACTCCTTAGTGTCCGGACACTCGTGTGCGTCATAAAAGAAAGCTGGACACGTTACAGGAAACTTGGAGTGATAGACAATATGTTACTGGAACTGTAATAACTAAAAAAAAGTAGGGGATTGCCTGCCTGCAGAAATCCCCAGTCAGCAGGAGCAAGGGGTGCAGTGGCAGGAAGTCCGACAGCCTGAATATCGCACACCACGTAAGTAATTATAGGAAATGGGTTTCACATAGGGTTATCCTTTAAAGGGTAATGATTGAGTAGGGAATGTGGCACAAAGGAAGTATTTCAAGTGAGGGGCCCATAGTAATTGTATTTCAACATGCAGCTAAAAGCTGGAACTAACATGTGGCTCTCATAACCTGACTTCATGGATAGGCAATGCCGGTGTTCATGCAACTGAGCGATTATTGGTAGACTGCGTACAAACCAAGGTACTTACACAATACCGCTGACAGTGAGAATTTCAACTCAGGGTGATTGATAGGAAGGGACAGAAAAAAAGTAGGTGTATTCTGGCCATTTTGGGGGGGTGTACCTTCCTGCAGCTGTAATCGTGTATGTAGAAAAACATGGCGCCAGCATCGCTACTGCTGCGGCCAATCTGTGTGCCCATAGACTTTCTCAGGTAGTTCCTTGTTACTGCGCCCATGCTATGTATGTGTACAGTTGCTGAGGGCTTTGTGATGGCAATGACAGAATACAGTATATACAGTATAAAATGACACTTAAAGTTTCCGGTATAGTGGGCGTCATTCCGAGTTGATCGTAGCTGTGCTAAATTTGATCGTGCACACTGACATGCGGGGGGACGGCCCAGCACAGGGCTAGTCCGCCCCGCATGTCAGTGCCGCCCCCCCCCCCCCCCCCGCAGAAGTGCAAAGGCATCGCACAGCGGCGATGCCTTTGCACTTCAAGAGTAGCTCCCGACCAGCGCAGCTTTAGTGTGCTGGCCGGGAGCTACTCATCACTCCCTGGTCCGCAGCGGCGGCATGCCGCCGCCGCCCGCCCTCCAACGGTCCAGCCATGCCTGCGTTGGCCGGACTGCGCCCCCCTAAACGGCGACTTAATGTCTCAGAAGGGCGATCGCTAGGCAATGACGGATGGCATGCACCAGCGCAGTTTCCGACCCGATCGCTGCGAGAAACTGCAGCGAGCAATCGGGTCGGAATGACCCCCAGTGACTGTTCCAACCTGCGATGTCTGTCACCCATGGGTGGGCGGGTATACTGAGCTCCCTGCCGTGTGATCCTTGGCACCGCAAGGGATTACTATATTCTAGCTCAGATGGCTGTGGAACTCTTCCTCCCTTAGCAGGAAGTGATGTGCAGAGACTCAGTGGTGCCTGAAGAGGAGTGGATGGGGCCCTAAAATCTTTATAACCACTTCAAAATGTCTTCATGGACCTCCCAACATTCTACCTTTACCCTTTACATTTATCTAACTGAAAGTTATCGTCCTATCAGCTTCCACGGGCGGTTCAATATTCTAACTGTTCAACACAAGACATCGGATACACAAAAAAATAAAACATTATAAGTAAGTAAAAGTAATCCAACATAATAAAGAGAAGTTATAGCACTGTTCTATCATAAACAGGTTTGGTATTCCCCGTAGTGCAGCTTCTGAAAGGAGTTTGGGGACCTAGGTGTCCTTACAGCGGGTTAGTCACTGAAGCAGGCAACTATATTAAAGCTATCATTTCTATCCCAGCTAGCCTAACACTCACTTTGTTTTAATATTTAAAGAACTGTTATTAAAAGAATCACCATTATAAGAATGTAAGGGTTTGATAAATCACATCTTAAACGGTCCACAGCTGCCTCCTTACCAGTGCAGGATTAACGCATTGCTCAAAAGAAAATACGCTGAAGACCTAATAACTGCGGGGGACTGAACCCTGATCTCTTCAGTTCAAGATAAAGAATTGTGACTGATTAATCGTATACTTTGTTGCATTACTTGCATTTCTCTCTATTCTTGTAACTGCTGGATAGGGGAAGATAGCTACAGTATTGCTGCTCTGCATTCATAGGTGTTAAGGTTTCAAAATGTACAGTACAGTATATTAATAATATGAAGCATTTGTCTGTGTCACTCCCACTGGGCAATTTATCTTTAACCATTTATTGCATTATGTTTAAGAACCGTTTAACTTCCTAGTGATGCAGGCAGGATGAAGAGATTATATGTGGGATTCGCGGCTCAATATAGAGGGGGCAGGACTAAATTAGTGTCATTTAGCCCTTCCCCCTCCCCATGGACCCACAAATCGGAGTGGAAGTAAAATAAAATGTAATTTAAATAAATAAATTAAATAAAAGTACATACTGTAAATATGGCCTAGAGGTATGGTCTCCAGGACCTCCAGCAACCCCTTGTCATCCTGCACCTGGAGCTTAAATGTGAAGTCCAAGAGGGGGCAGCAACACTTACACTCTCCCAGTGGGGGAGGTACTCAGGAGCACGTCCGATACTATGGACGGATGCAGGAGAAAGAAACGGTGGGGAGCCATGCATGTGCAGAAGAGGCAGGTCGGAGGTCACACCGCCGGCAAGCTGCTCCAGATCCTAGTGCCCGTCAACTTTGGCGCCCCCTTACAGCTGGCACTCAGAGACCAATGCCTTCCAGTGACTCCGGGAGTTACACCACTACTCAAGCAATGTGGCTGCGAACCATTTAATTTACTTCAAAGCAAATGCTGCTTCCAGCCAATGTGGCGTATAGAGGATAAATCATAAAGATAAATCCAGTGATAGCCTTAAATATCCCCAGGTAAGGGAAAGCGAACCATGAAGGAGTTGTAGAAGTTCGGTTTAGTTGTATAGTTGCCAAGATACTATTCTGTCAAAGGGGTCTATTTATCATCACTTGATTTCTTCAAAAGTAAGTGAAAATGAACATTGTCACCTACTTTTGTAATTACATTTCAGGGCCATTCGTTATAAAAGTAACGCATGCTGTATCACAGCTATCTCATGCTTACTTTTCAGTCCCCATATGGCCCTCTGTCCCCATACACTAGTCCCCATACACTAGTATGGGAACGTAAATTCATCAAGCTCAGAAAAGACAACATATTTGGAGCTTGACTGACGGAATCTTCGCCCTCTTCAGATGGCGCTGATTCCCAGACCCCGATCCTTCTAATGGGAAGGGGGTTCAGGGTTGCAAAGGGGATCCAATCAGATTCCTTCAACCCATGTTTGACTCCTTTAAGCCAAGGTAACGCATGCGCAGTAGCACTGCTGATGCTAAGTTTGAAGGTGACAGGAATCACGGGGACAGCTGATCTTCAGATCAGCTGTCTCCATACCAGAGCAATGGTGAATTACTCTGTGTTTTTGTATCCACCTCTGCTTCACACAGCGAGTTTGAATACTTCATTAGCAGGTGTCACGCAGACCTCAATAATTAACATTAAGAATAGGCTCTAAAGTCTTGTATTTCATTTGCATATTGCTGCTAGTGAGAAGTCCAGTGATGCTATTTCTATTGTGCATGCTTCGTCAACCTGTGGCTCTCCAGCTGTTGAGAAACTACAAATAGCAGCATGCCCTGTCACAGTATCACTTTTTGGTAATGCTAAAGCTGCATCAGGGCATGCACAATGCTGTTGTATCTGATTGCATACCTCCTAACCTTTATGTTGGAGGTTCAGGACAAGTGCTGGCACTTCTAGCAGGAAAAGGAGCCATGTCCGCACATGATGACAGCATGACCAGTGTTACCAACGCACTGGACTGCCCCGGTCTCCTGATAACACCGTTTGCATGCTGCGCACACCATGGCTGATGTGGTTTGTGTTTACTGGGTCATACTGTACCTCCAACACCGCTGGCTGAATTGGGCAAAGCTGTCTAGACTGGGAAGGAGGTGCAGAGCCCTCATATCAGGACTGACCTGCCTAAAGCAGGACAGCTGGGAATTATATGATCAGTGCTTTATACTGTAAATAAATAAACAATGAAACCCATATGAAGGTGTGTGCCAATGGAAGAGTAGCTACGTCAGTAGGGGTGTATCTACTATTAGAGGTTGTACAGAAGTGTGCATGTCTTTCATATATAATACATAGAAACCAATGGAACAGCACAATTCAATGACTGAAGACTGGCACACAGACAACTGCAAGAAGACTGCGCCAAGAGCGTGGGGCAGCAGGTACCAAGGTTTCCAAGGTTTTTAAGGAGATGCAGCCACGCTCCTGGCAAATGACGAATCATGTTAAAAGATGCTGGTATAACCAATGGGATGGGGCCACGCACCCACATGCTTGACCACACCCCCTGGTACCAGTAGCAATATATTCTGGTGGTCCTGGCTGTAACCCATAGCAACCAGCAAATTAATTTCATCCTACTAGAAAGTGTCAGTCTGCATGGTTGCTATCGGTTACAGCATGATTTCTATCCAGTTATCTGTGTGCCAGTAAATGACCCCATTATACTTTTAACAAAGTAGGCAAATACCATCTAATATTTTATTTCTTTATTATGTCTCATCTTCCAAACAAATAATTCTCTTACAAATATTACAGCTTAAGTATACACAATTGATGCAACATTATTATTTCTTCTCTTTTAAAAGTAAATGCAAAATGTATATGTATGTATGCAAATGAGATGGTCTTGGTAGCAGACAGCGGCCGATATATTTTCCTGCTGCAACCTCCAGGATCTTTCTGTAACAACAAAATGTGATCGATGGTATTATTTCCTCTCCAACCTGTGCGCACTATTGTACAAGACTCAGTATGTGGCACATCTTTATATGCATGCGTCTTGGGCTAGGCATGAATAAAGCCTACGCCATATGTGTTGGTTCTACATCAGTAGAAATTATCCACAACTGAATCGTTCACCTGCAGTTCTTAGGAATACAAATTAGAGTCATTAGCACAGACTCAATCTCTGGTACATTACAAAAGAAATTAACTTTTTTTTCTATTAAAATCTTTATTATGTCTGATCAAACTTTTAAAAGATTGCTTCTGAAATGAGCAGATCATATCTTTTTTTTTTTCTTTTTAATCTGATTTTGGATGAACTCGATGAGATATACAGATTCACTCCACGGGCTTAAATCTTTAATGACATTTATTAACCCTATGGCTCAGCGTGGTGATGCTGCATTACCCAGCTTGCAGTCTAGAGCCAACAGATCTTAGTGTAAGCTGTGCAACTGCATAAAGACTTTGGTAACATCTGGTAGCCAAGCTACTGAGGAACTGCAAGTCCCAGCAAACCTTGACAGCTGCAGAGGCAATGTTTTCAAACTTGTGATCTTTTACAAGCTGACATGTCGGTTACACCCATCAATGGCGTGCTAAGGCCAGACCTTGTAATAAAAGTAAGAAATATAAATAGATTATTCTATATGAGAAAACAAGTGAAGTCCTTCTTTCTTGTATTATCCTAGAGCAGTGGCTCTCAAGTCCAGTCCTCAAGTGCCTCCAACAGGTCATGTTTACTAGTTTTCTTTTATCATGCACAGGTGAGCTGAACTATGTGGGAGGCAGTCAATTTACCACCTGTCGGGATCCCGGCGTTCAGGATCCCGACGCCGGAAATCCCGACACCAGCTGAAATACCGGCGGTCGGAGTCCCGACCGCCGACTGGTTACCCCTCTTGGGTGGTGGTCCACGTCACCACCTGGAGGGGAATTGAACCCTGTGACGACCGAAGGTGCGCTCGCCACCGGGATCCTGGTTGTCGGGCTTCCGGCGTCAGTCTTCTGACCGCCAGGATCCCGTCCGCCGGGATCTCGTACTGATCCTGATCTATGTAGCTGAGCCAGCAATTAACCCATCTGTTTACACAGACAGCAATCCTGAAAACATGACCTGTTGGGGAGGAATGCAGTTAATTTGTTGGCTGTCGGGATCCCGACGGTCAGGACAACAACGCCGGAATCCCGTCAGCCGTCAATGCAACAGCCGGAATCCCAGCGCACAGGGGCTATTCCCACTCGTGGGTGTCCATAGAGTGGGAATAGAACCTGTGGTGAGCGCAGCGAGCCGGCAGCATGGCGAGTGTAGCAAGCCTGCAAGGGGACCATTTGCGCTCGCCCAACTGCCAGCATCCCGGCCGCCGCTAAATCATACTGATCCAGTTGGGGATACCACAAGACTGGAGTTGAGAGCCGCTGTTTTAAAGCAAGGAAAGGGGGGCAGAGACGAGAAACCTAAAGCTTCACACCTGTAGTTTAAAAGAATTCATCCCTGAAAGTCTATGAGATAACAAATATGAAACAAATTCAACAAATGTAGATTGATGAGTTCAGATTTATGAGCTTTTTAAATAAATAGAAAATAACCACTATAGATACGATAGATAGATAGAGAGATAGATAGATAGATAGATAGATAGATAGATAGATAGATAGATCGATCGATCAATGAGCTAATTATAAAAATTCCAAATTGAATTTATCATGAATGCGCCTCTTGTCTGATACACAATCACTGTAACTACAATTTAGTTAGTTGTTTTTTAGATGAACTCTTTGGATTCCGCAAGTCTATAGTTTTTAGTCTACAGTAGATGGAGATACTGAACTCATTAACAGCGCATAGTGAAGCGTGCCTGCTTTGCAGTAAGTCCTTATGACCCAGCTTAGCAGTTTTGTTTTTAGTTATGAACTGTGAGTTTATTTTTCTTTAGTTTTATTTCTTACCATTTGTGAAATACTCCGTCGCGCTTTACTTTTAAACAGCCCGGCAGTGTTAATTGAAGGCACAGCTGAGTAGTTCATTTTAATCCAAATGCTTCGTGTGATTGCCTCCCTGCAAATCGTGCACCGTCCTCTTCAGCCAGATACTACCTGATGCTTCGGAGTTTGGAGTCTCTCCCGGCCAACCAAGATAAATTGTGTAATTAGGTCTAAGGGAACCCATTAATATGAAAACTACATTCAAATAATTGACACTGCTGCCATAGTCCATTTATTATATATACAGGTTGAGTATCCCATATCCAAATATTCCAAAATACGGAATATTCCGAAATACAGAATTTTTGAGTGAGAGTGAGATAGTGAAACCTTTGTTTTCTGATGGCTCAATGTACACAAACTTTGTTTAAATTAATACACAAAGTTATTAAAAATATTGGCTAAAATGACCTTCAGGCTGTGTGTATAAGGTGTGTATGTAACATAAATGTATTCTGTGCTTAGACTTAGGTCCCATCACCATGATATCTCACTATGGTATGCAATTATTCCAAAATACGGAAAAATCCGATATCCAAAATACTTCTGGCCCCCAAGCATTTTGCATAAGGGATACTCAACCTGTATATATATATATATATATATATATATATATATATATAAAATGCTTGGCACATAGGTAGGTCCATGTGACTGGACGACCCTGTATTAGCTCCATACATTTGCTGAGTGCTTACACCAGCATTCCATGGCTGGTTCTGAGTTGTTGCTATTTCAATTATTTTCGCAGTTGTCTGGCAGTTGAGGATCCGCACTGGGAATCTGCAAATCTGGGGATGTGATGTCACTTGCAGTACCCTAAAAGTCGCAGCAAGATTGACATGTAGCGGGCATTTGGGGGTGGCAACAGCCAGCTTTCAAAAAAAAAGGGGAAGTGTGTGTGTGGGAAGGGAAGGGTATCGGCCCCGTTCTCTGGGTTTGCCGAAACCAGTGGCTACGTTCTTGAACGCAGTTTAACTGACCCCGGCAGCATGATAGCATGATTTTGCAAAAGATCCTGAGTAAATTGATGGCTACTCAGATGTCCGATGATCATGAAGTTGACCTGATTCTGTGACCTGGAAAAGCCGCCAGTGGACGCCCTTTTACTTAAGAAGCCTCCTGCGACTTTAGCATAATTTTGCACAGCCGCTGCGTACAAAGATGAAGCAGCTGTGCTAGAGCTTGTGTGTGTGGTTGCACTTGTTAAACTTAATAAGAATGAACTAACAAAAAAATATAATGATCACAGAATAAAGACACTCATTAATTTAAAAGTGATAGAAATTCCTGTAATTATTGATAATTGGCATCATGGGGAAAATAATGTTATGAAATACAATAAAGGACATAAATTATCATTCTTAGTAACTCTGACCTCTTCATTTAGCTTCTGATTTTTGCGTCTGTGTGAAGCGCAGAAAGACAACAGATACTGGGAAAGAAAATCCCCTCCATCCGACCGTTAGGGAAAAGAAAGCAAGATTGATGGCTTCAGACTCCCTGTACGTAAAGCTGGCGACGAGTCGGGGGATTTTATAGTCGCACGTTGGCTTTTTTCTCTGAATTTTGATTAATGGAACAGGCTGGAACTGCTGATCTCTCCCGGCTACTTTAGCTGACAAGAATGAAAGTAATCTGATGTTTAAATGGATTTTGAACGTGTCTGTGGTTTTAGCCTGTGTGTCCTGAAGGAAAGACCATCTGCTACAAAATAACCTAAACTCAGAGGGCATTTAATCCATATCTATTCCCTAAAAGAGGGACCCAGCGATCATCTTTTCCAGCCATCTTTTATACACATATGTAAAAAAATATATATGTATATATATTTCCATTTCATAATACCTGCCAGTTCTATTCATGATCTAAATGATTATTTCGCCTCTTAGTGGAATTCATTTTCCTGCACTAGTTACCTCCATATCTGTTCCCTATCACAGATGGAAAATGGCTCTTCCATATAAAACGATCATTTTTCCACCAACAGCCAGCTTACCTCTTATTGATAATTTTTAATGATGACTGGTATAAGTCTGGGTACATAAGTTTAATGTAGAATGTGTACAGATTACATCTGCTTGGGGGAAATGAAACGCTCTAAAAAGCCGTCACTGTACTGTAACACGACATCAAATATGTAAATTGTAAAATGGAATGTGGATTTAATAGCTGGATGGAAAGGCGGCATTGAGTGATGAATGGGAAACACAAGTACTGAGCACTTAAGCCCTTTTTTCAGGAGATTCTTTAAGGCTCCACATTAAATGAAGTAGATAGCATAAACATACCCATAATCTGAATGCTATACACTCTTTACTCATAGAGTCATTACTCTTCGACAGAGTCTACCAACAAAATGTGCTCTTCTGATCAGTCGAGTACAATACACTGTACAAATTAATCCATTTGCAAATGGATTAAATATTCAGGTCTGCACCTTTGTTGATGTACTGGAAAGACACAACTAGCATGCTGTAGAATGGTATTTTATCTCCACCGGGAGCTTTAGAATAAAATATGGTCCACACCCATCTGTTATGTATAAAGTTACTGTCGGACATTAAAACCAACTTAACAGTTCGGGTTGCATCATTTTTGTCAAGCACGTGTATTGCTGGACAGCTGCTAAGGCAGACGCCTGCAAAGAAGATGCTGTTTTATTTATTTTTTTAAGACTAGATTTAAATGTTCTCATATCAGCAAAGGGCAAGAGGTGGCCTCCAAGTCAGTCTTCTCCTGCGGTCCCTAGTTCCGTCCTGCTTTATTGTTTATCTCTTATCTCCTATACAATAGCCCTATTCTGTGACCTTGTGATTCATTTGCTAACGCTGGGCGGAGTCACAACAGTGGGCGGAGTTATTCAAATGAGTCACAGAGATCTGGCCAAATCTACAGGAGACTAGGAGCAGAAGCAGATAGCATGGACATTGGGCATGTCACAGACAGGGCTGCATACCTCCCAGCTTTCTGCAGGAGCTTTCTCCAGGCAGAAGGAGGGAAACACTCGGCGAAAAGGGGGCGTGGCTTCACGGGAGGGTCCCCGTTTTCGTCAGTGAGGGGGCATGCCCAGCGCTCTGTGAGCTGCTGGCATGCCCCCAGGGGCTGATTATGAGTCCGGGGGGCCCAGGGCACTTGAGACAGGGGAGCCCTATCTCATTGCTGTGCCTGCTGGGGGTCGGGGGCGTGGCCTAATCGCGGACCGCGCGGCCACGCCCCCTTATGCAAATTCCGATTTTTGTTTTTATTTTTTTAATGGGATTTTGGCCCCTCAGCTAGGGCTAAATCCAGAGGAGGTGGTCGCTCCCCCCTACACACCCGCACAGGGAGAAGAAAGCAGGGAGACTGCTGCCTCCCTGCAACACCACAGACCTGCCAATATGCAGCAGCGTGTGCTGACTGTAGCACAATGCTGCCGCTGTTGCTGGCAGGACGGGGGAGCTTCTGAGCTGGGACAGAGCTATTCCAGCCGGGGGGGGCCTCTAAAACTGTGGGGCCAACGGTACGTATCCCCCGCCCCCCCCCCCCTTAATCCGGCTCTGCTGCTGGATCCCCCCCATTAATCCGTACCCCCTGATGCCCCCTCTCCCTCTGTCTCCACTATTCACCGCTGCTCTGCTAAGCAGAACAGCGAGTACAGGAGCTTTCCAACTGCCCCCCCCCCCCCCACCGCAGGACACTGCGACCCGCGGGTGGGACAGCGGGACAGACCCCAAAAAATGGGACTGTCCCGCGAAAATCGGGACATTTGGGAGGTATGGGGGTGTGTGAGGGGTATGTCATACAGACAGACGGGCACCGGCTCACTGTGTGCTTGACCCCCCACATCGGCATACTCAGCAGGGTCTCTCTGGTGCGGAGGAGCGTCACTTTCTGACACACTCCACGCTTCTTAGCTGCAGTTTAGTGAGGCACCTGCCGCTGTGCACTTTCCGTACTGCCTCTGTTATCTCCAGCCCCGGCAACCCCACCGCTAGCTGCAGCGCTGCCACCCGCAGTGGAGTGCGCCCAGCTCATTCACACACTTTAGCTGGCGGGTAGCGCTGCAGAAATCCGAGCTGCTTGCAGGCTCTGACCCACTCCTCCCTCCAGCCGCAGCGTCTCCTGGGAGCTAACCAGTCACTCCCAGTCTCCCCTTACCACAGTGCCCGGATGCCGTGAGGTCCGCGCCACGTGCATGCTATGACCCCCTCCTCCCTCCAGCCGCAGCATCTCCTGGGGGCTAACCAGTCATTTCCAGTCTCACCTTACCACAGTGCCCGGCAGCTGCGCGAGGTCTGCGGTGTGTGACTGAGGAGGGGGGGGAGGGATGCGGACTGGCAGAGAAAGCAGGACTCCAGCCTGAGAGAGTCAGCCATGCCAAGTCTCCAGCAGCAGCAGCAGATCCCAACAGGTTGGAATGGAACAGCAGCAGCCAGCAGCAGTGACTCCGGTAAGACACATCTGTCTGTCACCACTGTTTTGTCCCTAATACCAATCTCTCCCGTGCCCTGTGTTCTGTCATGTCCCTGGCCTTGCCCTGCCACCCTTATTCTGGCCCTTTCACCCTTATCCTGGCCCTGTCACCCTTATGCTGGCCCTGTTACCCCTATCCTGGCCCTGTCACCCCTGTGCTTGCCCTGTGAACCCTATACTGGCCCCGTCACCCCTGTCCTGGTCCTGCCGCCCCTACCCTGGCCCTGTCACCCCTATCCTGTCCCTATCATTTCTGTCCTGGCCCTGTCACCCCTGTCCTGGCCCCGTCACCCCTGTCCTGGCCCCGTCACCCCTGTCCTGGCCCCGTCGCCCCTATCCTGGCACCGTCACCCCTGTCCTGGCCCCGTCAACCCTGTACTGACCCTGTCACCCCTGTCCTGGCCCTGTTACTGCATACCCTCCAACTACCTTTTATGGCATGTACAGTACCCGCAGCGCCTCCAGACCTCTCCCCAATGCACCACACCTCCGCACCTTCCCCTCCACCACATGCGGCACTCCACCCCTCCCCCACATGCTGTGCCTCCAGACCCCCTACACCACCCGTGGCTCCCACTCCTCCACCCCTTCACCACCCACAGCACCTCCAGGCCCCTTCCACCATTCACCCCCCTTATACGTCTCCCCCCACACCTGCCCCCCTCCACCCGCAGCATCTGCAGACACCCTCCTCCATCAGCGGTCCCCCCCTCACCCACCCCTCCCCCACCAATGGCACCCCTGCACCTGCCCCTCCACCACCTGCAGCACCTCCGGACCTCCTTTCCCATCCGCCGCAACACCCGTACCTGCCCCTACCCTACCCATGGTGCCTGCGGTCCCCTACCCAACCCCCGGCACACCCGTCCCTTCCCATCCCACAGCACCTCCGGAACCCTTCACCCATCCACAACATCCCCACACCTGCCCCTCTCCCACCCGTGGCACCCCTGCCCCTCCCCCACCTGCGGTGCCTCCGGACCCCTCCCCCATCTGCATCCCCCACTCCTCTGCCCCTCCCCCACGCGCAGCACCTCCCGAACCTTCCCCATCCGGGCCCCACCCCCACTTCTGCCTCCCCTCCACCCGCAGCATCTACAGACACCATCCGCAGTCCCCCCCGCACCCGCTACATTCTGTACATCGTGCCCTGCAGGTGCTGTTCACGCCGTCGCAAGGGGCTGCGCCTCCTTCACCATCGCACGCCCTTTCATTGTGCAATATTTAACCACTAAGAAAGGAATGCAGGTAATACTCCATATAATACAAATATTAAACCCCAGAAAGGCATGCAAGGGTTAAGGGGGCGTAGCCCCTTGCGACGGTGTGAGGAGCGCCCGTAGGGCGCGATGAAGCACCTAGTAATCTATAAATGCTTGCTGATATGCTATTAGAAATAATTGTATCTTTCTTTAATTAAATATATAGTTTTAACCTATAAGTGTGATTAGGAGTAATGGGCGGCCCTTTGAAGGTCGCTGATGTACGTCAGGGTTCCTCTCACTATCTTATATAAAAGAGACAGTAACAGGAACAAAGTAAATGTAAAGAGTTGAAATATATTTAAGTTAACCGTAAATCCATGGGAGGAAATAACAGTAGTTCTCTATGGACACCCATATTCTTATGTCAGACGCTGTTGGAGTTAATTGTGTTGAGTCGCTCTGAAAGTCTGGTATGGAAAACGTTTCCGCATCTTTTTTGCTTCTTCAAATTGTAGTGCTTCATGGCCACCAAACTGTTTCACAAAAGTCATGCTGAAACCAGATTAAGGAATTCTGAACATATTATTTTAAAAAGTGCTTTTTGCGGACTAGATTGTCTTTAAATATTATGTTGCTGGTGTTAGCAACAAAGAAAAGTAAATTTAAAACCATAAACACACATTTAAAAGTAAGAGATCAGAGGCATGAACTTTAGAGCTGCATTTGCCACAATCTTCTTGCATCATTATGCCAGGAATCATGTACTACGGCCCCTGTTATATGGAGCCCTGTGCTCATCTACTGATATACTATGTGCTGCAGGGAACCCTGCTCTTTCTATGATATAACTCTTAGTCTGTGGCTTTCTGATGTCTCCATTCCCCTCCTCATTTCATGTCACTGCTCCTTCGCATGCAGTCCTGTACTCACTAACACATTACTCAGCTCCTGATATACTCTGTGCTGCTGGGGGGGGGGGGGGGGGGGGCAATGCTACTTCCACTATATAACTCTCAGTCTATGGCTTCCCGCTGATCCATGCTCCTCCTCACATGATGTCACTGCCCCTGTCACATACAGCCCTGTCCTCATTAACTCATCTCCTGATATACTCTGTGCTGCTGGGGATGGGGGGGGGGGGGGCAATGCTACTTCCACTATATAACTCTCAGTCTGTGGCTTCCTGCTGCCTCCATTCCCCTTCTCACACCATGCCACTGCCCCTGTCACATGCAGCCCTGTTGTCACTAACACAGTGGACACGCTACTCCCTCACAACACTGGTGAATCTATAATAGGTGCCGATTGTGTGGTGCACACGGGTCCCAGAATGTTGTATCTGCAGGTGGTCCCCCATCCCTACTTTTTACCACCATTTGTGTGATATATGTAGAAAGATGGTGTCGTACCGTACAGTAGGTGACAGTAAAGATTTTCTGTGTAAGAGACATCTTCTGGAAATGTCATACACAATATGACAACAGTGGCAAGAGGTAGGGGAGGCCCACCGCACAGAGGGAGGCCCACTGCACAGAGGGCTCTCCCAGACACTGTCTCTGCCTCCCAACACAAATCAGCAAATACTCTGTACTACTGTGATGATCTGATTGGCTACATCTTGCTTGATCCCTTATGGATATTGGATAAAAGAAGATGCACAGTTCTTAATAAAAATGGACATTAATAAATTAATTTTAGAAACTGCCCTCTGTACCTTCCAAGTTTATTTTTAAGCAACTTTTTATGTGTACTGGGAGTTACCTGGGTGTTAGAGCTGGGGCTCACTAAATAACCTGGTATACCTTTGTATTTAGGGTTCTATGTAGAGTTATATACACATACAGTATTAAGCACTTGCTAGTACCAAATCTAAGCTCTCTGCACATGTTACATCTGCCCCGCCTGCAGTGCAACATGGTTTTGCCCATTAGTGTGCTTTTTTGGTTTGCTAACAAGCCTGAATAAGGCTCCTAGTCATCTCCAGGACTGCTTGCTACTGACTGCGCTTCCCAGCAGGACATTATTGGTAAATTGATCTATTATTTCATCTCTTATCACTATGAATAGTGGCAATACCCACTGATTCCTGGCAGGCCAATTACGCACCAGCACATAGCGCATTAGTGATCGTAGCTGCAATGTTGTTTTTAACCACAGGGGGGCAGTCTATAATGGGTCCAGGCTTACTGCACTGATTGTGTAGTGTCACCATGGGTTTGGATAGGTTCCAGTGACAGAAGCATTGGTGATAACCTAGTGAAACCCATACCAGCCAATCCACTAGTAATGTGATGTTCAAGGAATAGGGTGAGTTTGGAGGCAGAGGGTGACAGGGGGAGATAATGGCCCTGGGCCTAGCCCTAGCCTTCTATCCCTTTCAGTTTCATCTTCTCTTGCAGCCTGTCATAGAAATATTGTACACTCAGAATAACACTTCTCCCCTTTGGTCCTCTGTTCAGCGCGTTTTATTGGCTGTTCCAGAACAATATAATAAGCATTGTGACAACAGTACAGAATGACTCTGGCTACTGTCACCCAGAGAAAGATGGCCCTAATTTAAGAACAATAATAATCAGTTATCTTTCCCCTGCACCCTCAGTTTGTCTCCTCCGCTGCAGACGTGAATGACAGCTGGAGCAAAGTCTCCCCACAAACCACAGCACCAGTGTACCGGCAGCAGGATTAGTTTCAGTATTTATCAGAGGGCTTTATTTAATAGATATGAAAATGTCATGTATGATAATAAGTCATATTTAATGTATGCTGATGACTAAGCCGGCGCGTTGCCTCATATGTCGTCTCTTTGGTGCCTTATCGGTTCCTTCTCTCACTTTTGCTCTTCAGATTAGGTAATTGCTTTGCCCAATATGCTGTTCCTGGCAAGACCTTTTAAAGAGAAATTGCCAGGGATAAACTGTCTTTTAGTCCAAACAGTATAATCCCTCTGACGTATGTAACACTTGTCATTCATTGCTGTTTCATGGTGTAGTTTGGTATATATATCCATCCATACAATGAAACGCTAAACTACTGCCAGATTCAATGGCGGGCACTGCCCTACTCAGGATGTTTGCCTCCCAATGGTCGTCTGAGTTCCTGATTCCAGGCACCGCAGCTCTTGCAGCTACATGCGGCATGCTCTCCTCCCCTGGTCTGCCTCTCTCATTGAGTACCGCTGCTCTGTCACTAGGAGGGGACTGGCTTTCCAGCACTCACTCCATTGGCTTCTTAGGGTTTAATTAGCTTCCTGCCTCTGTACCTGTGCTGGTGATAGTATAGTCTGACCCAGCGTGCTCACCCTGCGTTCCTGTGAGTTTTTCCCCTTGTGTGACCTGGACTGTTTTTGGATTCTTCTCTTGTCTCCATGAGTATTGCTCTAACAGATACAAGGCTCCAAGCTAGACTTTGCAGGTGGGCACCTAGGAAAACAATGATAGACTTATGAGGACAATACCAATAAGTACTTTGGGGGCCTCTACTGCTCCAGGTTTTGTAATGGACTCATCCATAAATGCAAGCACTTTGTCACCGGTAGCTAATTCATGAGAATGCAGGCAGCCGCTTCTGTAGAATCCAGCTACATCTCTGAGCCGTGAAGCACCACCGACACTTAGTAAATCGATAGGCTGCTATCTTTTGGATTTTAGTTCAGCCTAGACAATGGCTGCTGGAACTAAGTGTAGATAACAGCCAGGTAGGCAAGAAATGTAAAGCAAAATATGGCTTCATTATATTAAGCTACAGGCGATATAGTTAGCATCCCGACGCTCAGGATACCATTGGACAGAAGACCGGCGCCGGAATCCTCACACCAGTCAGAATACCGACACCGGAATAGTAACAGCCGGCATCCTGAATGTGAGTATCAGAGGGGAGGTTAGGATTAGGGGAGGGTTAGGCTGAGGGGGAGGGCTAGGATTAGGCTGTGGGAAGAGAGGGTTAGATGGAGGGTAAGGATTGGGTTTATGTTCCTTATGAAGCACTGTCGGAATTCTCACTGTCGGGATGCCGATGCGAGATCCAGTATCACCCAAACTTACCGTACTCTCCGGAAGACTTCTGAAATACTTAGAGTTTTCCGAGACCCCATCAGCCTCCCAAATCTCACCCACTTTCCCAGTGAAGTAGGCCAGGTCTTGATGGCATGTTTTATAGTGAATGACAAAGTTGGGGCCCTAAGGGGTAGATGTATCAAACCTCGGAGAGAGATAAAGTACCAAACAATCAGCTTATAGCTGTCATTTTTCAAACAGCCTGTAAAATGACAGTTAGAACCTGACTGGTGGGTACTTTAACTCTCTCCAATATTTAATAAATTACCCTCTAACTCCTCAACTGCACAATTCTGCAAATCGAGGCATTGAGGTTCAACACTTTGCACTCCTTTAACAAAGGCATATGGCCTGCATTATACTCAGAGCTGTATTGTGATACTACTTTGCTGATCCGCTCTCTGGAAGCTCAGGGGTGGTGGTGATCCAGGCGAGAGGGGCAGGAGGGTGGCACTATGAACCACATAATTGCAGCTCCACTAGGTTTCGCCGTGATTCCCTGCATTGCATCCTGGGGGAAGGGTCGCTATTATGTAATTCATAGTAATCGTGTCATTACGCCCCCTACTTACAACACCAGAGAAACAGTGTGATAAGGAAGGCTTGCCCAGGAGAACTGTCCCAAATTTGTGAGTCTCTTGGAATTTTCAGGAGAGTGGGTAACCATGTAAAACACTCCATACAATACAGCATGTGGGTGTGGTTCATCAAATCGACAGTGTCTAGGTCGACAATGTTTAGGTCGACCACTATAGGTCGACAGTCACTAGGTCGACATGGATGGAATGTCGACAGGGTTTCTAGGTCGACATGTGCTAGGTCGACGGGTCTAAAGGTCGACATGAGGATTATTATTTTTTGGTGTGGTTTTCTTCGTAGAGTGACCGGGATCCCAAATTAGTGCTTCGCTCGCCATGCTTCGGGCATGGTGCCTTCGCTCCGCTACCGCTTCACTCGGCACACTTTACCGTTCCAATCGTAGTCCACGTGGATCGTTAAGTATGAAAAAATTTAAAAAAAAAAAAAATGTGAAAAACTCATGTCGACCTTTAGACCTGTCGACCTAGCACATGTCGACCTAGAAACCCTGTCGACCTTCCATCCATGTCGACCTAGTGACTGTCGACCTATAGTGGTCGACCTAAACATTGTCGACCTAGACACTGTCGATCTTCAGACCAGATCCCACAGCATGTATGGCCTGCTAGAATTTAATAAATAAATGCTGCTTATTATGTAGGAACCCTTCAAAAGAACAGAGGTTCGTTAATGTGTAGATTGTTCTGCAGGGCAATCTAGGATCCTTTCTGTTTGTAGCCTGAAACCTCCATAATTTGGCGCTGTTTTACATTAGGACAAAAGAGAAGGATTCTCTAGCACTGAATATAATTCACAAATGACTGGGATTACTTCTCCACGCTGGAATGTTTCTTCCTTCACCTGATCAAGCGTCAGGGCTCCATGATTTCAGACAGGTTGTATTGAATTATCCGCAGGCGCCTGGGGGGCTCGAAGTCTCGGTGCTTTTTATATCCTGCCTGAAAGATTCAATAAAACTACTATACTGGTAAATACCATATAATACCAAGCAAAGCTGCTCATATTTTAAAATAGTTACGGGCGACAGAAAACCTGTTTCTTTTTCCCATTTTATGGAGCCACAAAACGTGTAGCACATGCGGGCTGCATATCATTACATTGCTTTAATGAAAGAGAACCCGCTCGCTGCCTCGCGTTTTTATTCACCTCTCACATATTACCCTGGGATATCAAGGGCTTGTTTTCAAGGCAGACATAAAAGTACTTAATTAAAAAAAAAAAAGGGAAAAAAGAAATTGAAGTGCATGAGAAATATTATATATAAAACGTGCTCCCATATTTAATAAACACATGCTGTTACAGGGCAGATTCTTTTTCCATTTTGAACAATGGGGGCATTGTTGTTGTTGTTGTTTAATGATCATTTTCATTTACACCTCTATGGGGGAGATTTATTAAAACTTGGAGAGAGACAAAGTGGAGAGAGATAAAGTACCAAACAGTACCTATAGTAACTGTCACGTTACAGGCTGTCATTTTTCAAACACAGCCTGTAACATAGCAGTTAGGAGCTGATTGGCTGGTACTTTAGCTCTCTCCACTTTATCACTCCCAGGCTTAGTACATCTGCCCCACGGAGTGAAAGGAGACAGGAAGAAAGAAAACAGAAGAGGTAAAAAGAAAGTTTAGGAGAGAGTAATCCATTCCAAACACACTAATAAAAATAAAAAAAACATCAAAATAAATGGGGTTTATATAGTGAACGAAGTGAACCTCATCTGTAGATGTGTAATTGTCAGGCGTACACAGAGAACCACTTCTGCCACAGCCCTGACTGTAGGGCAACAGGTAGTTAGGTGATTGCACCCTGTGGGAGGCTTTTCCCTTTCCGTTCTCACTCTCTGTAGTTGCTTCATTTGTTTTGGAAGAAGTGATAGTGCCACAAGATGAGGAACGGGTAAAGCAAATTATCAGCCTGAAAGGTGGATTTGCAGATCCAATATTCATTGTGGTTGTTGGGTGTATTAGTCCCTATTACGTTTTGGCCTTGACTTAGACCTGTCTAGAATGTGATGCTTTACTACCTGCACCCCATGTCTAATCATTTGACTTACTTTAGTGTCATTTGAGGCTCCTGCCGTTCCAGTTTCTTACCCTACATCATTTCCTTTCCCGTCTGAGCTGTTGACACTGATGGACTGTCAGGAGCTCATAATTAGCATAGTTAATATGTTGCTGATATTACATTTCTAGTGTAGTGTAGCAGATGCCACCGGTGGTTGTTTTTAGTGTTTGGTATTGTGGCATGATGCGTGTCATTATATTATAATATTGTATTAGATATTATAACATATTTACTTCATTTAAACGTGTAGGTCTAACACAGGTCCCCTCGTTGTACCAGGTTCTGTTACTTTCCAGTAACCTTATGTTCATACTAGTTTCTAAAATGCTGCTGAATTTGCTTTTCAAGTCTGCGTCTGTTATACCATGTGCCATGAAGCCAAAGGAGATTTACTGTGCAGCGCTATTGTGTGCAGTTTAGAAATAAGCACACATCGGATGCAGCTTTCAGTGCCAAACCACAGGATTTACTATCTTATGTCTGAAAATTCTGCCCCATTCTTATAAGCCACAACAGTTCTGAGCAAACTACACACCAATCTGCAATGTAAAACTGGATGTCAAATATAAATATTTCTGAATGTGAATATCTATATCAGTGATTTTCAACCTTTTCCAGTTCGTGGCACACTGAACAAGATTTAAAAATTGCCAAGGCACACCATCGGTACCCCACAGGAAAAAAAATCACTCAGGGAAATAAAACAAACATATTTGTCCCCAAGGGGTAAAACACACACACATTGTCCCCAACAGTTATTGAAATAATGCACAGTAATTGAACACACTGTCTGCCACAGTAATTCCACACATTACCCCCCATAGTAATACCACCGCACACATCGACCCCCACAGTAATTGCACACATTGCCCCCATAATAATGCCACCACACACAATGACCCCCACAGTAATGCCCCCAGAGACACTGACCCCCATAGTAATGCCACCAGAGACACTGACACCCACAGTAATGCCACCAAACACACTGACCCCCCCAGTAATGCCCCCAGAGACACTGACCCCCACAGTAATGCCCCCAGAGACACTGACCCCCATAGTAATGCCACCAGAGACACTGACCCCCATAGTAATGCCACCAGAGACACTGACACCCACAGTAATGCCACCAGAGACACTGACCCCCCCAGTAATGCCACCAAACACACTGACCCCCCCAGTAATGCCACCAAACACACTGACCCCCCCAGTAATGCCACCAAACACACTGACCCCCAAAGTAATGCCCCCAGAGACACTGACCCCCATAGTAATGGCACTGCACACACTGTCTGTCGTAGTTATAAAGCACTGGCCCAAACCTTTTCTTCTTTTCCCCCTTAGCGGCAGGAGCAGTGAGGAGCAGAGCAGCACGGGCCACGAAGGGAAACTACCAGGCGGGATGGTGATCATGTGTAAGTGACCTATGAGTCACGCCACGTCATGTCATAGGGGTCACGGACGGGCCCGCAGGAGAGCTGCTGTCTTCACTATACCATAACCGCGGAAGAGCTGTCTGCGCTGCCCGATAGTAATACTGTAAATCAGTATCACTATCGGGCAGCGCAGGCAGCTCTTACGCGGTCATGTAAAGTGAAGACGGCAGCAGACGGGGACGGGCAGCAGGGATCTCTGGCGGCGGCACACCTAACAACCGCTGGCGGCACACTAGTGTGCCGCGGCACAGCGGTTGAAAAACACTGATCTATATAATAAGCCAGAAAGTGTCTGTCTGTCTGTCAGTTTGTTCTTTATGCATGGCCAGAGTTTTGTACCTAGCTACACCAAATTTGGCATGTTGGTGCATTTTGACCAGTATTAGGTTTTTGCCTAGGTATGAACTTTGTCTGGGCCATGGAGGTCTACATGGTGTTCACCAACTAGGCCATGGAGTCTCTGAAATTAAATTTAAATTTAAGCAACTTTGCTCAGGATTAGGGAGGCCAATCCCGGGCCATTTTTTCAATCCCGAGATTCGGGATTGAAAATCGCTCAATCCCGGGATTCCCGGGATCCCGGGATTGCAGTAGGGATCAGTGAAGGGTGTAGGGAGCTGCGCTGGAGGGAGGGTGTAGGTAGCGGTGCGGGAGGGAGGGAGGGTGTAGATAGCGGTGTGGGACTCGGGAGGGTGTAGGTAGCTGTGCGGGAGGGAGGGTGTAGGTAGCGGTGCGGGAGGGAGGGGGTAGGTAGCGGTGCGGGAGGGTGGGTGTAGGTAGGGGTGCGGGAGGGAGGGTGTAGGTAGCGGTGCGGGAGGGAGGGAGGGAGGGTGTAGGTAGCGTTGTGGGACTCTGGAGGGAGGGTGTAGGTAGCGGTGCGGGAGGGAGGGTGTAGGTTGCGTGCGGGAGGGAGGGTGTAAGTACTAGCGCGGGAGGGAGGGTTGGTAGCGGCGCGGGAGGGAGGAAGGCTGTAGGGAACACTGCACGGAGGGAGGGTGGGTGTAAGTAATACTACTTACTATTAGGCGGGCGGCAACCATGGACACACTGAACGCGGCGGCATTTCAAATGAAGTGCCGGCCACCAGCCAACCAGAGCTGGCGGACCGGCAACCAATCAGGGAAGCGGCCGCAGCAGTCACTCCTGATTGGCTGCCGCTGCTGCGGCAGCTTCCCTGATTGGCTGCCGGTCCGCCAGCTCTGATTGGCTGGCGGTCAGCGCTACATTTGAAGTGCTGCCGCGTTCAGCATGTCCATGGCTGCCGCCTACCTAATAGTAGTAAGTAGTATTACTTACGCCCACCCTCCCGCACATGCGCAATGTAATCCCGTGAATCCCGGGACTGGAGGCTCCAATGCCGGTATTCAAATCCCGGCATTTTTGGGCCCAAATCCCGGGATCCCGATCCTGGTATTGGCCTCCCTACTCAGGATGTCTCCCAGGGCTGAAAACTGCCCTGATCTGAAGGCACGCGCTGATATGTACCAGTGGGGGACTGGCAGAGCTCCAACAGAAGAGCAGGGAGTCGGATGAACAAGTCACACTGCACCTGCACTAACAGTTACTCACATTTACTCCTAATTTGCACTGTGTTCCTTCTCAAAGCTTTCCCCCTTTCAAACATTCAAACTAAGTTTACCTCTTTTCACATCTCAGCCACCAAAAATGTGTTCCTTTTCAGGACCATTCACTGTTAAAGGTCAACCACAGACTAAGTTTCAGAAAAGCCATGCCACCAAATAAAACGATCCAGTCTGGGTCCCAGCTCCTCATCTGCTAGAAGTAAAAGAGTGCCAGCGGACCCGGGCCCCTCCAGCAGCCTAGGCCCAATGTCAGTGCCTCGACTTTCTTCTAGAGTTTTCTTTATGAAGTCCAGTCCTTAAGTAAACCCCAACAGGTCATGTTTTCAGGATTTCTATCTGTGGAAACAGGTGATTATTTACCTACCCTGCAAAATAGATCAACTAACCTGTGCATGGTTAAAGAAATCCAGAAAACTTGGCCTGTTGGTGTACTTGAGGACTGGAGTTGAGAACCACTTGAGTAGAGTAACACAGAATAGGATGCAGCATGGAAATAGCTTTATGTTTTTATTGGTTACTTTTTTCCCTTTTTTATTTAGTCTTTGCAATCCATCCATATTTTTCAATGCAGATTATGGTGTTTATCACCTTCTCTAGATACAGCGCCAGGTAAAACTGCATATTTATGACATTCTAACAACTATCATATATTGTGTCTTATCTATGTTTGTATTTTAAGACATTATATTCCAACATCAGCAGCATAGATTGTCTGGTGTCTAAGCTTCCATAGGTAACATATTCTAGGACTTTATTGCCCGTTGCACAAAAGCATTATCCTGCCTAAAATCCCTGTTACAGCCCAGCTTCCCCACTGTAAATTTATGTTTCTGAATTTTTAGTACTGCTTACCAGAGTGAATGCAGATCCTGGACCATTTTCATCAAACCCCGTCATTGTCTTCAGGAGAACAATCATTTTACCGTGAAGCACAACACCTTTCAGCGCACAGTCTGTGCCTCTCCTGATAATCATGAGACTGTGTCACTGACAGGAGACCCGTACCACTCTTCTTTAACTTTCAGATGAATCTAAAGCTTCCGCCTTCCTGGGCATATATATTGTTCACAGTAACAGACTTGAATTTCAGTTAAATGAAACATCACCATGTGTGTTCTGCGTTAGATGCTATTTGCACAACTTTCCAATATTATACCTAGAGTACAAATCAGCCGATGCATACTAATATAAATACAACTGTATGCAAAGGTTTGGGCGCCCCTGGTGAAATCACATGTTTCGCTGAATCTCAAAGGGATAAGAAGTTATCACCAACTCACCAGGGCGCAAACTTAATCATGACACTTCTGCACATTTTCAGGCACAATTAATATTTATTTGCTGAAAGTAACAGATTGGAACCCCCCCACACACACACCCAGACAATCTGGCATATGCAAAAGTTTGATCACCCTGTCAGTCATTATTTCGCAATGCCCCCTTTGGCAGAAATCATAACTTATAAAAGTTTATTGTGACCTTTTTTTGTGTTTGGAAGTTTTACTTATTCTTCCTTTCTTCTTAAGTTTTGTTACAGTCTAGATCTGTACGTGTAACGTATTTATTGCCCAAATAGATTATTTAATGACTGATTATAGGAGTGTTCTGCATCATAAATGGCAAGTCCTGGATAAATTGATGTCAGTATTAGGAATGGGTTTGGGAGGTGGGGCCCCTGGTGCTGCAGAGTTTCTTCTGGGCATCATTACTATATCACTTAGGGGGGTATCCTATTAACAGCAGTAATTCACTGCTGCTAATAGGTTTGCAGGGGGCTATCCAATTAGCCCCGATGCAGCACTATCCTCCCCTCGATGCCATCACTTATTGGGGATTGTGCTTTGGGTGCCTCAGGCATATTCCGCAATAAGCTGCCGTCGGAGCCGCGATAACATATGGGATCAGGAATGTATCCCAGATCCCATGTGTTATCACATGATCGAGGGTTTGTTTTCGGCCGAACAGCCTTTAATTGAATACCGCAATGATGACCATCGGTCAAAAATCTTGATATCAGGCCATTTTTATCGTCCGAGAACGGATCACAAGTAATTGGATACCCCACTTAATGTAACACTTTTTAACACACTATTTACTTCTTGTAATACTTTTAGTTAGAGATGAGCGGGTTTGGATTTACTCGGTTCTTAACGCCAGAATTATCGCAAATTCTTTTTTTCTGGATTTTTCTTATTGGCTAACCAAAACACGTGACGTCCGTGAGCCAATAACGAGATTCTGGTAAATCCGAGTAAAACCGAACCCGCTCCTCTCTACTTTTAGTACTGTGCTGCTACTTCTTATTAATGTAATGCCTTTTAACACTTAGATTGCTTCTTCTCAGTAGTGTGATGCCAGGGGTGGTTGGGTTGTGCTGTCCCGGGGGTCCCGTGCTCTGGACTTGAACCTTAGGAGTGTTAGGGACCGACATGATATGGTCATCTGGCCATGGTTGGTTGGCCCATATTTCTTGGCCAATAATTATGCTAAGAACCTTTATTTTACTGCATGTTCAATTGCAGAGTTTATTATATTTGTTGTGATTGGCAGTGTCCTTAGTGTTTAGAGTGTGCACCTGCATTTTCTCTTTTTCTGTGTTCTGCATTGTTATCTTGCTTATTCTGATACATGAACTTCTTGGATTTGTTTGCATTTATATGAATCCATTTTTTGTTCCACCCAGAAAAACATCCAAGGACGCAGCATCTGGTCATATGTGTTGACATCTGAGTAACCCTTAGGTCACTTAGGATGGCCAGTGTTTTCACACTGCCGGGGTTAGTGAAACTGCAGAAGATGTAGACTATGGCATCGGCACACTTACTAAATGAGGCTGACATGGCCCTGCTTTGTAAAATTCTCGCTGTCGCCACCCCCAAACGGGCAGGCAGTGCTTTCAACCTGGGAGACCTAATATATCTAGTAATGCAGACTGTCCGCCCCCTCACCTTGTTGCATTCATTATATGGAGTCCCTACCATGCAAATTACACTTGCTAAGACTTTATGGTTTAATGATGATGATGGGATAGTGTGACGGGGAAAAAGACATTCTGCACCACTGCTGGGTTCACTGAGACCTTGGGTCCACCAGGAGAGTAGATAGTAGATTACAAGTTTTTTATTTATTTATTCAGCCAGATGACATAAGCATTCCATGGGCTCATTAATGTAAGAGATGGGGGGCTCACTAACTTAATATAGGGAGCTACATGAAGGTGGACACCTCTATTAAGAACCCAATAGTATTTGTAACCATTTATGTATGTTTTACTGTCAAGTGGATTGCAGACAACACTTTAGCATACTATATTAACCATTTAATATGTTCCAAAATACCATATTTGGAAATACAGATGTAGCACTGTTCAGCTTACCTGCGATGTAAATGCAGGTGTGCCGGACTGTGACTATTCGCACCCACGATCGCACAATGTTAAGTGAATGGATCACAGGTGCAATATATGCACATGTGGGCGATGAAAAAACAGTCACGGGTGCAAATAGCCGCAGCTTTGATAAGTGAGGCTACATCTGTACCTTATGCTTTGTTGACCAGACCTGCAGATCCAGGCCGTCTCTCTGGGTACGGAAACAGGCTTAGGTGTTCCTCTAGCTAACGCAAACTGGATAGAGAAACCTGCAGATAGCGGCTACTATTTCTCCTGCGTTACTCACTAAATTGTATTTGGTACTTATTATTTACACTATGACCTGATCACTCTTAGAATCACTGCAGGCAAAAACATTACTACAAAAACCCTTCACTATCCTTGAACTTCGCCCACAGGGCAGTAATTGATGGAATTAGCCTGTTAGCTGAAATGTACTCAGAGTATACATTAAACAAGGCTGGTGAGCAATAAACAGATATTGTGGCTCTGGACTGAGGTTTAAAGAGTTGTTTCCAATGAAGCATGTGGATATTATTTTTAAGCGCACAAAGAATTGCAAGATCAATAGTGATGTCCCAGCAAAATTATTGCGTCTTAGTATAAGGCATGATAACAGTATATTTTGTATTCCCTTTTAGAATCTGTCTAATATAAATATTTAGAAATTCCTTTGCAATGATATGGTAATGGAAGTTTCCTAGATTCTACAACAATTTTACTAAACCTGTGGGCAGAGTTTCGCTATGCTTACAGATCCATTGTTTTTGTCTTCTTCCATAATACCTATTGTCTTTCAAAACCGTCCTGTCAGTCTTATTCACATCAGATAATCCTCTCACAATACAGCAGCTTTGGGGAGAGGGACAGAGCAGGTAAACGATAGTCAGTCACGGACTCCTATGAGTCCTATGCTTGTAGTCTGCTCAGAAGAAGATCATACACAATGTCTAGCATTTATACAGTATATTGTCTTATACTAGACACAATAGCTTTATGGGGTAATTCAATTAGCCACTAAGGGGCCGATGTATTAACCTGGAGAAGGCATAAGGAAGTGATAAACCAGTGATAAGTGCAAGGTGATAAACAGTCACACCAGCCAATCAGCTCCAATATGCAAATTGACAGGAGCGACTGGCTAGTGCGTTTATCACCTTGCACTTATCACTGGTTTATCACTTCCTTATGCCTTCTCCAGGTTAATAAATCTGCCCCAAAGTTCCATTGTAGCCTTCCACGTTATGTTTTTATACTTGCCCTAAATATCTGTAGACTTCCAAGTTTTGAAAAGTCCTCCAGACTTCTGTGGAAGCAGGTCACCCTCCCTCATACCACCCATGTCCTAATTAATTGGATGAGAAGCCCCCCGATTGATGCATCATTTGCGGAGTTGCATGATGGAATTTGCAACTCCTCGCACAGTGCCCACCTGCAACTCCATTAAGGACCTCTCCCAGAGGGGACAGAACAAAATTAGGTAAGTAATAAGTATGCCTATGTTTATGTGCAAGTAAAGACAATTACGGCACCTTAGCATTCATTGCTTATTATTGCCAGCACCTGAGCAAAGATATTTAATCAAAATATCACATAGTAGCATAACCCGGGGTGCTACTATGCAACCTCGCAGTCATACTTGCCGTCTTCCGGGAGACCCTTAGGAGCCAACCATGGCCCTCATTCCGAGTTGTTCGCTCGCAAGCTGCTTTTAGCAGCATTGCACACGCTAAGCCGCCGCCTACTGGGAGTGAATCTTAGCTTATCAAAATTGCGAACGAAAGATTCGCAATATTGCGAAAAGACTTCTCTGTGCAGTTTCTGAGTAGCTCGAGACTTACTCTGCCAGTGCGATCAGTTCAGTGCTTGTCGTTTCTGGTTTGACGTCACAAACACACCCAGCGTTCGCCCAGACACTCCTTAGTTTCTCCAGCCACTCCCGCATTTTTCCCAGAAACGGTAGCGTTTTTTCACACACTCCCATAAAACGTCCAGTTTCCGCCCAGAAAAACCCACTTCCTCTCATTCACATTACGATCACCAGAACGAAAAAAAACCTCATAATGCCGTGAGTAAAATACCAATCTTCATAGCAAATTTACTTGGCGCAGTCGCAGTGCGAACATTGTGCATGCGCAATTAGCGGAAAATCGCTGCGATGCGAAGAAAATTACCGAGCGAACAACTCGGAATGACCACCCATGTCAGAGGTACGGGGAGAGTACAGTCACCATTGAGTTATATTTCCTCTGTTCAAAGTCACGATTCACAGCATTTACAGCGGGGGAAGAGGGGGCACTCACTTAATTCAGGAAGTGCACAGCATGTGGGAGACTGGCCCACCTCTTCAGCAGTCAATAAAAGCCCCGGAAATTACCCCAACCACGCTCACGGCTACAGTAACTGCACAGCTGGCTTCAGTGAGCCCTAACTCTTCAGAATTTTGGAATATTTATTATATTAACAAACACCAAAGTCCTCTGGTTGGTTGGTTGGTTGGTTGGTTGGTTGGTTGCAGGGGCGGATCCAGAAGAAAATGATAGGGGGGGCACCATGGAAGGGGCAAGTACATTTGCGTGCGGCTTCGGTGCATGTGAGGTGGCGCTTCTTATACAATGCCCACAGTTGTAGCGCTCATTATACAATGTCCACTGTACTGGTAGTGCCCCTTATATAGACCCCATAGTAGTGGTGTCCCTTATGCAATGCCCGTATTGCCCCCAGTAGTAATGTTGCCTGTAGTAATGCCCCCAGTCATTATGCCCCCAGTGGTAATGCCCCTGCAGTTATGACCCCAGTAGTTTAGCCACCAGTAGTAATGCCTCCCTATAGTTTGCCCCATTGTAGTTTAGCCCCTGTAGTTATGCCCCCCTTATAGTTTAGCCACCAGTAGTAATGCCCCCCTGTAGTTTGCCCCATTGCAGTTTAGCCCCTGTAGTTATGCCCCCCTTATAGTTTAGCCTCCAGTAGTAATGCCCCCAATAGTTTGGCCCCTGTAGTTATGCCCCCAGTAGTTTGGCTCCCCCTGTAGTTTAGCCCCCAAGTAGTAATGCCCCTGTAGTTTAGCCCCCAAGTAGTAATGCCCCCAATAGTTTGGCCCCTGTAGTTATGCCCCCAGTAGTTTGGCTCCCCCTGTAGTTTAGCCCCCAAGTAGTAATTCCCCTGTAGTTTAGCCCCCAAGTAGTAATGCCCCCTGTAGGTGCCCCCCAGTAATAATGCCCCCAGTAGCTGCCCCCCCAGTAATAATGCCATCAGTAGCTGCCCCCCCAGTAGTGATGCCCCCAGTTATAATGCCCCCAGTAGTAATGCCCCCCCTCAGTAGTAATGCCCCTTGTTGATGCCCCCCCCAGTAGTAATGCCCCTTGTTGGTGCCCCCCCCCCAGTAGTAATGTCCCCCCGTAGTTTCCCCCAGGAGATGCCCCCGCTGCATTAAGGAAGAAAAAAACATAATACTTACCGAGCCCCGTTCCCGCGCCGCTGCAGTCCTCCTTCTGGCTGGCGTCCTCTCCTCAGTACTATGAGAGAGACGTCATGACTAACGTCTCTCCCATAGCGCACGGCGCAGTGACAGCGCCGGAAGCCGGAGCTCAGTACTGAGCTGCTGCCTCCGGCTACCGCTGTGCAGGGAGACGGGCGCCCGCTGGTAACACAATCTCAGCGGGCGCCCGTCATCTCCCTGTGCGGCGCCGACGCCGCGGGGGGGGGACGGGGGGGGGGAGCCACAAATGACTGGGGGGGCACGGGCCCGAGTGTCCCCCTCCTGGATCCGCCACTGGTTGGTTGGTTGGTTGGTTGGTTGATCAATCAATGCACCTTTAGGTGGGTACACACTAATAGATATATCTGCAGATCAATTGATCTGCAGATATATCTATGGACGGATCGGGCAGTGTGCTGTGCATACACACTGCCCGATCCGTCGGGGACTGACGTCATGAACTGGGCGGGTGTGTACATACGCCCGCCCAGTTCAGCTGTCAATCACCGCCGTGATTGGCCGTCGGCTGTGCTGCGCGGCCGACGCAGAGAACGGCCGATATATCGACCAGTGTGTACGGGCCTTTAGAGCTTTAGCGTAATCTCCTCAAAATAATGTTCTAGATTTTGCTTATGGGCCTGAAATGTAACTGGTATGCTCTACGCTAAATAAAACAACAAACTGTGACATAAAAGAGGTAGAAAATATAAGAGTTTGGCTCGGTGTTGCATTTTAGCGAGAGCTTGTTTATGTTTGTTTTCAGTATTCCACACAGATTACATATAATATTTTAAACATGTCTTCTATTTGCCTGATGAGACTGAAAACTACAAACATATGGGCCCTCTACTGGCCGCTTTGGGGAAATCTGCAGACAAATCTCTAGGATGACACTATAGCTGCTTGTGTAGGAAGCAGAGACAATAGCTGACTTAAATAGCACTGTTCATTGTAGAGAATGCAGATAGCAACCGTTAATTGTTGTTAATTATTGTTAATAATTGCTTAATTCACGGTGTGTGTGGTCTGGATAGCAGCAGGCGGGTGCTTAAGCTTTTCTATACATGAGAGGATGGCAAACTTTGGTTCTTCGCCTACTGTGGAACTAGAATACCCAGCATGTCCTGTCACACTGGGACTTTGAGTTGTATAACAACTGGAGAGCAACAGGTTGCCTACTCCTGTTATCAACTTTGCAGACATTAGCATTAATTAATTACCTTTATATCAGTACACAGTGTACTTTTTCCTATAATGACTTTCTTTTATTGTTATACGATGCATTAATTAGCAGAATAATGTAAGAGCACTAATCGTAAAATAGCAGAAGACGTGTGATAGTCTTACCGCCTTGTGGATCTTCTCCTTCCCCTGGTGTTACAGAATCCTCCCACTTATATAGAATCCACCTCGTACTGATAGCATACGTTGAAACATAGAATGTGACGGCAGGTAAGAAAAACTTGGAGGGTCATTCCGACCCGTTCGCTTGCTGCGTTTTAACACAGCAGAGCGAACGGGTCCCTGTTGCGCATGCGCCGTAGTACGCATGCGCCGGTGCCGTAGTGCGCCTACGCATGCGGGACGGCCGAAGGCCGTAGCAGGATAGCGTTCCCCTCTGCCTGATTGACAGGCAGAGGCGATCAATGGACGGGAGGTGGCGAAACGGCGGCCAACGCAGGCGTGGCCGGACCGAACAAGGGGCGGGCCGCAGTGGCTGCGTGACGTTACACGCAGCCGCTGCGGGCCGGGGAGCGATGAGTAGCTCCCGGCCAGCACGCTAAAGCTGCGCTGGCTGGGAGCTACTCTTGAAGTGCAAAGGCATCGCCGCTGTGCGATGCCTTTGCACTTCTGCGAGGGGGGCCGGACTGACATGCGGGGCGGACTAACCCTGTGCTGGGCGTCCCCCCGCATGTCAGGAAAGATGATCGTAGCTGTGCTAAATTTTGCACAGCTACGATCAACTCGGAATGACCCCTTTTTTGTAACCTTTTGGTAACCTCAACCTTTAGGAGTCATCTTAGCGTCTAATGCCACAGCCCTATTTAGAGTAACCTCGGCGCAGAAGTGAGCGCGCCAAAAGTCAGCACTACAGTGAATCACTGAGACCACAGCTGTTCATATAAACCCTGTACTCTTTTTAAAGGGCAAAGTGTTGTTTCTGCACTGTTTACACAGTAATAAAGTACTTTGACTTCATTTGTATAGTTTTAGAAAAGTGCATTACGTTTACAAATCTATCAAAGTCATTGAAGGGGTCTATTTACCACAGGTGGGTGAGTGGGTGCGTTTTATTTTTTATAGCAGTGAAATAGAACATCGATGGTCCTCTACTGATCAACCTGAGGCTGCTCTTAGGTACCCGTAGAAAAAAACACATTCCTCGGAGGCCGTTTTCTCAGTTCATATTGGCAGTCTAACACTATAGGCGATAAGTTCCTGCAATATGCACATACATGTCTGTTAGGCTGTGCACAACCTCACACTGGGGCATGAAGGGTCCACAGGGGGAATGCAGTGGTAGGGGTTCATGTTTAGGGGTGTGACCAGTCCCCAGAGTGGGTGTGGCTAGCTATCACATTAGTTTGCCAATTAGAGAGTGCATGGGCTGGGCACCTTGATAAATATATATATACAGTATTGTAAATACTGCTAGTGCTAGAAGCCACTCCTTAATAAAAAGCACATGGCAGCCCGCCTGGAGTTTGCAAAAATGCACTTGAAGGACTCTCAGACCATGAGAAACTAAATGATCTGGTCTGATGAGACAAAGATTGAACTCTTTGGTGTGAATGCCAGGAGTCATGTTTGGAGGAAACCAGGCACCACTCATCACCAGCCCAATACAATCCCTACAGTGAAGCATGGTGGTGGCAGCACCATGCTGTAGGGATGTTTTTCGGCGGCAGGAACTGGGAGACTAGTCAGGATAGGGGGAAAGATGAATGCAGCAATGTACAGAGACATCCTGGATGAAAACCTGCTCCAGAGAGCTCTTGACCTCAGACTGGGGCGACGGTTCATCTTTCAGCAGGACAACGACCCTAAGCACACATCCAAGATATCAAAGAAGTGGCTTCAGGACAACTCTGTGAATGTTTTTGAGTGGCCCAGCCAGAGCACAGACTTGAATCCGATAGAACATCTCTAGAGAGATCTGAAAATGACTGTGCACCGACGCTTCCCATCCAACCTGATGGAGCTTGAGAGGTGCTGCATAGAGGAATGGGCGAAACTGCCCATAAATAGGTGTGCCAAGCTTGTGGGTATCATATTCAAAAAGATTTGAGGCTGTAATTGCTGCTAAAGGTGCATCAACAAAGTATCGAGCAAAGGCTGTGTATACTTATGTAATCAGCAAAAATCTCAAAATTCGTTTTTTTCAAGTTGTTATTATGGGGTATTGTGTGCAAAATTTTGAGGGAAAAAATTAGTTTATTTCATTTTGGAATAAGGCTGTAACATAACAAAATGTGGAAAAAGTGAAGTACTGTGAATACTTGCCAGATGCACTGTAATTCAAGTGCACAGTCTGGAATCTGATCCCGAGAGAAAGTTGACCACCCTCAGACATTGGGGCCCACCAGTGCTTTCCCCTATACCAGTGACAAATTTTCCATTAGGCACGTGTCTAGAGACGACACTTGGATGCTTATTTTGGTACTGTAGACCGAAATGTACCAGTAACTGCTAAATATTTCCACTGTAGTGTACCATATGCCATCTTAAACAGAGTGTAAATGGGAAGGACATGCCCCTGTAAGCTGACCTACTTAGTAAATATGTATACTGTACATACTGTAATTAAAAATAAGAAAAATATCATACTGTAGTGGCTTTTTTATTATTCGATTAAACTGGCTATCATCAAATTAGGTCTTATAACCAATCAATGAAAATAATAAAATTAGGTGGGGGGTGGGTGCTACAATTGCGCCTAGCGGCGCCCTTTCCCCTAGATCCACCCCTGCCCTGTACCCAAATTGCCCAGTTCTACCCTGGCTGTTCATATACAAACGTAGCCTACCGGAGGGGGAACCTGTTTGTCTTTGCACAAACAGCTGACCCATAATCAGAGGTTGTTTGTATTTATTTAAGATCATCTTTGGCCAATTTTGTTTTTCACTTTAAATGGGCACTAGCCCTTCTTCATTAATTTACATCATGCTGACACCTATAATTAATTTACGCTGCCTACAATTTAAACAGAAGCGACCACTTGCCGGGCTGTTTTACAGTTTTATTACATTTAGCTGAAGATGCATTTGATGCTTCTTAAATTGGTTAAAATAAGACGGGCAGATTTTGGGGCTGTAAACTGAAGCTAAAATCCAAAGCAAAAATCTTTCCTAAATAGCCGATTGGCAGTTGAATCCGCAGGTTCGCGGTCATCGGTGATTCATCAGGGAAATACTGCATGTTGAAGCTCCCTGACAATAATTTTTTGGTAAGAATTGGCAAATCCAGGATTTCCAACTTGTTGGATTTCCCCTGATCCCTCAACCCAGTCATAAGCAGAATGAGGAATTGTACCGAAACCTGCCAGAAGTATGGGCCCCTTAAGATGATCCATAAGGGTGGTGCATAGTGCTATTGTTCTGTATAAATCATATCTGAAATTTAAATAAAAGTGTATTGAAAGATGATATTTAAATAAAGCTCTGTATATGGGATGTGTTCGGCATTCTGATGGTCCGGATGCTGTCAGTCTTGCGAGCGATGCTGGAATCCCAACATCACTCTGGAGACCGGCGCCGGATCTCCATCCGCAGGAATGCTGAAGGTGAGTATCAGGGGTTAGGGCCCAGGGGAGGGAGGCTTAGGCTTTAGGAGGGTGGTTAGCTGTAGCCCTATCCTCCTCCCTCCCACCCCAAACCACCACCAAGGGTTAATCCTAGCCAGTGCATTTTAGTGCTGTGTGCAAGAAACGGCATTGGCACCCCATATGCAAGATAGGGGCAGTGTGCGCCACAGGCGCACAAAAAATATATAGGGGCGTGGCTTTATGTGGAAGGGGCGTGGTCACAAAATAATACCAATTCATACTACGGTGCACAGTCGTCTCCATTATTCAAATTACGCTGCACAGTAGTGCCACTACACCAGGTAGAGCCCCTTTTTACACATTACGGCAGACAGCATCCCCCTTTTTACACATCACGGCAGACAGCGTGCCTTTTTACACATTACGGCAGACAGTGTCCCCCTTTTTACACATTACGGCAGACAGAGTCCCCTTTTTACACATTATGGCAGACAGCGTCCCCCTTTTTACACATTACGGCAGACAGCATCCCCCTTTTTACACATTACGGCAGCCAGTCCCCCTTTTTACACATTGTGGCAGACAGAAGAGAAAGAGAGAGAGAGAGAGATACTTACCATCTCTCCCCGCTGGCAGTCAGGCTCCTCAAGCAGGCAGATCCATTCCCGGGCAGTGGAGAAGGAGGAGGAGGGAGGGGGACTGGAGCCGCAGCAGCGCTTTGTAATTGGCAGTCCCCTCTCCTTCCGCATTGGCTGCCTGCCGCTGTGAATGCTGGGATGAGGGACCCGCATCCCAGCATTCACAGCAGCGCCGGGCAGCCAATACGGAAGGAGAGGGGACTGCTGCAGCGGCGCTACTACCAATGACATAGCGCTGCTGTGGCTCCAGTCCCCCTCCCTCCTCCTCCTTCCCTGTCTCCGGCGCTGCTGCTCTCCTCCAGCGCGGCGCACGGCACAAAACAGGCGGCTTGTAATGAGTCAATTTGACTCATTACAAGCCGCTGGCCGTGCGCCCTCAGGGCAACTGCGCTGTGTGCCAGGCACATCTGGCAAACAGGTAGTTACGGCGCTGGTCCTAGCTGCCACACCCCACTGATTGACCCTAGCCGACTCCCTCCAAGAGTTAGGAGGGGGGCAGAAGAGGGGTAAAATACCTACCCCTGTCGGGTGTCGGGATATGTGGTTAGTCATGTCACGGCAGACATCCCGACCATCGGTATTTCATACCGGACCCCTGTACATGCCTGGAGATGCACTGATAATGATGATGAGTATAAACTATGCATATGGAGAGGAGGCAGATGCACCGCAAAGGTGAGTACAACTTTGTCAGTTTCCCTTTATCTACTAAACTGTCCAGTCAGGGGATGAGGTAGTTACTGTAGTACTGATTTATTAGCAATAATACATACTGTAGAAATTCCTTCTGGAGGAGTCCTCATTTGATTAAGCTTTTCTCATTCACGCATTACTATGTTCAGAGGAAACAACAGTGTTGAGTGTCACAGCCCAGCTCATCCCCAAGGTGGTTTATGCCAGTGAGTAGGTGCTGCCGGGATACAAATACTGTAGTATTTGTACATAGTATTACATGACCATGCTTTCTATGGACACCAGGTAATTGCAGGAGTCAGAAAGCAAAGTTTAAGAAAAAATGAAACCAAAATAAAAAAAACTTTATATCTACAAAAACCAGAGCTGCAAAGCAATTAGAATGCAATTATGAACGATAGAAGGCCTGGGTGTGTTTCTGCAATTTAGCTGTCCTAATTTAGTTTTAATTATAGTAAACAATTCTATGATTATAATTATGGCAATGATACGATGTAACAAAACAAATTTAGTTGCAATTTAACCCTTCATGAGGTAAAATGTCTGAGATACGTTGACTATGGGCCCATTACGTCTCCTGTGGCATTCTGAAAAATACCCTGGGCTTCATATACAAAGTGCTGATGTAAAGCCCAAAGGGGGTTATTCAGGTTTGTTAGTAAACCAAAAAAGCACACTAATGGGCAAAACCATGTTGCATTGCAGGTGGGGCAGATGTAACATGTGCAGAGAGAGTTAGATTTGGGTTGGTTATATTGTTTCTGTGCAGGGTAAATATTGGTTGCTTTATTTCTACACTGCAATTTAGATTTTAGTTTGAACACACCCCATCCAAATCTATCTCTCTCTGTACATGTTACCTCTGCCCCACCTGCAGTGCAACATAGTTTTGCCCAACTGCTAACTTTTTTTGGAGTGCTAACAAACCTGAATAAGGCCCAAAATCCTCTTTCTCCGGCAGGGTCCACAGGTTATCCACAGGATAACAAAGGGATATGATGGAGCGACAGCGGATTGGCACCAAACAATCAAAAGCTTTCTGGCCTCCCAGGATGCAACGGGCCCATCCATATATCCCACCCACTGGCTCAGGCAAATTAGTTTTTTGTTTGGTGCGGCAGGACCCGGACATTGGTCAGAGGGCTGCTGGCTTTTTAGCAGCCCTAAGCTTTCTTATGTTATTTTTAGTCTTACTAGTTTTTGAGTGATCTTTCTAAAAAGTGTCTTATACGCTTAAGAAAGAGTCGCTCCAACTACTCTCCGCCGGGTCGCGACAACGCTTACCCACGAGTACAGTGCTGTTTCAGCGGGCGTCTGTGTTGGATATACTAGCAGGTCTAGCAGACGTTACCAGGCTGTGGCCGGAGCACAGAGAGAAGGTAAGGCATCAGTTCCACTTAGTAGATGGAATACGGACACAGCCACACTGTATTGGGTGGAGACTACCAAACAGTAGTTGAGGCGGCTGACGTGGCTGCCACCACGGGTGCACCAGCGCTAGGCCTTAGGGATCTTAGGCACCAGGAATAGCATGAGGACGCGATCCCTAGGGTTGATGTCAGCAGGGGGAGTCAGATGTTCTCCTGGTCGCCCCTCCCCCCGGTTCATGACCAGTTTCCGCCGAGTCTCCCGCCATGAACTGATTCCTCGTTCCGTCTTAGACGCTGCGATGAGGGGACTCGGTCGCAGCATAAGCCACTGCGTCGGTGTTCACTGAGCAATACCACGAGGAGACCCGGTCGCAGCATAGGAGACCGGTGCGTCTGTGTTCACTGAGCGTCTGTGTTCATTATAGGTTCCTGGAGCGGCATTGTACACTAGTAGCATCTGGATCCACTTAGCGTTCGCTAACGTATTGATCGATCCTGGATGCGAGGTGAGTCTCCCTGTATCCCACTCTACTGAGTACGGGTTATACAGTACTACATTTCTATCTACTTTTTCAGTATGAATAGTTAAGATAAGTGCCTATTGCATATGAGTCTGTGTACATTTACTGTGGTTTTCTTCGCATTGCGTCTGAATACGTTAGATCTGTTTATACATGAGTCAGTAAATGTTCGCCTACATACTTAAAAAACTGTTTGTAGTTGATGATATGCTCATATGACTAATATATAACATGTGACTGACTGCTAGTGTGATTGCTGACTTTAATATATGTTTGGCAGTTGTTTCTTCTGATCCTCAATGCTGGTGCATGGGTAGGATCAGATTGATATCACTTTAGAAGGTTAAAGTGATTACAGTCACAAATTGTGTAGTACACTGTGAAAGTGCTGATTATTTATCTTGTATAAGAGCGGCAAAGGTGACGAAGGTACACTTACAGTAATACCAACACTCATATCATGTTTGTCTTGCAAAACTGTATTCTCTCGGGATCTGGTTCAGGATGGTTTATTTGCAAATAGTTTTGCTTTTCAGCAGAATACAACGCAGATCCCTGTACAATGTCAGGTACAGATGGATCCACCTTGGGCTATGTTTGCACAGACTTTGTCCAGTATAGCTGAACAGATAATTCCTACAGCTTCTGTACCAGGAATGGGGTACCCATACATGCAGCTCCCTACCTACGGTATATCATTTCCCCCAGCAGCTTCTCAAATGAAACAAGCTGATAAACCGATGGTAAGTAAATCTTCACCTTCACAGGCTACACATGACGATTCATCGGAAGATGAAAGCTCAGTTTACTCTACTTCGACATACGAAGAGGAGGAGGAAGGTCTCAGCTAAGTGGATATAGCTGAATTAATTAGAGCAATGAAGGCCATTCTGTCCTTAGAAGATTCAGCAGAGCCTGTGTTAAAAACCAAGGCACCTGTGTTTAAACATCCCAAAACAGTTAAGACTGAGTTTCCAGGGTCAGACCAGCTGATGGAAATCATGGAAGAGGCTTGGGCAACACACAATAAAAAATATAGAATTCCCAAAAAATGGGATTCCAATTATCCTTTTCCAACCGGGGACTGTTTAAAAAGAGAGGTGGCTCCTAAAGTAGATATGCATGTGATTCGATTAGTGCGAAAATCTATATTGCCTTTGCATTAAATTATGTCACGGATAGGAGAGTGGATGGTTTTCTAAAAAACATATTTTCCCTGTCTGGAGCAGTCATAAGCCCAGCCATGGTTCAGCTTGGATGGCAAAGGCAGTGGCTGCCTGGGCTGAAGCATTGGAAAGTGATTTTTCACCAACTTCTAGAGAATAAAAATCCTATATAGCTCATATTAAACAGGCTGCAGTATTCTTGGAAGAAGCTGCATTAGTTATGGGTACTATTGCTTCTAGGGCATCAGCCTCAACAATAGATGCTCGCAGAGCAGTTTGGTTACGTACGTGGAAAGCTGATTCAGAATCTAAGAAGGTTTTAGAATCTTTGCCTTTTTCTGGAAATATTCTGTTTGGTAAAGAATTGACAGATATTCTGGAGTCAGAAGCAGACTCCAAGAAGGTCAAGTTTGCTTCCACATATAACCCCAAACCTAGGGGTCCAGTTTTTTCCGGCCCTTTCGATCTCAAGGAAAAGCAAAGGGAAAAAGTGATTGTAAGCAGTCCCAATACAATACGTTTGTTAAGTCAAAAAAGCCTTGGGTTACCAGAGGACCAGCTTCCAAACCAGAAGATAAGCCATCGGCCTGATGGTGCGGGCCTCCTCCTGGGGGACCCCAGGGTAGGGGGCCGACTTCTTCAGTTTGCACAGATCTGGCGGCATTCTACAACAGATGCCTGGGTGCAAAAAGCGGTATCTCTAGGTTATGTTTTTCCCTTCAACAAGCATCCTCCTCGAAGGTTCTTCTGCACCAGTCCGTCTCGGGTAGAGACGAAGGCCAGTGCTTTGCAAGAAGCAGTTCAGAAATTGCTTCAGGCAGGAGTAGTGATTCCAGTACACCCCTGCACAACAGGGACAGGGTTTTTACTCCAACCTGTTTTTGGTTCAGAAGCCAAATGGGTCATTTCAAGCCATTCTCAATCTCAAAATGCTAAACAAATATATTTGGGTACCGAGGTTCCACATGGAGACGTTACGCTCCAGAGTTTTGGCCATGGAACCAAGGGATTATATGGTATCCCTGGATATTCAGGATGCTTACCTACATGTTCCTATAGTACTGTCCCATCAGTGTTATCTCAGGTTCGCCATCCTCCAGCAGCATTTTCCGTTCCAGGCCCTACCCTTTGGGTTAGCCACAGCTCCCAGAGTATTTACCAAAATGATGGTGGTTATGGTAGCTTATCTCCGCAAGCAGGGGATAAGAATTTTTCCATACCTCGACGACCTTTTAATCCTGGCACAATCACAGGAATTGCTCCCGTGCCTTCTCCAACAGACAATAACATGTCTGCAGAGGCACGGGTGGCTCATAAATTGGGCAAAATCATCTCTGGTGCCGTTACAACGGATGACTCACTTGGGGGGCTGTACTGGATTCAGGTCTGCAGAAAGTATTTTTACCTCGGAACAAGATATCAAAGGTACAGTCAAAGATTCAGGACTTGTCACACAGTCAAACGGTATCCATTCACGCAGCAATGCGAGTGATGGGGTTGATGGTGTCAACATTCGACATGGTGGAGTATGCACAATTCCACTCGAGGCCTCTGCAGCGTCTGATTCTGGCCAAATGGAATGGAGTACATCAGACAATAAAGAAACAGACTATGGTACTTCCAGTAAAGGTAAGAAAATCACTAGCCTGGTGGTTACAGACATCCCACTAGACAAAGGGAGACGCTTTTTGATATCAGATTGGGAGATCCTGACAACAGATAACAGTCTTCAGGGCTGGGGAGCAGTGTCCGGAAAATTATGGTTCCAGGGACAATGGACCAGAGAAGAAAGTTGCCTGACAATAAACCTGTTAGAACTTCGGGCCATATCCGTGGCACTGATTCAGGCAAAGGACATTCTTCAGGGAAAACCAGTCCAGATCCGCCCGGACAATGCGACGGCAGTAGCGTACCTCAACCATCAGGGAGGAACTCGCAGCCAAAAAGCAATGAAGGAGGTAAGTCACATACTAAAGTGGGCAGAACTCCATCTTCCAGCCTTGTCCGCAGTGTTTGTTCCGGGAGTCCTAAACTGGGAAACGGACTTTCTCAGTCGACACACCACTCAAGCAAGCGAATGGGCTCTACACCCGGAGGTCTTTCAGACTCTAGTAGCCAAGTGGGGGTTGCCAGAGATAGATCTCATGGCATCCTGTCTGAACAACAAAGTGTCCGTATACGGGTCAAGAACAAAGGATCCCGGAGCGATCTTTGTGTACGCCTTGTCAGTGAAATGGGACTTTCATCTGGCATATCTGTTTCCTCCGATCACCCTGTTACCCAGGGTGGTGAGGAAAATAAAGCAAGCAAACGGTGCCGTGATTCTAATAGCTCCGGCTTGGCCCAGAAGGCATTGGCACACAGATCTGCAGAGAATGTCGATGGATGCTCCACTTCTGCTCCATCAACGTCCAGATCTACTGATGCAGGGTCCCTGTTATCACAGACATCTGGATTGACTGTCTTTGACGGCATGGCTCTTGAAACCTCTATCCTAAAGTCAAGAGGATTCTCTAAACAGGTAATTCAAACAATGCTCAGAGCAAGGAAACCCTCCTCAGCTTGTATTTATCATCGAATATGGCAGGCCTATATTCATCGGTGCAGTGAAATCTTTTAGAGTTTCAAGGGTCCTAGCATTCCTTCAGGCAGGACTGGATAAAGGTTTAAAAGTGGCTTCCTTGAGAGTGCAGGTATCGGCATTGACTGTATGGTTCCAAAAGAAAATTGCCAATTTACAGGATGTGCATACTTTTTTCCAGGGAATGCTGCACATTCAACCTCCCTTTGTTCCGCCTACAGTACCGTGGGACTTATGTTTAGTCCTGAAAGCCCTTCAAGTTGCCCCATTTGAACCACTTAACAAAGTGGATCTTAAATGGTTGACAGCAAAAGTACTCTTTCTACTGACTATGGCATCAGCTAGAAGAGTATCAGATTTAGGAGCGCTGTCATGTCGCTCCCCATTTCTGATTTTTTTATCCAGATAAAGCAGTTCTTAGAACTAGGTCTGGGTATCTTCCGAAGGTGGTGTCTAAATTCCACCTTAATAAAGAAATTGTAGTCCCGGCTTTTGAGGTATCAGGACTTTCTGCGTCGCTGGACGTAGTCCGGGCATTAAGGATCTACATGGATCGTAACAGTGCCATCAGAAAGACAGATTCTCTCTTCATTCTCTACGGATTTACAAGAGAGGATGACCTGCTACTAAACAGACGCTGGCAAGATGGCTTCGAATGACGATTTCAGAAGCATATTCTCAAGCTGATGTCCCTGTTCCGGCTAATGTCTCTGCTCACTCTACTCGTAAGGTAGGTCCTTCATGGGCAGCACAACGTGGTGCTTCAGCAGAACAGATATGTAAGGCAGCCACATGGTTTTCCATTAACACATTCATTAGACATTATGCCTTGGATACTTTTGCCTCTCATGACACTGAATTCGGGTGTAAGCTTCTCCTGTCCAATCAGGAGCGTCCCCACCATTAAATTGCTTTGGAAAATCCCGTTGTTATCCTGTGGATAACCTGTGGACCCTGCCGGAGAAATATGCGTTATGGTAAGAACTTACCATTGATAGCGGTATTTCTCCTAAGTCCACAGGTTCCACAGGGATCCCACCCTGACGCACCTGATTTGAGGATCCTTCTACTCACTAACCGCTTCCTTCTTGTATGGAAGGGTGTGCATGTGTGTTCTTCTCTCCTGAGTAGGGCTCTACATGATGCTCCTGCTTTGTGCTTTGGAATACAACTGATTTGCCTGAGCCAGGAGGCTGGGATATATGGATGGGCCTGTTGCATCCTGGGAGGCCAGAAAGCTTTTGATCGTTTGGTGCCAATCTGCTGTCGCTCCATCATATCACATTGTTATCCCGTGGAACCTGTAGAATTAGGAGAAATACCGTTATCAACGTATATTTTGTGATATTACATTTCCAAGTTAGCACTGGCCAATGGGAGGAGCTGGATGGTGTGAGGGGAGTGCTTGCTTCCTACTCTCCTTCACCAACACATTCACTCTTCCAGAAATACAGACACACTTGCAAGAATCGAGGTGGCCCTCGTAAATATTTACTGACAGACAGATTTTTTAACTGACAGATTTATTGAAACATTGACATATCAGACCAGGTGACTCGGGATGGGCTAAGGTTTATAATTAAGGGCTTGGCAATTCTGTTTTCAATATATTGCTTTCGCAAGAGTGTAATAAACTAATTACAATACATTTACTGACATTTGATACCATGTGACAGTCATAAAACAGGAGAACAATTATCCTATCTGATATAAATAGGTTTTAAATAGGTTTTAAAATCATTTTAGGCTGCAAAAATACAAAACAAACCAGCACAGAGGCAGAAAGGTTTCCAGGCAATAAGCTCTCTCGGAGGAGAAACATAATGGACTCTGCCTACCTAGATTTAAGCAAAATGCAGACAGGTGCTGTTTTCACTTGCCCTATGCAATTGCATTGTGCCAATACAAATTGAATTCATAGAGCCAAGTGTGAGCTTTCTCTGCTTCTGTTTATTTTCTAACTCAATGTTTAGAGCGCTGGTAATAAAGAGGTTTGTTTCTCCGCTCCAATGTTTTTATGTGTGAATGTGAGAGAGTTCTGGTGTCGCATCAGATAGGACAGTTGCTCTTTGTCTTAAGGACGTGTTTTTATAAGGTGAGGTAAAAGGCTTTATATATTGCAGAGAGGTACACAAGCACGCCTGTATTCAGTATTTAGTGTAATACAAGTAGAAGGCTCAATTCAGAGGCCAGCAATGGAATGGCGTCACAGTATCTATCTGTCTGTCTATCTATCTATCTATGGCCCTCATTCCGAGTTGTTCGCTCGCTAGCTGCTTTTAGCAGCATTGCACACGCTAGGCCGCCGCCCTCTGGGAGTGTATCTTAGCTTAGCAGAATAGCGAACGAAAGAGTAGCAGAACTGCTACTAAATAATTCCTTGCAGTTCCTGAGTAGCTCCAGACCTACTCCTAGATTGCGATCAGCTTGGTCCATTTAGTTCCTGGTTTGACGTCACAAACACGCCCTGCGTTCGGCCAGCCACTCCCCCATTTCTCCAGACACTCCCGCGTTTTTCCCTGACACGCCTGCGTTTTTTAGCACACTCCCGGAAAACGCTCAGTTACCACCCAGAAACGCCCCTTTCCTGTCAATCATTCACCGATCAGCAGTGCGACTGAAAAGCGCCACACGAACACCAGCAAATCTACTAAGTTTTGTGTTAAATAACTTAGCGCATGCGCTCTGCGTACCATGCGCATGCGCATTTAGCAACAAATCGCAGCAAAATGAAAATCTGCAACGAGCGAACAACTCGGAATGACCACCTATCTATCTATCTATCTATCTATCTATCTATCTATCTATCTATCTATATACAGTAGTATATATCTATCTAATGACTTATCTCATATCTAATTATCTATCTCATTATCTATCTATCTATCTATCTATCTATCTATCTATCTATCTATCTATCTATCTATCTATCTATCTATCTATCCAGGGGCGCTTTAATAGAGGAGGAGGCCCGGGTGCAGCCTCCTCCGTTCGGGCCCCCTCCTCTCTGCCGACAGCGCTGAGAGTCTGAGCACTAGAGCGCTCAGACTCTAGTGCGCATGCGCAGATCTCCACAGAAATGGCGCGGCTGCCATTTTCCCTGAGATTTCTCTACTGCGCATGCGCAGAACTCCATAAAAATGGACGTCGGCGCGGGACTCCGGAGGTGAGTATTTAGAAAATGGGTGCAGCTCAGGGGCCCGTGTGCACCGCACACACTGCACCCATTATAGAAACACCAGTGTATCTATCTATCTATCTATCTATCTGATAGCGCAAAACTACAACTCCCTTCTCTAGCATGCGGGGGGCCGCCCAGCACAGAGTAAGGCCGTCCGGCATGCCAGATCCCCCCTCCCTGCTGAAATGCGAGCGCTTCGCTAAACAGCAAGGTGTTCACATATTAAGTGCAGTCCTCTGCCTTCGCAGCCTCCGGGCCACCATGTTTCGGGTCACAGCAGCTGCGTGTGATGTCACGCAGCCACTGCGGCTTGCCCCACAAACGGTCCGGACACATCTGTGTTGTCCCGTCCCTCCCAACGCCACATTGCTGCCTAGCTATATGCTTTGAACTAATATAGCTATAATTAAACCAACTGGTTAAATATGCATAATGTTAAAATTATATAAAAATTGGTTCTGTACAATTAAATTATAGTGAAATTGTAGCTCAAAGAAATTATAACTGTTCCTGAAAAGAGACTGCAATCCAGACATTGTGGATATACTCCTGAGATGCCAGACAGGACTTCATAGCTGCCAATGTGGCTGATTTTCATGGTACAGTACCAGATGAAGCAATCACAATGGACATGCCCTGTACAGAGCTAGACATTGTGCCTCAGGACTAGTCACAGGCAGGTCATAGGTTGGATATTTGCCCATTTTCCAATGTGAGATGTGAAGAGGTGACGCTGCATGTCACGTCCTCCGCTCTCACTTATAATTACACAATGTCAAGGCTTTGCAACCCGCACAGTATTTAAAAAAGGGGGCAGGATATGGAGATTACATCTTCCAAAAGCATGAGGGCCCAGAGGCATACACCCAGGGGCGATTTGGGAACTGAAAGTGGCCCTCAAAACATTTTTAAAAGTGGCCTCACATGGGCAGTATCAGAGGTATACCGTGTAACCATGGTGGCAGCACCAACCCTCACCAACAAAACAGGCCCCACATACACATGGGCCCACCGGGAATCATTTTATATATATATATATATATATATATATATATGCACACACACACCCCTTGAGCCCCATTGGCCAATCCCACCCTGCTTAAACCCCATTTTCCCACCACTATGTGGGTGCTCCCAGAACAACAACAGCCGCTGACCGGGCAGTCTCTCCGTTCCTGCTCTTCTCTGTCATTTAATGGTTAAATTGATCCTACACAGTTACACAACATTAGTAAAATGAAGCCGTCCCAGGAGTATCTCAGTAAGCTGCTATCTTGTTACCACATAAAATAGCTGTGACGTGTTAATAATGTACTATGAAAATCAGTTTTCACTTGCTGTTCAGTTAGTAAGGCCTGGGAAATGTTTAGTATTCAGGGTATAAGCCAGCTTGTACTTGTTAGTGTAGTGGCGAGCTAAATTGCTTTCACAGGTAATGCCCAGCCAATTAACTTTTTCTTGACCCTTGCAACTGTCATTTATTAGTAAGTGTCTGCATGGGGACCCATCAAGGCATTTCACAAACACACCTAGATACTTCTTGGTGATGGCGCCTGCTATTACTCGTGCATCAGACCCAATCGCATCTATCTCTGTATCAAGAGGAGCGAGTGACTGTAATTTATAGCCACACATCAATGGTTGAGAAATATGATCCTGCGTGTTACTGTAATTCATATCTTCACACCAGCAATGAAAAATTCACTCCTGTGTTCTGTTAGTGCATAAGATTACGGCAATGACGCCTGTCAAGTTTCCTCAAAATTAATGAGCGTGTATTGTTTTCAGCCCTTAACTGCATAAGGTATTTGCATCATGGGAGCCAATGGAGGCGGGGTAATATTAACCGTTAAGTTGTACAATGCAAATATATGCTCACAGTGGTTGATAAAGTTATTTAAAAAAAAAAAAGTCAGATGTTTTATCTTTATTGTGATTCTGTATTGCATTATATTAGTCGTTTATTATACAAGCATGTTGTCAGTTATTTATCTACAGTAATTTATTTATCCTAAGGTCCGTGGATAGTCAATCATAATTTAAAGCAAATATGGCTCCTGGCACTGTAGGCTGAGGGAGGGCTGACAGCATTTAATGGGAAGCCATGCCAAAGAGTATTTTCTGGGTGGAATTTTTTTTGTAAAATGAAACATAACTAAACCAAACCTAATAATGATAATTATCATTATTGTTATTAACTTTTACCTATAATGTACCACAAAGTGTTAGCAGTGCCACACAGGGTAACCATAGAAAACATGTCTGAGTTAGAGTTGCTCAGAAATCTGATGGTACAGCCAATGGGCCTAATTCTGAGTTGATCGCAGCAGCACATTTGTTAGCAATTGGGCAAAACCATGTGCACTGCAGGGGAGGCAGATATAACATGTGCAGAGAGAGTTAGATTTGGGTGTGGTGTGTTCAAACTGAAATGTAAATTGCAGTGTAAAAATAAAGCAGCCAGTATTTACCCTGCACAGAAACAATATAACCCACCCAAATCTAACTGTCTCTGCACATGTTATATCTGCCCCCCTGCAGTGCATGTGGTTTTGCCCAATTGCTAACAAACTTGCTGCTGCGATCAACTCAGAATTACCCCCAATGTCTGCTCGATGGTGCACTTTTGTGTTAGTGCTGCAGGTGGTGGGCGTCAATAGACAGCCCATGGCTGTAGCACTAGCATAATTTCACAGAAATGGCTGTCAGCATGCGGATTGGTGGATGGCTGGAGCTATCCACCAGTCAGAGTGCTGATAGACATTCACTGTATGGAAGCATGTGGAGAGAAGGTGCAGGACTGTAGGAGGGGCATGTTATGATTTTTATAATTGGTTCCTGTGTATGGGGTGAGAAGGGGCTCCAGGGCATTGCTTTGCACAGGGCCTGCTATGCTGTTAATATGGCCCTGTTTGTGTCCATCTCTGAACCACCCCTATAGTCACTGAAGGAGAGAAGACAAGGGATGAGAGTGACATTGATAGTGCTAGGTAAGAATAAGAGGGAAGAGGGTCCTGCCCTAACTCACATACTAAGGGGAACTGGTGAACAGTTGGAGGGTGAACTGGGAGGGATACAGTACACGGTGAGCTGGTACAAGAAAAAAGTATTAAGATAAGATAATTAAGAATAAATCCAACCAATAACATGTTACAAACAAGCAGCAGCTACAAGTGCAAACTAAAAGCACAGGTAGTTGAAATGGCTTGAAGATTATTTCTACCCCTCCCCCCCCCCCCCCCCCCCTACCTTGTTACACCGACTCTATTCTTAGGTGGTACCTTACAATTGTGTCATTACTTTACCCACAGTCTTGTGTTTTGCAAAAGTGCCAATTTGCTACAGTATATCTTATAACAGCTTTCTATGATAAAGGAATATGTCATACACTTAACTTAAAAAGAATTAAGTTAGAAAAAAAAAAGAAACTAAGGTGTATTATTTGAGCCTTTGCATGAAAAAAAGCAGTGGTTCTCAAACTCGGTCCTCAGGACCCCCACACAGTGCATGTTTTGCAGGTAACCCAGCAAGTGCACAGGTGCATTAATTACTCACTGACACATTTTAAAAGGTCCACAGGTGGAGCTAATTATGTCACTTGTGATTCTGTGAGGAGACCTGCAAAACATGCACTGTGTGGGGTCCTGAGGACCGAGTTTGAGAACCTGTGAAAAAAAGTATTAAGGTACATCCCAACTAAATCCATACTAGGTTATGCTTTATATCTCTATGTCAAAAACAGAATGGAACATTTGTTAACCTTTCCCTAACACTAGAATGTCATAGGGCCTAATTCAGACCTGATCGTTAGCAGGCGATTTTTGCACTGCTGCGATCAGATAGTCGCCGCCTACAGGGGGAGGGTATTTTAGCTGTGTAAGTGTGCGAACGCATGTGTAGCAGAGCTGTACAAACAGATTTTGTGCAGTGTCTGCACAGCCCAGGTCTTACTCAGCCGCTGTGAACACTTCAGCCTGTCCGGTCCCGGAATTGACGTCAGACACCCGCCCTGTAAACACTTGGACATGCCTGCGTTTTTCGAAACACTCCCAGAAAACGGTCAGTTGCCACCCACAAACGCCTTCTCCCTGTCAATCTCCTTGCCAACGCTCGTGCGAATGGATCCTTCGCACAAACCCATCGCTGAGCGGCGCTCCGCTTTGTACCCATGTGACACGCCTGCGCATTGTGGTGCATACGCATGCGCAGTAGTGACCTGATCGCCCACTGCACGAAAACGCAGCCTAGTGATTAGGTCTGAATTACCCCCATAGACTGCTGTCTTTCTAAGATACTGGGATGCTATCGAATCTCCCGCATTGGCAAACTGCAGCCATTGGTATTTAACTAGATTTACAAGATGCAAGTTTCTATTTAGCATTGCATTAAAACATGGTAACACATTACTGTATGTAAATTGGTATTTTCAATATATCTCACACAATTTGAAAAAAAAATAATAACTAACTGAATATTAATTAACAGAGGGAATCAAAAGTGGTGTGTTTCTTCTCATCTACAGTCCAATGAGTGCGGATGGTGTAATGGTTAGCATTATTGCCTCACAGCACTGAGGTCATGGGTTCCATTCCCACCATGGCGCTAACTGTGTGGAGTTTGTATATTCTTCCCATACTTGCGTTAAATTCCGCCCACAGTCCAAAAATATACTGGTAGGCTAATTGGATCCCTACAAAATTAACCCTGGCGTGAATGTGTGTGTGTGTACATGTGGTAGGGAATATAGATTGTAAGCTCCACTGGGGCAGGGACTGATGTGAATGGCCAAATATTCTCTGTAAAGCACTGCGGAATATGTGTGCGCTATATAAATAACTGGTAATAAAGAAATAAATGAGCTGTAACTATAACTGCTGCTAACACGAAAGAGACACTATAAGATATAGGGCCGGTCCTGCTGGACTCCTACATTGCAACGTTATTTATGATAAGGTGGACACTCACTTTCGTAAATAGAAAATGTATAATAAATGACACCTTTACACTTGGATGGTTGACAATGGTTTGGGAAATATCCAAAGTTCTCAGAATAAATGAGCAGATTCTCTACAGATTAAATGGAACCTGGATGGAATGTTACATTATTATTATTATGTATTCGCATTGCACACTTTACTTTCTGACGTTTATGGAAAGAATCTTTGCATTTGATTTGTCTCATGTGCGCAACAGATTAAACATGAGCGCAAATGTCCCAATTAAAACTGATCTACAGTAACTTCCAGGCCTTGGGGAAATGAGGTCTGCTGTAAGTAGGAGGATGCAGGTCCTGTAGGTGTCTTCATTGCACATTTATCCGGGGAGGAACTGTATAAATAAAGAATTACGCTGCTTCCTCTCTCTATAACTACTGTAGGTGACAAATCTCCCCAGAGAATAGTCTATTTGATAAGACAAAGGGTTCCTTTGTGTTACTCACATACACAATTCAAACCAAATTTGGAGCTGGATTCTCTCTTCTGTCACTGACAATGCCTTGTAGGGTTTGTCTCCTTGCGAGCATTATCTCAGACACATGGGCGTGTGGCTTCCAGACTTGGAATAATCCTCATTTTTACATGTACAGTAAGCTGTGGCAGGCTGATGTGCGGCACACTGGGAACAGCAGAATTTATACATCGGCCCCCAGGGGCAAAATTATTATAAAAAATAGTAGAATGTTTGTTTGGCTTTACTAAGTAATAGCATGTTCAGAAAGCATTTCTCAAGCGTAAATTGCCTCTTTTAACTCAATTACAGGAGCTAGACATAATATCATTAGAATAAGTATCGTTTCAAAACGTTGTGCAAAATGAGTGTGGCTGGCAGTCTACCTGACAATATTATTTGACACATTGGGGGAGATTCAAATGTTTGAAATGTCAGTTGGGAGTCTATCTTTTCCTATCTAATAGACAGGAAAAAACAGACACCCAACCGACTTTTCAAACATTTGAATCTCCCCCATTGAATGAAGCCGTATACAGACATGGCCAGTGGTCATGTGATGCTGAGTCAGGTTAGTATTGTACAGGTGTGCCCTCATACTTAGCGTCCCACTGCTGCATCGTAGCACTTCATATATAGATTCAGACTCATTCACCCCAGAGGTTAGGGAAGACCCTGGTCATACCACCTCTACAGTTCCTGAGCTTCTCCTTCTTCTCTAATTGACCTCTTTTCAGTAGCACCTGGCCAGTGAATGCATTGTTCCGCACATGCTTATAAAAGGCCATCCAATTTTTTGAGAGCTGAGTGTGGGCCTGTAAGATAGCTATGGGCCTGGTGATGTGCTGTTCTGCCCCTGGTGCTGTATCTGTCTAAACAGACCAGCCCAATGGAAAGCCATCCAAGAATATAATGTGCAACTTTGACTCATAAACGTCACAGTTTTACACCTCCCATTCTGACCCACCCAGCCACTGATACAGTATGTCATGAATTTCTTTATTTCTCTTAGGGTTCTATTTACTAAGCCTTATAGAAAGATAAAGTGGAGAGAGATAATATAGCAGCCAATCAGCTACCAACTGCAATGTTACAGGTTGTGTTTGAAATATGACAGGAGCTTAGTATGTCTGCCCCTTAGTTGGTGATGGCTGTATACCAGCAGGAATTACGTCTCACCGAGTTGGCAGACTGTTGCATAATGGGGGTCATTCCGAGTTGTTCGCTCGCAAGCTGCTTTTAGCAGCTTTGTACACGCTAAGCCGCCGCCTACTAGGAGTGAATCTTAGCTTATCAAAATTGCGAACGAAAGATTAGCAAAATTGCGAATAGACACTTCTTAGCAGTTTCTGAGTAGCTCCACACTTACTCGGCATCTGCGATCAGTTCAGTGCTTGTCGTTCCTGGTTTGACGTCACAAACACACCCAGCGTTCGCCCAGACACTCCTCCGTTTCTCCAGCCACTCCCGCGATTTTCCCAGAAACGGTAGCGTTTTTTCGCACACACCCATAAAACGGCCTGTTTCCGCCCAGAAACACCCACTTCCTGTCAATCACATTACGATCACCAGAACAAAGAAAAAAACTCGTAATGCCGTGAGTAAAATACCTAACTGCATAGCAAATTTACTTGGCGCAGTCGCACTGCGGACATTGCGCATGCGCATTAGCGACTAATCGCTCCGTTGCGAGAAAAAAATAACGAGCGAACAACTTGGAATGACCCCCAATGTACACTGATCCTAAATCATCAACATCCAATGTGATTCATTTTGATCTGGTAGTATGCAAACACCCATTAAGTGAGTGGAAATAGTGTGTAGGAACTTTTCAGTATAATCCAATGTAATTTTATGGCATTGTGGTATAACTGAATTAGTGCAGTTTTGTCAATCACATTGCACAGACTGAATTACAGTAAGCTGCATTTCTTGCAGAGCCAATCAAATGAAATCCTGCAGTCTGGTTTGACTGCCACATGAGCAGCTAACATTACATTTTCAGATTTTCCCCAGGCTAAATTCACGGTTTTTGTTGACAAATTCTGGCTACGCTTTGCACATACAAAGTAAGGTGAGTACATACAGACAAAAGGTCTAATTCAGACCTGATCGCTAGCATGTGATTTTTGCACTGCTGCGATCAGATAGTCACCGCCTACAGGGGGAGGGTATTATAGCTGTGCAAGGGTGCGAACGCATCATATTTGTAAATCTGGCTCTGGGGCTAGCCAGTGCCTCCTGAGCCATTTAGCTCACCGCACGCCCCTGGAATGCATGTGTAGCAGAGCTGTACAAACTGATTTTGTGCAGTCTCTGCGCAGCCCAGGACTTACTCAGCCGCTGCGATCACTTCAGCCTGTCTGGGACCGGAATTTACACCAGCATCCCTCCCTGCAAACGCATGTACACGCCTGTGTTTTTCCAACCCCTCCCTGAAAACGGTCAGTTACCACCCAGAAACGCCCTCTTCCTGTTAATCTCTTTGCGATCGCCCGTGTGAACGGATCCGTTGCACAAACCCATCGCTAAGCGGCGATCTGCTTTGTACCCCTGTGACACGGCTGCACATTGCGGTGCATACACGTGCGCAGTACGAACCTGATCGCAGGCTGTGAGAAAACGCAGCCTAGCGATCAGGTCTGAATTATCCCCATAATACACAATCAACTAAACATACAACCCAGGGCAACCCAGATCCAGGTTTATTGCGAAAGGGTCTACCGGGTTGTGCTTTCTGGAAATCCAACCCTGGTAGCCACCAGAGTTGAAGTTGGCACCGACTTGGGTAGCCTGTGGTGTGAACGGTGTGAGAGAGCCGGATCACGGGTGCTTGGAGATTATGGGGTCAATGTACTAAGCCTTGGAGAGAAACAAAGTACCAGCCAATCTGCTCCTAACTGCCATGTTACAGGCGGTATTTAAAAAATGACAGTTAGGAGCTGATTGGCTGGTGCTTTAACCCTGTCCTCTTTATCTCTCTAAGGGGTCTATTCATGCAGCAGAGAAAAGCCCTGTTTTGCGTTAAACAGGGCTTTTCTCTGCTTACCGCAATTCACAGAGCGGGTTACCGTGGAGAAGTCTCTGACTTCTCCAGCGGTACCCCCACTCTCTGCCTGAATCGCATCACCATACCTTTGTATGGTGAGTGCGATTCATGAAGGTACGGAAAGCTCTGCTTTCCGCTTCTCCATGGAGTTCAGGTTCGCCATCTCAGGACGGCGTAACCTGAACTGTGGTGCGGAGACGGCAGGGAAGCTCAATGCTTCCCTGATCGCTGCTCTGCACCTCGCGCTGGCTCCGCCCCCCGACCTCCCAGCAACCACTGCGGCCTGCCGGGAGGTCAATACCCTGCGCATGCGCAAAGGGACCCGCCGCTGTACCCCGCGCATCGCTGGGAAGGACCGCTGGAGATGACCTCACCGCAGGAGCCCCAGACACCGCATCGCATCGTCGGAAGGGTAAGTATACATGAATTGCTACTTATCACAGCTATACATCGCATCGAAGCGCTGCGATGTATAGTGATAAGTAGCAATTCTGTTTTCGTTTTCTACATGAATAGACCCCTAAGGCTTAGTACATAGGCCCCTATGTCATACCCAAGTGCCAGCAGAAGGAAGACCCGGTAATAACATGGATCCAACCTGCGGTGTGAACAGGGTTTCAAGCAGCTGGAATTTTTGTTGTGAAAGGGTTATTACAGGTATAGCATGCAGGTGCAACATTAACCAATCAGCATTCGTTTTTTATCTGCCTAGTGTAACTTGGACAATAAAATCATGAGTCTGACTGGCTGCTTTGAATCTGTGCATGTTCTTGTCTATGTTAGTAAATAAGTCTCAGCAGATTGATTTTTACCATAACTGTACGACAGACAACTTGTTGGGCTACATAGAGAAAATATTCATTAAGAGTGAGACGCTGGAATCTGCTGTGTGTCTCTGCTTTCCGAGGAAGTGCAGCGTGACTGGTCATGTAGGAAGTTGGAACCCTCTAAACGTCAAGCGGAAATACAATTTTCTATGTCCAGCTCATTAATTCTGCAGGCTCATGACAGAATTAACCTTGGCAGGCATTGTAGAGGAGAGAGTAATTCTACTCTTAAAAATCTGCTGATTAAAGCTGGTTTTGGGAGTTCGATTTCACTTAATGTCTTGGCTGAGAGCCCAGCCCAGCATTACCATAGACCCAGCCACACAGAAACCTTTCTCGGCATTCTGAAGCTCTCCAGTAAAATAATAACAGTGGATGGAACCCCACCCATCTATGATTTAAATGAGAATTCATTAGACGGAGTCTGTTAGTGAAGTGTTTTAGACATGTTCTTTACCTGAGGAAGAGGTTATGGGGAATCATCTAATGAACACTGATCACCGTGACCAGTTACAAGAAATGAAATAAGCAAAACTAAGTGATTCTATCAAGGAAAATATGAAAGGAATCAGAACCTTGACAGTGCAGTGTTCTAGTGCCAGTGAGAGAGCATGCTTCCAGATGGAAGACACTGCGTGGCCTGGTGGCTGGATAAGTAACGAGCTGCTCTCCAGGAGAACATGATACCAGGAGTGATAGGCAGAAGATCAGGGTTTTATTTATGTGTGGGTCATCGTGATACAAGAAATATAGATGAAGCAATAAATAGTTTTGTCAGCTGAGCAATCAAGTATCCATCGCACATTTTTACAATGTGAGCAAATCATTTTGTTGTTCTAAAGGAACTTGGCACCAAATCTCTGCACAAAAGTGTCCAGAGACGAAAGGGATGACGCAGTGGCGGATCAAGTGAGAAGCGGGCCCGTGTGCAGTCTATGTGCGGGCCCCTCTCTCTTGCTGGGACATGAGATGGGCCAGAGTCTACTGTGCAAGCACAAATCTCTTAAGTTACGTCCGCGCCAAGTCTCTAAAAGTTACGTCCGTGCCATTTTGCAGGTGATCTCTGCAGCACCAATGGGCAAGTGAGTATCATCTACATGTGCAGGCTGTGTGGTGTGGTGCCCCCCGGACTAAGGGGCCTGTGTACATTCCCTCATGGGGTGGCAGAATCAGGAAGCACCTATCAATGGAGATCCACTCAGACCACGTTTATAAAGTGCACTGGATGAGCAGCGATGAACGCCTTGGATTTTCACTGATGTATTTATATGGTCAGCCCAGATCACAATTTGCTCGCCTACTCTCCACTCTTCAAAAGTGTCTTTGCAAACCAAGCGAGCATCAAGGTTTGCAGAGATGCAACCTGAAGAAGTGCATGTTATAACATTAAATGTATTGCTAACATTAGTCATAACGGTGAATGGATATCAAGAGTTTATGACGTGTCATTTTTATGCTTTAGAGAGTTTTTCTTGTTTTTTCTTCATCTAATGAGATCCAGTAATAGAATAAAACAAAATATAGGGGCAGATGTATTAACCTGGAGAAGGCATAGGGAAGGTGATAAACGCATCTGCCAATCAGCTCCAATATGTAAATAAACAGTTAGGAGCTGATTGGCTGCTGCGTTTATCACCTTGCACTTATCACTGGTTTATCACTTCCTTATGCCTTCTCCAGGTTAATGCATCTGCCCCATAATTTCCTCCACCTCAGATTTAGGACAGACATCATATTGTCCTCCACTAAAAAATTCAAAAAATAAGTCCTCTCCACCCATCACTTTCATTATCGGAGCCTTGCCCCACAAAGTGAAATCTCATATTACTAACACCCCTTTCACACCGCACAAATAACCCAGTATCGACCCGGCATATTGCCGGGTCGGTGTGCGGTGTGAAAGGGGCATAGCTGAAATCGCAGGTCGCCTGACCCGGCAATTCAACCCGGGAATAAAGCAGTGTTATACCCAAGTTGAATACCGGGTCAGTGGCTGCGTAACCGGGCTCCTGGGTCTATGCGTCCCGGGACCCATTTACTACAGCAGGGAGAGGCGGCGCGGAGATGATCTCATCTCCCAGCGCCGCCTCCGCCGCCGGTTCCGCCCCCCGCTGCTATGGCAACCCGCCCGGCATATTGCCGGGTCGGGGAAGCCTGCAGCAGCGGCCAATGCCGGATCCCACCCAGGAAGGACCTGTTTCCAATTCCCGGGTAGGATCCGGCATTGGCAGCGTGACAGGGGTATAATATGAAATCTCATTTACGATGAACCCATACAGGGATGAGGTGAGACTGCCCAACTCCTCATATTGTCTGATGCAAACGCCATCTTCTTCTTCCCCAAACACTATCTTCTTCTTCCCCAAACACATGAGCTATATCAGAGAGGGCATAGTCATTGCTCATATACACAGCCAAGGCAAGAGAAAAATGTTAACCCTCAAACGGAAGACATTCAGGGAAATTTTTGTTTTTAACCCTGTTCCAAATATATTTGGTGACTTTTCTTCTGCCTGGAGGGGATACATATGATATCCCAGCAGATGGAATGCTGGCTGTCATTATACAGGCAGCTGCATCCCGTCTGCCGGAATCCCGTCAGCGAGTCCCCATCGTGGGTTCGCTGCGCTGTCCATGAATTGGGTCTGGAGGCTCGCTTCGCTTGCCACAGGTTCTATTCCCACTCCGTTAGGGGCATGGACCCACCAGCCGAGTGGGAATTGGGGCTGTCGGTAAACTGCCGGCTGTCGGGATTCCGGTATCGGTCTCCTGAGCGCCGGGATCCCGACAGCTGGTATATTTACTGCATCCCATCTGGAGATGTGTTACATTTTTAAAACAAGTTCACAAAATGATCACCACATTTTTCCATTATTTTACGTCTCATCAGCAGAATTTGTGATTGGCTGTCCCCAACCACCCCACAAGAATGCACTGACTGCCACAGACCTCATTGCCCTTCCTCTTTTCTTGGGATATAAGTTCTGTGTAATGTGAATGTACAACTACAGTTCGGAATAGTGAAGACTGTATAACCGGAGCTTCACATGTGAGCAAATGTCTTGTTCCGCTGTGGCACCCAACTTCTGTGAAACTTTGCCATCATTTTGCTCATGCCCAAAAGACTTGACTGCCTGGCCTACCTCTTATTTTAGGCCTTCCTTTGTATGTAGTTCCTTTCATTGTATGGAATACAGTGGAACCCGTACAAATGTGCTGTGTTTAGTGAAATTACTTGAGGAAAAACTAGCCGGTTACTATGACAACAATCAATAGATTTTCTGTCAGTAATACTACGAGAAGAAGCTCGATTCCAACACTATTTTTAGATGCTATGGGAGAAGCCAGTAACATTTCTCTTGTATGTGACTGGAAAGGACGGCAGGTCATGCTATATTAAACAGGTGCTTTATTACTGGTGCAAATAGATAACCACCAATATAGTTTGTAATATCTGTATTCCTACTGTAAGAAAGGTTTTGGAAGCACATGTCTGAAACTGAGAAAATAATCTGTTTGACTCTGGTCTTGTGAGAGTTAATGAATTTTAGAAGGCGTTATCCTTCAACATAGTGACATTACAGTAATGAGAACATGTGCATAAATACAGTGTTGTTGTGTTGGGGTAGGTAACATGGGGCACCCCAGAATGTCCTATCACAGATTTGCTGTTAGGTCATGCTAACATTGTGGCAGGGCATGCTGGTATGTGTAGTTACATAGCAGATACCGTACCACACGTCGCCTACTATCTTTTTCACAGCTTGTTCTGATAAGGCTAATTGTAGGCCTAAACTGTGTCTTATCTGTCAGTACAGCTGTATGTACTGAAAACATTCACACGTTGTTTAATTAGCTGCAGTAAATGTAACAGCAAACATTCCTTATTATAACTGGTTTACCTCATACTTGCCTACATTTAAAAAAGCTTTTGGCTTTAAATTGGTTACATAGTTAGCTATCTATCTATCTATCTATCTATCTATCTATCTATCTATCTATCTATCTATCTATCTATCTATCTATCCATGTCATGTATATCTCCATCCGGGTTTAGTATGAATTACCCACAATCAAAATCCCGACGATCAAAATACTGAAGACCATTGACCGATGGTCAAAATACCGTCAGAGTCCAAATACCGACATTCAAAATGTTGACAGGTCAAAAAGTCGACACTAGTTTTCCTTTGTGTGTGTGTGTGTGTGTGTGTGTTGACACATGTTGACATGGATATCGTATATGTGTGTCGCTGCGGTCGCCATGCTTCAGGCATGGTGCCTCGCTGCGCTCGGCACACTTTTATATTCCCCCTCAGGGTCCACTGGGATGGTAAAGTACGAACAAGTCGCTTTCAATGAGTCCTGTGTGTTTATTTGTTTGTCTGTCTGTCTGTCTATCTATTCATCTATTTCATGTATATCTTTGAAAATACATGTAGCCTTAGGGATCATTGCGCCTTATAAGCAATGCAGGGAGATGGCACTGATGATTCCATTTGAATGTATACGTATCTGATTTATTTTTTAGCCAAGTAGATAACAGCTACATACTGTAAGGTACATAAGGTGATTAAGGTGCAATACGGGAGATTTCTAGACTCTTCCGGGAGCCAGGCAGATTGCTATTATTTCAGAGAGTCTCCCTGACATTCAGGGAAGGTTGGCAAGGATGGTTTACCTGCACATGATGTGGGGCATGGCTAGGTCACACTGGGGCAAATAATATCACCGGAAGGTATACCCAGCCAGGCTAGCCCACAACCAAACACCTTGCCCTCCCTTAAAGACGCCCATGCACTTCTGTGCACACCTCCCAACAGTCTTGGCAGTCGGGAAAGAATCCTGGCTGTTGAGATAATAGAACAGTCCCTAAAATCAGGACTGTACTACTTAAGTCGGGACAGCGGGGAGGTATGCAACACGAGAAAGCGGCTTTTGAGTATTAATTCATTATGAACAAATGCCATGACCAACCAACTAGCTCCTGTCATTTTTCAAACACAGCCTGTATCATGGCAGTCAGGAGCTGATTTTCTGATCCTTTAATCTGATTTGATTTGATGATTTGATCTGATACTTCTCCAAGGCTTAGTACATAGACCCTTCTGCCACTGGAATTCTAGTATGTCAGTTGGATGTATCTGAGTGCTGTGGAACATACAAAAACGTGATTCAATGCTCTTACGGGTCCCTAGTGCATTTCTTGGCTGCATCTCTCATGAATGCTGAGTACAGCCCACAATATGGCTGCCTGCGTGGAGGGGACAGATCTGCTCTCACAATTAAATAACAAGTTCTGCTGGAAACTGAAGAAATCCTCCATTACCTTTGCAAAGAATTATTCGTTTTAAAAAAGTATGTACATCTGTTTTAGTGCTGTACCTAGTATAATAAAGCTTGTTAATGGTAAGTAAGGGGTGCTATTTCAATAGTTATTCACTGTACTGATCTTCATCCTCCGCATTTAATTTTACTACAATGTTCATTTAGGAGTAAGTGCTAATGCAGTACTGTCTCGGGATGTCTTTATGCAAATTGGACACCGCAAATCAGTGTTGAAAGGATTCATGTTAAATAATGTCTTTAGCTGCAGTGGTTGTAGTAATTCTTTCATATAATATTCTGAAAGTGTATTATTAGAGACAACTGTGGAGTTAAGTGTTACCAGTTATCTTATAACTTCTAAATTGTATAAATGGAAACACTTCTCTGTCTCACAATGAGTTGTTGGTGTTTGCCTTGTACTGTGCCTGGGCTACATTGGTGCGTAGACGGCTAAGTACTGATGCTAGTGATCTGCCAGCACAGAGCACATTGCTTGCACTTTTCAGTACTGTAGTCCCCTTTACCCATCATGTTTTTTTATGCCACATAAAAAACTTCTACGTCTGCTTCTACTTATTTTTGGGTCTGGTACCAAGAATCAGGTGAACCTGGTTATAAGGAAGCACAAGTGCAGCCTGTTTAATAGACATTGAAGATTTGCTGGATCGTTAACTGTAACTAGAGTGCCAAGCAGTGATTCCCTATTTAGACATCTCCAATAACTGTAACTAAACAGTCCATTCTAGTTCTTCCGCAGATGCACAATGTGAGCAAGAGTCAAGGGGTCTGCATGAGACCCTTCAGAGCGATGGTCCAATAGCTAGGATTTCTATATATACGGCAGGTTGGTATGAAGTCTACGTTAAGTGAAATCTGCAAGCTTATAGCAGACTGTAATTGAATTGCCCTGCAAACCAATTAGCCGGCAATACATTAAGACTGCTAATTGAATCCAGCCCTTGGACTGCTTATAATAATGGGAGAGTTTGACAGTAAAGGCCCATACACACTAGGCCAGTGGTTCCTAAACTTTTTTGAATCACGGTGCCCTAAAGTATCATCATTTTTTTCACGGCATCCAGGGGCAAAAGTTTCTTAATTTAATATTTCTTCCAAATTTTTCAATAAGTAAATTGTGTTTATATGTCAATCTTAAGGCCGATATATCGCGGGTCCGTCAGCCAGTGTGTACGGCCGATACATCTGTGAACTCTGTTGTTCACAGACGTATAGCGTCGGCCCCGCAGCACAGCCGACAGCCAATATATCTACCGATATATTGGCGTGTCGCTGTGTGTGTACGGCGGTCGGCCGACCGCCCGTACACATGCTGCGGCTGCCGGCGGTGATTGACAGCTGAACTGGGCGGGCGTTTGTACACTCCCGCCCAGTTCATGATGTCAGTCCCCGACGGATCGGGCAGTGTGTATGCTCAACACACTGCCCGATCCGTCCATAGATATATCTGCCGATCAATTGATCGGCAGATATATCTTCCAGTGTGTACCCACCTTTAGGGTCAGTTATGTGGTGGAGGACAAGGCTGTGCTTCTGTTGGCACATATACTATATGACTGGCAGCCACCAGCACTGGTTTTGCCTATTACATTGGCCATAAATAATTTGAATCGGTCCAGGTCCACCAATCCAAGGCACCCTTGCAAGTGTCCCACAGCACCCCAGGGTGCCACGGCACACATGTTTGAGAACCACTGCACTAGGAAATATAATAAGAGATAATTGCTCATTTTTTTTACCCTCCTGAGAGATGTCACTTACTATATCGCCCAGTGTGAATGCTGCAGACAGCGGCTGATGTGCGGTCACAGGGGTCATTAACGACCCCCTCCGTCGACTGTGAATGCATCTCAATCTGACGATATCATCAGATGCTGCATGTTCAGGGGCCCGGGCCAGGTAGGGGACACATTAGGTGATGTCACTCCTGGAGCGAATAGCCTAGTGTGTATGCAGCTTAAATCTTAAGAACCTGCTTACAGTTGGGTCATAATCATTAGTAATTGCTATGGCAATGGCAACACTATATAAAAGTCTAAACTTCCCTTAGCGCATAGTTTAGAACGACAATCAGCTCTAGAAATGTTTACTGTACATCACGGATAGAGCAACAGTTATCCCAAATCATGTCAGCGCATCCTGAGCCAGCCTATCCTAATTTACACTTGTAATAAAGCTTAGCCACTCCTAGGTCCAGAGATAACTACGCTGGATGACCTAATAAGTAATCCTAAGGTAGCTGATTTCTTCTTTTGGGATAACTAATGGTCTATATGGATTGATGTGTAGATTTGCATTCTTATACTGTATTATACTGTAAAGCCTGTAGCAGCTTTAATATTCTTTTATCAGTTTTGAGCCAGGAGAGCCAGAAATATCAATCAGTAAGATAAATATATTATTTCCCGTTTACCCATTAAGTCAGGGATTTTGGCAAAACTGAAGCCTGCAGTTGATCTGAATAAAAACGTCAGCGATTGACCTTTACATTCTGCTCATGGGAAGGGCCCAGTATCATGATTCATTTCTCATGGTTCCCATCCAAGTTTTCTACTCAGACCTCAGTATCTGCCGAATACTCTGGAGTAATCCCAGCACGAACTGGTTTTTCATGCAGCTTCAAAGAAAAAAAAGAAAGTTTCTTACTGAATCTATTTTCTGAACATTCACAGACTATAAAAATATACCATGGTCCAGATATTACATATATTTAAACTGAAAATAGATTTAAAATCGAATTCGATTTTTAAGCGATGTTCAGCTTCGCACTTTATGGTAATATATGGTACAGTAACATTGTTTATTTTCCTCTTTGGGGTTAGAAGGAAAATAAGTGCTCAGCTGACAGTTCTGCATGAAATACACCCATCTATTAGAAATTAATTCCCCCCCCCCCCACATTATATTAAACCACAAACAATATTTTTGGAATTGCTCATGTAAATAGTAATTATTATTTTTATCTTTTAAAATTTCCATCCCATCCGTAATGGCATTATACATGGAGACGTACATTTATAGCCTCTGAAAGGTGCATCTCGCCACCAATATCTGAAGTATACAAACAATACTGCATCTAACTTGGGTAGGACTTTTTATTAAGCTGTTAGATGCCCACTCCTACAATTTCTCCTTTTCATACTTTGACTGCTCTGCCGGTGTAATCATATAACAAGTTGGTGAAGTTTAATATCTATGACAGTCTGTCGAAAAAGAATGTTATTTTAGCTTGTCTGTTTATTTTTATGTGGTTGAGTTTTTTTGTCACCACTATTTATCAAAGAGATATCGCCGGAGCAGCTGAGATATACTGATCTGGAGCCGTAATGGGTAACTCAACTTACCGCTATCCCAGCCTGAGGGGACATACACACATGCGTGACTTGGTTTTTATCAGTACACTAAAATATGTGATCTATATATATATATATACATATATATATATATATATATACACACACACACACTCACACAAACAGAAAACACAGCACTCACCAAAGTAAGCTCACTTATCCTCAACAATTCAATAAATAAATGATGGGGGTTTAGTTATTTATTATTATTATTATTATTACCAGTTACTTATATAGCGCACACATATTCCGCAGCGCTTTGCAGAGAATATTTTGCCCATTCACATCAGTCCCTGCCCCAGTGGAGCTTACAATCTATATTCCCTACCACACATACACAGTCACGCTAGGGTTAATTTTTTGTTCGGAGCCAATTAACCTACCAGTATATTTTTGGATTGAAACCGGAGTACCCGGAGGAAACCCACGCAAGTATGGGGAGAATATACAAACTCCACACAGTTAGGGCCATGGTGGGAATCGAACCCATGACCTCAGTGCTGTGAGGCAATAATGCTAACCATTACACCATCCGTACTGCCAAGTTAGTTAGTGGGTTGGCCTATGCACGGAAGCCTGCAAACCAATCACCAAGGTACCCCACCTTCAAGCAGGTCCTACACTATCACAGAGTCTTAAAACCTGACTACTACACTGCTGTTACATATATATATAAAAAGCAAAAAAAGGAGATTGACTAACTGATTAACTCATCACGAAATCTCCTAAACCACAAGGCCTACAATCTTTGAAACTTGGCAGTCCCAGGTGCTTGCTAAGAACCGGTTTTACAAATGTCACTGCCCATTCACGGAAATCGCCAAAAATGGATATGTGTATGTATGTATGTATGTATGTATGTATGTATGTATGTATGTATGTATGTGTATGTTCCAGCATAACTCCGGAATGCCTGCAGCAATTTACACCAAACTTGGTACACATATGACTTATAATCTGGGTACAAACACTGTGGGGGTAATACACCCCTAGCGCCCCTAGGGGTGTGGCAGCAGCACAGAGTATTTCAGTAGGCAGCATAACTCTGGAATGCCTAGAGCAATTTACACCAAACTTGGTACGCATATGACTTACAATCTGGGAACAAATGCTGTCAGGGTAATACACCCCTAGCACCCCTAGGGGTGAGACAGCAGCACAGAGAATATCAGTAGACAGCATAACTCCGGAATGCCTGGACCTATTTACACCAAACTTGCTACACATATGACTTACAATCTGGAAACAAACACCATGGGGGTAACACAGCCCTAGCACCCCTAGAGGTGGCCCAGCAGCACAGACTATATCAGGACATGCATGATATGTCAGTGACAACAGGGCTTCATGTGACAGTGGCAGTGACATGATGTGAGGAGGCGAATGGAGATAGCAGGAAGCCACATGCTGAGAGTTATAATAGTGGGAGGAGCAGGGTCCCCAGCAGCACAGAGTATATCAGGAGATGCATGATATGTCAGGCAGGACAGGGCTGCATGTAACAGGGGCAGTGACATGATGTCAGGAGGGCAATGGAGGTAGCACGAACTCACACACTGAGAGTTAAATAGTGGAAGTAGCAGGGTCCTCCAGCAGCACAGAGTATATCAGGAGATGCATAATGTGCTGCGCTATATAAAAAACTGTAAATAAATCGATGATTTCACAGGGGCACTGACATGATGTGAGGAGGGGAATGGAGGCAGCAAGAAGCCACAGACTGAGAGTTGTATAGTGGGAAGAGCAGAGTCCCTTGGGGGATCAAAAAGGGATCCGGCCACTACACTAAGTGGGTCAGGGAAGCAAGATATGCCTACATACTGGATCTCCAACCCACGTAAATTAACGAACTATAATTCTAATTTAACATCCTCATCCCGTAGTGAAGCACTGGTATTCAGCTATTCTTTGTATATAAATGTGAAAGCCTAAACTCACTCACTGACTGACTGACTCATCACTAATTCTCTTACTTCCCGATAGGTTAGGAAGCTGAAATTTAACATAGGTATTCTTCAGGTGGGAAATAGGAAAACAACGTAATTAGAATTTTAATAAACCTCCCCGAAAGGGGATGAAAAGGGGGTTGACATAATGACATCATTACCGATGAGTGGCTTGCGTTGCGTGAACGATAACGCCCAAACGGATAATTGGATCAAAGTTTGGATTGTACCTCCAGTGTGTAGAATTTTACCATATCTGCTTCGGGTGCTCCTCGGGTAACGCCAAGAACCATGTATTAATATTTACTTACATTAACACGTCTCACATTTACATCTCTATAGATTTACCAAATTATTAACACTCATTTATATGTACAGCCGTGAAAATCAGAAACTCCCGTGCGAATAATGGGTAGAATAGCTAGTCAGAAATAAAATAAGTAAAACATTTTTTTAATATTGCTCATTAAATAAATTCTCAGATGACGATAACAAAACAAGGATTGCGGCAGTATGAAAAGCGATCGCCAGCCACACCTGGTAAATCTTGCTATTATTAATGCATTGTTTTTAAAAACCACGGAGCTGGTCTCCCTATCATATACTGTATATACCCCTTAGATGTTAGGTGTAACCTAGTCTTGCAAAAAGGAAAGAACACCACCAAGGTGGTCTACCTGGCGCTAGATGAGGGGGTTCACCACAGCTGCTAAACAACAAGGGGTTGTATATTAATTTTTGCTCTTTTAATTAAATTAGTGTTGTTTTTATGACCTTCCATTCTCATTTATGACCAATAGCGCTACAGTGCTTTTCTGTGTAGTAACCTAGTCTTCTCTAGTGATTATAGGTAATTTGGTACGGAAACACATATTTGTCAGAAACAAATATAATTTAGTTTTATCAGGAAAATGATTGTGATTAAATATTAAAAACAATGTAGCAGAATTTTCTTGACAATACAACATATCTCTCTCTCAATTTTTATGGTTGATGGAATTGTCAGGGTTTTTGTATTTTCTTTTTTAGACACATTTGGGAGCAGATTATTTATATACCTTGTAGCGACTGTAAGACCTATTCATCATCGTTTGCTTAGTGGATCCAATAATAAATACCCAACTCGATGCAATTTTCAGAGGTGGATCCTTTTCTTAACTACCAGAACAATTCAGTACTGCTCTGGTGCGGGGACAGTTCCTCCAACAAGGAGCTGTAACCGCAATCCCTAACATTGCTACATAGATAGCAGAGACACTTACCTCTCCTGATCCAGCTGTCTGCTAATGCGTGACCTGAGTTCACGCTTGCAGGGATGCACAGTGCGTTGGCGGCAGAAGGATCCACTTAGATACCTCGCCGCAACCCGAATCTCCTGCTCATAAGAAGCAGAGGCGCTCTGGGAACCGATGTTGTCAGAAGATGGTGTTGGTTCCCACAAGATTGCTGGATACTAGATAGTCCCAATAATAAAGACCTAATAAAGAACGGACTTGTTACTTAGTTAAAGCATGTGGAAACAAATGTTTCCGAATGTGTAAAGGGCCTATAACAGATAAATAGGCTCCTGTATATCCAAGGGCCTCATAACAGCAAAAAATGACCCGTCTCTCAAGCCGATGTAACAATCTCAAAGAATCATTTTAACAAACAAAAATAAAAAAAAATTGAACAAAAAAATTGGTGGAAACTGTAAAACTTAATCGCATTTGAAAAGCACACAGTGAGAAATCTATTGGGTAAAGGAAGCTCCACACATCAAATCACTCATTCTCTGTTTCACAGAGAGATCCGGGTTTTGTATAATTATGTGTCTTACATTCTGCAAATAGAAATATAGGGAGACAGCGCAGAGGAAATCCCCACTGGGAAGACATTCGCTTCTAGTGTATAAAGCAACAGCAGCAGAACAGTCTATTAGGGACACAAGTACTGTTGAATATGCAGTGTGATCTTGTTGGATGGCACACATCCCAGCAAAAAGAGAAATGCATAGTAATAGGAACCGAGAAGCCTCTGAAAGTGCTACACATGCATAGAGCAATTTCATTCTAACGTTAAGATATCAAACCAAATAAATCTAAAGATTTGTTCTGGCAACACGGATAACCTGTAAAGCGAATTTTCTTTTATTTGTTTCCTGACCTTTCCTCCTTTCATGATGAATGATTAATTCTCTTTTCAGGAGAGGGCAAATGCAAACTCACTCTCTCTCCCAATATTGGTATTTTTATTCTAAAAAGTATATTGAGTAGATTATTAAAATATTAGTGCAGGGGAGTCTTGGCTGACCTTGCTCTGAACAGGCAGCTGCTAAACCGGCTGCATAGAGGTTTTCCAGTTAAATATTTATTTATTTTGAAATTATGTTATATAGAGAATGTTTTGTTTCTTATTTATTTATTTATTTATTTATTTATTGATAAGTCATCCAATGTTCCATTATTTAACATATCACTTTGCAAACTTAAAAAAAAAAAAACAGAAAAAAACCCAAAGATCGTCTAACAAACACTACAGTACAATGAATATAAATTATTTATAAATATATTTGAAATCCAGAGAAAATACTATAATGTTTCTAGATTTTGTAGATTGAGAAGAAATATTTTAGGTTGGAGTAAAGAGTAAAGTCATCTGCAATTAAATTTTACATCTTCCTCTTTACAAACATCAGGAGGGGCTCAAAAAGTTGACACATACTGTATGATTTTAATCACCTTGTCTACTTCCACTTGCCAATGGGAAACTGGTCAGAAGGGGAGTCGTTTAACATAATTCTTGGTCGCTAACTTTTAACATAGACAGTTGAAGTTCTAATGGTTACTACTGTTGGAAAGTCAACCTTCAAAAGTATTTATTATGAAGTGGATGGAGTTTAATCAAATTGTAGCAAATCAGATCATAGGCATTTTCACAGCAGGAACACATGTGACTAGTAAAATGAGGGTAGCAGGAAACCAAAGGCTTAGAGTTAAAGTGGAAATAGTAGGAACCCCAGCAGCACAGAGTATATCAGGAGATGAGTGATGTATCAGTGAGGACAGGGATGCATGTGACGGGGCAGTGACATAATATGAGGAGGGAAATGGAGACAGCAGGAAACCACAGACTGTGAGGTATATAGTGAAAGGAGCAGGAACCCCCAGCAGCACAGGATATATCAGGAGAGACATTATTTATGAGTTAGGACAGAGCTGCATGTGACATGGGTACTGAAATGAGGGAGTTGCAAAGAGTGCAGGGGGTTGGAGTGTAACCACCCCCAAGATTACATGGTGGCTCTCTACTTTTATTGATGGTCCCAAATGAGGTATACGTTACTCCAAAACTGTCCAAACCCCCTATTAAAGGCCATGGGCTATATGTTGTCGACCTTGGGCACAGGCAGTGTTATGTGTAACTTACACAAACTTGTTTCTTAACAACTATGATCAACAATAGCACAACAGTGGGGTCAGGTGGGAAATGGGAAGAATGGGATGTGTGTTTTATGGTCTAGACCAGGCATTCCCAACCGCGGTCCTCAAGGCACACCAACAGTGCAGGTTTTAGTGATATCCAGGCTTCAGCACAGATAGTTAAATCAAAATAACTGAGGTACTAATTAAGTCACCTGTGTTCAAGCCTGGATATCACTAAAACCAGGACTGTTAGTGTGCCTTGAGGATCGCGGTTGGGAAACACTAGTCTAAACACTAGAGTGACCAGTGTGTTCTTGTGTGTATACTGTAGGGGTGCAACCTTATGAGGGTGCTGAATGAATACATACACATGTTGTGGGTAAAAAAGGTTATTATATGCTTATACAGCAAGGAGTCACAGTGCTCTCTTGTCAGGTGGAGCTGTGGATATAGCTTATCTAGACTTTAGTAAGGCTTTTGACACTGTTCCACATCACAGACTGCTAAATAAAGTTGAAAGTTTGGGATTGGATACTAGGAGTATTGAATGGATAAGATCTTGGTTGCCGGTCAGAAAACAGAGAGTTGTGGTAAATGGAGTGCATTCACATGAGGGAAATGTTACCAGTGGGGTACCCCAGGGATCTGTACTTGGAACAGTGCTTTTTAATATCTTTATTGGTGACATTGCAAATGGTGTTAAAGAGAAAGTATGCCTGTTTGCAGATGACACAAAGGTATGCAACAGGGTAGACACACCATGTGGGGTAAAACAAATGATTGAGGATCTAGGTAGACTAGAAGAATGGTCAAGAGTGTGGCAATTACATTTTAATGCCAAAAAATACAAAATCATGCACTTGGGTCTCAAAAATCCAAAGGCTAAATACAGTATTAATGACACTATACCGGAAACTACTGAGGAGGAAAGGGATCTAGGAGTCACTATTTCAGGTGACTTAAAGGCAGGTAAACAATGTAACAAAGCAAAGAGGAAGACTAGTCAGATGCTTGGCTGCATTGGGAGAGGAATCAGCAGCAGAAAGAAGTAATAATCCCACTGTATAGGTCATTGATACGGCCTCATCTAGAATACTGTGTTCAATTCTGGAGGCCATATCTTCAAAAGGATATTAATACATTAGAGACTGTACAAAGAAGGGCAACTAAAATGGTGCATGGCCTACATCACAAAACATACCCAGAAAGACTAAGAAATCTCAATGTGTATAGTTTGGAGCAGAGAAGGGAAAGGGGGGACATGATAGAACTTTCAAATGTATCAAGGGTTTTAATAAAGTCCAGCAGGGAAACATTCTCCAAATGAAAAGAAGCAATAGGACACGAGGACATGCACTGAGACTGGAGGGGGGAGGGGGGGGTTCAGGGGACATTTGAGGAAAATGTACTTCATTGAAAGGGTAGTGGACAAGTGGAATAGCCTCCCATCAAAGGTGGTAGAGGCTAAGACAGTAGAGCAATTTGAACATGCATGGGATAGACAAAAGGATATCCTTACAAAGAGATAAGGATCAAACAAGGTTTGAGATAAAAATATGATAAAAAAAAAGGGGGGGGGGCAGACTAGATGGGCCAGGTAGTTCTTATCTGCCCTCAAATTCTATGTTTCTATGTAAGGTGTATCCTTTGTTTATTACCCTTTATTAGTATACCAGTACTCAACTGGTATACTCCCACTTGCAGGGGACCCCTCCTGGGAGTGGGAGTAAGGTTCTTTGGAAGGGTCCCTGCAAGTGGGAGTATACCAGTTGAGCACTGATATACCAATAAAAGGTTTGCCCATTAAAATGTTTCTGCACAATCTCTTGTTGGTTTACAGTTCCAGTTCCAAATGTTCATCTGCTAAAAGTGAAAATGTTACTTTTAGGACATTTTACACTAGGACTACTCCCTCTATTTTATTTCAGTCGTTATATCTCTTCTCTATAAACACTGCTGTGTTTAGTCTCATTTATGTCTGAAACGGTGGGTTTTCGGTAGCGTGTTTGTACACCCCAATCTCCCCAACCACTGCCACCATGAGTAGACTGTCACACCCTCACAGATGCTAAAATCTGAGGTCACATATCCATGCATTACACATATTGGTGGTCATTCCGAATTGTTCGCTCGCTAGCTGCTTTTAGCAGCATTGCAAACGCTAGGCCGCCGCCCTCTGGGAGTGTATCTTAGCATAGCAGAATTGCGAACGAAAGATTAGCTCCAGACCTACTCCTAGACTGCGATCACCTCAGTCCGTTTAGTTCCTGTTTTGACGTCACAAACACGCCCTGCGTTCGGCCAGCCACTCCCCCATTTCTCCGGCCACTCCTGCGTTTTTGCCTGGCACGCCTGCGGTTTTTAGCACACTCCCTGAAAACGGCCAGTTTCCGCCCAGAAACACCCACTTCCTGTCAATCACACTACGATCACTCGAGCATGGAAGAAAAGTCGCTCAAGCTTGTGTAAATCTACTAAGTTTTGTGTTAAAATACTTAGCGCATGCGTGCTGCGTACCGTGCGCATTTTCCACCTAATCACTCCGTTGCGAAAAACGGCAACGAGCGAACAACTCGGAATGACCACCATTAATCAGGCCATTTGCATTGTAAGCTCTATAATAACTTTATATGAGCTGTCCGTGGTGCTGTCACCAGCCAGGGAATAGTAGTGTATGTATGAATGATGGGGGTCATTCCGAGTTGTTCGCTCGCAAGCTGCTTTTAGCAGCTTTGCACACGCTAAGCCGCCGCCTACTGGGAGTGAATCTTAGCATATCAAAATTGCGAACGAAAGATTAGCAGAATTGCGAATAGACACTTCTTAGCAGTTTCTGAGTAGCTTCAAACTTACTCGGCATCTGCGATCAGTTCAGTGCTTGTCGTTCCTGGTTTGACGTCACAAACACACCCAGCGTTCGCCCAGACACTCCCCCGTTTCTCCAGCCACTCCCGCGTTTTTCCTGGAAACGGTAGCGTTTTTTCGCACACTCCCATAAAACGGCCTGTTTCCGCCCAGAAACACCCACTTCCTGTCACTCACACTCCGATCACCAGAACGAAGAAAAAACCTCGTAATGCCGTGAGTAAAATTCCTAACTGCATAGCAAATTTACTTGGCGCAGTCGCACTGCGGACATTGCGCATGCGCATTAGCGACTAATCGCTCCGTTGCGAGAAAAAAATACCGAGCGAACAACTCGGAATGACCCCCGATAATACCAAACATTTGGCTTGCAGCATTGAGGCTGTCCTCTCATACAGTAGTTAGCATTCACACAGCTCGGAGTGACTAACATTACAGTCCCCGGCTGTTTCTAAAGTGCTGTTTACATTTAAAATGCTGAAATGACTTCTATCAGTCGTACACTGGCCTGCACATTAGACCTGACTGGCATGTCCTATTTCTGTGTTGCTGACATTCACAAAAGCCAGCTTTATCTAAGGCACACATTATCAGTCTGGCATCTAACACGGTGGGCGGATAAAGGGAACCTTTTCACCTCACAGTCATCAATTTAACCTCTGTGCCACACTAGATAAAGATTAAATAAAACAGAAACTTGGTGAGGCCATTGCAAGGGATTTCATCAGCATGGAGGAGTGCAGTTGAAAAGCAATTTTATTATTTCTCCAAATAGAAAAAAGTAGCAAATGATCACTTAAGGTTGGAAAGGTTTTTGAACTATTGTGTGTAAATCAGCGACTAAAATGCCATTCATGTAAATGGCCCGTTGCTGTAAATCGGGAAACAATGGAAGAAAACACTGCAAACATACAGTATATATAAGCAACAGAATGAGATATGTGGAACGATGAACATGTACACCAGATTAATAATAAACATATTTCATACCTAACAGAGACATAGATGACTAATGTCCACCCGATGGCCCTATCACCTAGCAAATTATTATACTAAAAATATCCCTCTCTGAGCCCCAGTGGCTGCTTTGTGCAGTCTGTAACACCGGGACTCTCTCTCTCTCTAGGATTAAAAGGAGAGGGGCTTGAGCAGAAGAACCAATCACAAACTGTAATCAAGAGTTAGCAATTTATGATTGGTCCCCATGCTCACATACCCTCTCCACCACCAGTTTTAGCTGGTTATGATAATTTGCCACTTCTCTATGACAGAACCCTGGGAATAACGGGTGCATTGAGCACCCCTGGAAACTCCAGAAGAAGGCGCACTTTGGGAAAATATTTTACCTTGATGGTGAACTGTACCCAAAGCCCGTCATTTTGGGGGTTGAGCCAATATTAATAAGACTGTAATCTCTTGAGTTCACTTAAATCTGATCACAGTGTGTCTTCAGTTATTTTATCACATAATTTTCATACAAATACTGCTTATCAGGTTCCTTGTTGTCTTAATGATAATAGAAAGTGAAAAGTTGGTTCTCAATTGGTAGAATACCAATGGGTATATTCAGGGCTGCCATCAGAAATGATGGGGCCCGGGACTGACAAATGAAGCAGGGCGCATTCCCTCCCCCCCTTCACCACCACAAACACTGCCCCATCGCCCCCTCCACCCCCCTGCATTCCCCAAACTTACATTTTGAGTGGGCTCGGGAGGATGCAGTGAGAAACGGGGACATGGTCAGCTGCCTGCGCACCGACAGTCAGCCACAGCACGGGTGGACAGAGGATGGAGCCGCGGCGCTATTCTTAATATTACTAGAGACTCAGAGTCGGCCGTGAACCAATCAGAGCTCACGGAATGGCAGCCAATCAGGAGCTGCCGAATTTGGCAGCTCCTGATTGGCTGCCGGTCCGTGAGCTCAGATTGGCCCACGGCCAGCATTGGAGTAAAAATAGCGCCGCGGCTCTGTCTGTCCTTCTGAGTCTGCCGGTGCGCAGGCAGGCAGATGACATAGCCCCGAGCCTGAATGCTACCACGCGGGCCCCATCTCAGTCCGGGCCCAGGACTGGAGTCCCCACCAACTCCCCTTGATGGTGGGCCTGGCTATATTTACTAAGGTGTGATTTTTTTAATTTTTTTTTAGAAATGGAGATGTTGCCCATAGCATCCAATCAGATTCCACTTACATTTATCTAGCTGCTTCTAGAAGATGATAGAATCTGATTAGTTGCTATAGGTAACATCATCAGTTCTAAAAAAAAACTCACACCTTAGTAAATATACCCCCAGGTGTTTTGCAAGAGCAGCACTCTTACTTCAAAGTAGCAGCCACATGGCGAAAATGCTCTATATCCTGTTGCCTGGTCCCCTTGTCATCTCTCCCCTGCACCTCTATTTATTCCCCTGTTGCCCCTAATCCCTTACACAACATCCCTCCATTTTTAAAGTTCAGCTGAAAATCCAGCTCTTAAAAGAATCATCTCTCTTAATTATTAATGCCTGTTCTCCACACTCAATATGTAATTGACCTGCGTGCCTTGAGTACTTAATCAAAGCGATACAGTATTTATAGGTTTCCCACAATACCAGTTATAATGTAGATTCTTGGATTCCACCTCCTCCTTTAATTTATTATTGGATTTCTTTTTCCAGACCAAATGTATGAACTTTCCCCCTGCATGGTTTACAAATAGCTGAACTGCCAGCCGGTGCTGCAGGAATGGAATTCTACATGCAGATCACTTACACGCTTCTGTAGCTGTTTAATGGAACAGTCATTCTTTTTGGCCATTTTTATTTCCACAATTAAATGTAAAAGACCCATTGGGTCAGTCTTGCAAACAGAACTCCCTGCTTTGCTTGCACCAATGATTAGATACTGCCTACTAGAGTGTATCTAATGGTATCTGAATCTGATAAATGTGACGATCCTTCTCTCATCATCAGGCACAGCAGGTAGCCATGCATAGATGAATACCCCCACCTGTATTCACGGTGTCAGTGTGTAGGAACTCCACACTGCACATAGCTATATTTTTAACCAATTGCCAGCAAAATTTAGCTAATTTACTGACGATTGACAAACATGTTCTGACACAATGGCGATGATTAATGGAAAACGGTAATATCAATGGCTGCTTCTCCCTCCCCTGGACTGTTCATCCTATGAGTTTTAGGTATCTCAGTGGGGGAATAGATGGAAAATAATGTCCACTATACCAAAACCTGTTATCTGCCAAAGGGCTATAATAAATAATTTTCTTTGCTTCTTTTTCTGTTAAATTGTGGCAAATTCTTTTGTATAAAAAATAGCTAAACAAGGAAGAGAGAATGTGAAATATTCAATTGCATAGTTCAATGTCTCTGAAGATAAATGAAAAGCAAAATAGGTTAGGTGGAAGACCCATTAATCACAAAAGGAGTGCATTTGTCATAGCATTATTTAAGTTAGGGCCAGAGGTTGTAATTATCAGGGTGAGGAAATATAAAACTATGTATGCATGTAGTGTTTAATAGCTAAAAATAAAGCAATAAACTGCTTTTAGAAAGAAGGCATTCAGAAGTTCCAAGCCAGCTAAACGGCTAACGGTCCCCATATAAACCTTGGAATAAAGGAACAATAGCATGGACGTACTGTAACCACATTGTACGAGGATGCGGGTTGCAGTGCGGTTCTCATACCCCAGGATACTTTACAAGCACTTACGGTCAGTGCTGTCCAGGATGGATAAATAAAAAAAGCGATCGAGAATCATCATCACTGATGCACTTAATTACACGATGGACCAACACTGACCTAACACCAGTCACGGCTCATCGTAACCAATAGTAACCGTCGTTGTACAGCTGGTAGAACGACATTTTTGGCTCACTTTGCAGATACATGTTTTCATGTTATTTGGTATATGAATAATCTGATATTTATTTACACATTATGGGGTCTATTTATTAACATTATTTTTACTAAAATAATTTGAAAAAGGGTCTTTTCACACCCTTTTCACATTATTTTAGTATCACCTGAATGTATTAAAGGGCATTTGGAAATTCACTTTTGTTTTAGTAACCCACATCCCATTCCCCATACTTATAATGGGAAATGTGATGTGGCCAAATTTACTAAAAAAAAAAATTTGAAAAAATACCGCAGTGTGCCCTGTGATAATCTCGCCAGCTCAGGCTGGCGAGTTCACAGGGCAGCACTGCGATGTGCACCCTTTTGCCCAGCGGGGACCCGGCAGAGTGATCAGCTATGTGTGTCCGATGGACACACAAGCTGATCACAGTGTAAAAAAAATAAAAATAAATAAAAACCATACTCACCTGCCCAGGGAGCTGGTGTCTGCTGCTCCGGTGAGCGCTGTCGGGCGCCGGGTCCCCCATATGCTGCAATGTGACCCTGGTGCAGTAAAGTGACGCTGCAAAACGGCAGCGCACTTTACAGCACCGGGGGTCAGGGCGCAGGAGAAGGACCCGGCGCCCGGCAGCCTCCTGAAGCAGCGCAGACCGGCTCCCTGGACAGGTGAGTATATTATCCTGCTGGGAGGGTGTCCGTGGTGCGCAGCGGTAGTCGTGACGGGGGGGGGGGGTCGACCGGGCGGTAGCAGTGATGTCGGCGGGGGCGGCGCATGCGCAGCAGGACATCTGGGTATTTTTTACGAAAAATATCCCGATGATGCTGCGAAGAGGTATCGCAGGGACAGAGCTTGACCACAAGCTCTGTCTCTGCATGCGATAATTGATACATCCCTGCCATGTAATCAGTTATCGCAGTGGGAGTTGGGGTGTTTTTATCGCCTGTCATCCGCATCCTGGATGCGGGTGGTGATAAATAGGCCCCTATATCTGTTAAAGTATTGTTTCCTTTAGAGTTTTCCATGTATTTCATACAGGTGGGATGCACTGGGGGATTGTAAGCAGTGTTAGTGGGAGTACAGTGAAGGGGTTTGTGGTGGTACACAATGTAACCCGGGCCTGATGTGGTAGACTACTGTTGCATTATGTCACCAATTTACACTGGTAATCACAAGACCTATGAGCCTTGAGGGCTGGTTCTGAGTTGGGAGCAAAGCAAAACAGAGAAAGTAACCTTGCACTTTGGCAAAGCCGTGCTGTACTGCAGGTGGGGCAGATGTAACATGCAGAGAGATTAAGATGTGAACTGCAATCTAAATTACAGTGTAACAATAAGGACTGTCAGGCATTTGTAGGCTTCATATAAAAGCAGCCAGTATTTACCCTGCATGTGATAACAATACATACATTTATTTGCAGCCGTGCATTGCATTTGTCGCCTCAGGGGCTAGTTCAGGACCCTGTTATTAGTGCCAGATCCCCACTTCTCCAGGTGAATCTGTGCTAGGTGAATGTATGCCCCCGGTATTGTACCTGTATAAAAAAAATTATATTTTGTATCACTGAGCAAGAGACACATGGGCAGCAGCATCCTTGGGTCTGGGGAAACCTGGTGCGGCAAAAGAACTCCCACACACCCCTAAGGTGTGCACATCCGAAAAGAGGCGTGGTCTCCAGCACCGCCCCCATTTTCATCACTTTGGGGGCGTGTCCAGCATTCCTGGAGATGCTGGCCTGCCCCCTGGAGACTCCCCATGCACTCCTGGCTCCTTCTTAGTGACAGGAGCCGAACACTGCAGCCCCCCGATCCCTGTCACTGCTGAGGAGCCAGAGAGTGACACCCACCCTGGTGTGGTCAGCAACCCCCTAGTGACGCCTCTCCGTATTGGCTTGCAGGGGGCAAATCATGCAAATTGTGGTGTGTGCGTTCATGGACACAGAGTCTGCCAGCTGCCAGAGATCTGTTACCAACCATCACATTTAACAGGTCTGGGATTAGTTGGCATCCCAATGTACGGAGGCCAGCGGTCAAACGACTGGCACCGTAATCCTGACACCTGTCAGAATGCTGACGCCGAAATCCCAATAGCCGGACTTAAAAACACAAGTATAAGGAACAGGTTAGGGTTAGGCTGCAGGGGAAGGAAAGGTTAGGGTTAGGCTGCAGGGGAAGGAAAGGTTAGGGTTAGGCTGCAGGGGGAGGTTAAGGTTAGGCTGTGGAAGGGGAGGGTTAGCCTGCAGGAAAGGAGGGTTAGGTTGCAGGAAAGGAGGGTTAGGGGCAGTGGTGTCGGAACGGGGGAGGGGGGGGCAAGGGGGCAGCATGCCTCCCCAAATATGACAGGCGCTGGTGAGGGGGAGCGCTTACCTCCGATACCTGCGGTGACTTGTTTTTAAAAAGTCTGCTGCCGCACAGCTGTCCAAGCCGGCTCTTCACTGATGCATTACTGGGAGGAGGCGGGGATGTTCCAGCAGGCTCAGCATGGCCACGCCTCCTCCCAGTAATGCATCAGCTTGGACAGCGCACTGCAAAGCACCCCTGGTTAGGGGTTAGTTTAGTTTCTCGCTCCTGTTGAGATTATGGGAGTCGGGATGCCAGTGTCAGTATACTGACCTCCATCCTAACTACCGGTATCCTGTACCCAACCCCCGGGAACATGTTACACAGAAAAGCGTCCATAGGCACACTACTATCAATGTCATTAAGAGATGCAAGTGTGCACATGTGACACATTAAATAAAAGAAGACCTTATATGCCCTAATAGGACATCTTTAACCATCTCACACAAACATTATCCTAGGAGAAATAATGGGGAAACCTTATTCCTAATTAAGAGCATCAGCCAAAAGTGATCATGCACCAGTGATGAAGATAAATGATCGCAGGTTCACAAATGGGAGTATGCGTCTGCAGCGCGCTGGGGCACTTAAGAACATTCTTAAGCGATGCTTTTATTTTACTTTCGTCCCTTACTCAGATCCCCAGCTCTCCCCCTCTCAGCAGGACCAGGGGCCACATATGCACAGTGACGCCCATGTTGTGCCCGAGCGAGCACACACACGAGACAGATTAGTGCTAACTGATGAGGGTCAGCTCCCGCACATGCACGGAGGAGGCAGCGTAATGGATCACCAGGGCACAGAATGAAAAAGCAGCACTCAGCAATTCTCCAAATGACGCTCAGCCCTATAACACCCAGGGCTCTAAGCTATCATTACTCTGTCTACCCCATCCCTCCACATTGCCCTCAGCAGCTCCAGCCAGAAATGGGTTATTTTCTCTGCTATATCTGTGTCGCTCATTCCTGTGCCTGGCAATAATTGTGGAAGGTAGAATTATGGGCCATCATTTCCAAATCTATGTTGCAAATAGAGTTGCAAACTTGATTTAAACCTATATTTATATTCTTAAGGTGAACTTTTGGATAATGGAATCAGTCCAGAAAGCGGTGATAAATTGCAAGGTGATAATCATAATGAAGTGCTTGGAAAGCAGGGACGGGAATCAGTACTGCGTGAATGTATACAGCAGGGGTATCCAATACGCAGCCCCCAGCTCCTATGGGACTACACATCCCAGCATGACCTGCCTCAGTTTTAGCATGCTCTTATAGCAAAACTGTGGCAGGGCATGCTGGCTTGGTTAGTTCCACAGCATCTGCAGAAATAGGATGCCTACATGTTGAATATGTTTATCTATCTATCTATCTATCTATCTATCTATCTATCTATCTATCTATCTATCTATATATATATGTATATCATTATATTTGGGTATTCCCTACAGAGGGATTGTGAACTAATTTAAATATACATAGATGGCACAGCACATTTTAAGCAACGTTTGGATTATGGGGGCAGGTTGGTTACACTACAGATGAGGCTGCGCCGAGGTTTACCCCAAAAATGACAACCAGCGCATGAAATCCTGGCGTCTTTTCTCCAGAGCACCCAGCTCTTACCTTTGTGTCTACCTTCCACAGCATCTGCAGAAATAGGATGCCTACATGTTGAATATGTTTATCTATCTATCTATCTATCTATCTATCTATCTATCTATCTATATATATATATATATATATATCATTATATTTGGGTATTCCCTACAGAGGGATTGTGAACTAATTTAAATATACATAGATGGCACAGCACATTTTAAGCAACGTTTGGATTATGGGGGCAGGTTGGTTACACTACAGATGAGGCTGCGCCGAGGTTTACCCCAAAAATGACAACCAGCGCATGAAATCCTGGCGTCCTTTCTCCAGAGCACCCAGCTCTTACCTTTGTGTCTACCTTCTCTCTTTCTCTCCTACTTATAATTAGCACCTCATTATCCACCAGCTGAATTAATTACCCTAACAGGCTGAATAATCAATCACGTAACAGTTTATTATGTAAATCACAACTTATTCTGGCGTTTTACAACAATATATTCTGCATCTTACCAGTTAGATTGCAGGTAAAATCCATGTTTCAAATGCTAAAAATCCAATCAGTAAAATTCACATACAGTATGTTTCAAATTATGAAAATAAGCAACTAAAGGTAATGAGATTTCCATGTTGAGAAACAATGTACAGTATATGCTGGTACTGACTCTATTGGTGGCCATGTCTGTCCTAAATTAAGGGGGAGGGGTGTCATCTCTGTAAACTCTACTTTCTGCAGCATTTGGTTCATTAGCATTTTAAGGTGAGTCCAAGGGCTAGCTAATCACACATACTGTACAGCATTCTAAACTGAGTCCAAGGGCTAGCTAATCACACATACTGTACAGCATTCTAAACGGAGTCCAAGGGCTAGCTAATCACACATACTGTACAGCATTCTAAACTGAGTCCAAGGGCTAGCTAATCACACATATTGTACAGCATTCTAAACTGAGTTCAAGGGCTAGCTAATCACACATACTGTACAGCATTCTAAACTGAGTTCAAGGGCTAGCTAATCACACATACTGTACAGCATTCTAAACTGAGTCCAAGGGCTAGCTAATCACACATACTGTACAGCATTCTAATCTGAGTCCAAGGGCTAGCTAATCACACATACTGTACAGCATTCTAAACTGAGTCCAAGGACTAGCTAATCACACATACTGTACAGCATTCTAAACTGAGTCCAAGGACTAGCTAATTACACATACAGATGAATTCAGTGGCTAGCTAATTACACATACAGCATTCTAAGATGAATCCAAGGGTTAGCTAATTACACATACAGCATTCTAGGCTATGAATTCAAGTGCGCAGATAGGGCTGTCCAGTCGCTGTGATGCGCACTCTCTGCGTAAGGGCGTATATAAACATTTAGTTCCATGCACACAATGTTAGAACGTTTGTGGTGGACTTGCACTCAGATCTGTAATGGCCATCAAACCTCCAGTAATAAATATGTTATATTCTAAAATGGTATAATGTCTGTAAATTAAAAAGATGTATACTTGACCATGGAACACAGGAGACAGCAATATCTATCCCCAAAAAATGCTTAAGTAGAGTAAAAAGAAAAAAAAAAATTGGTGTCATCCTTAATTGAAATTTTGGCCGAGATCTCTGGCAGCAAAAGTGTTAAAGGATATGGCCTATTACAAAAGATATGATAATTATTATTGTAGATTTGCAAGGCACGATAGTGCCAGACAGTCAGGAATATAGGACATTTATAAAACAGTGACACACAAGGTAAAAAAAATTAAGGGTAGGGAGGGCCCTGCTTCTACATGACATTATAAAAGAAATACAACAAAGATGAGACAAGAGGAACGAGTGTGGCTCATAGTGGTGTATTAAAGGGTATAGAGGGTTAAGCCAACCTCTAACAAATAGATGGTTTTTCAGAGAGCGTATAAAGATTAGAAGACTAGGGGAGATTCTCACCGAGTATAGCAGTGCCAGGAGGGAGGAGAGCAAGTACTAATATCCAGGGCCAGACTTGTTAGAGGGCTCCGGCTATGGGTCTAGGCCCGAGGGTCCTGCTATGGGTCTAGGCCTGATGATGAGGGGAACAATGTCTGATTCAGAGGTGGACGCAATGCCAATGTTTGCGCAGTTGTGATTTATTGCTACTGAACATTTGGGAAAACCCCAAAGGCGCATGCGTTCCCCTGACCGACATTGCTGTTGTGTGCAGCGCTGTCTGCAATAGAGCTTGCGACAGATAACCATGGCCGTTCCTGGGTAGTGACTGGGAGGTGGTCTCATGTGTTTGCAAAAAATTAGCATCACATGTTATGGAAGTGTCAAAGGCATGTCAGCGACTAAACACAGATCTGCTGCCACAGAGGCCTCTTTTAGATGAATTTATTTATTAACAGTTTCTTATATAGCGCAGAATATTCCGTTGTGCTTAAATTTTAGGTGGAAACACTAAGCAGCTCGTAGGATGTCGCATGTGTCGATGGTGAGAGTGATGGTGCACCGATGGTGGAAAGCTCAGAACCACCAACACAGTTACACGGTCCAGGGACACTAAAAAAGGAAATTTATGGTAGACTTACCAATGTTAACTCTCTTTCTACGAGGTACATTGGGTTCCATAGGGAAACATCGGGGGGGGGGGATCTTGATCCAGAGGCACCAACAGGCTAAAACTATAGGCTAACCCCGCCTCCAGGCACTGTGAGCTCAGTTTCGGTAACCAGTCCAATGCAGGAGCAGGTAAGAGAGAAGATAGATGTTAGTCACATAAAACCACATTCTCACGACAGGAGAAGGGACCAGCGTCTAATGCCATACAAACCCATAGAAGCTAGGTGCATCAGGGTGGGTGCCCTGTGGAACCCAATGTATCTCGCAGAGAGAGAGAGTTAACAATGGTAAGTCTACCATAACTCTCCTTTTCTGCAGCAGGTTCTATTGGTTTCCACAGGGATCCATCTGTGATGTCCTAAAGCAGTTCCTCAAGGAGGGGAAGCGCCTTAATGAGTATGAAAACTCGGCATCCAAAGGAAACATTCTGGGAGGCGGAAGTATCAAAGGCATAGAAGCTAATAAACGTGTTCACAGAGGACCACATAGCCGCCTTGCGCAATTTCTCCGCGGACACACCGCGGCGAGCCGCCCAAGAAGGTCCAACAGACCAAGTAGAATGGGCATTAATAGCAGCAGGAGCTGGGAGACCAGCCTGCGCATAGGCTTGTGCAATCACCATTCTAATCCATCTGGCTAAGGTTTGCTTATTTGCAGGCCAACCATGTTTACGAAAACCAAACAAGACAAAAATAGAGTCTGTCCTCCTGATAGAGGCAGTCCTCTCCACATATATGCGGAGAGCCTGTACCACATCCAAAAAACGCTCTTTGGAGGACAAATCAGAAGAGCTAAAGGCCGGAACCACAATCTCTTGGTTAAGGTGAAAAGATAACACCACCTTAGGTAAATAACCTGGGAGAGTTCGAAGAACTGCCCGGTCACAATGAAATATTAGAACGGGAGGATGACAGGACAATGTGCCTAAGTCCGACACCCTTCTAGCAGAGGCAATAGCAGGTAAAAACAAGACCTTGGCTGTGAGCCATTTAAGATCCACCGTCTCAAGAGGTTCAAATGGAGACTCTTGCAGGGCATTCAGGACAACAGCCAGATCCCATGGAGCCACAGGAGGAACATAGGGAGGCTGAAGCCATAAGACACCCTGAGTGAATGTATGAACATCAGGTATAGACCCATTTTTTCTCTGAAACCATACCAAAAAGGCAGATATGTGAACCTTGAGGGATGCCAGACGAAGGCCTAAGTCCAGGCCTCTTTGAAGAAAAGCCAAAATTCTGGAAATTCTGAATCTGTATACATCATAATTCTTATCAGCACACCAGGTGAAGTAAGAATTCCAGACCCTGTAATAAATCCGAGCTGTAGCCGGTTTACGGGCTTTTAACATAGTTTGGATGACCCCCTCAGAGAATCCTTTGGCTCTCAGCAGTGATGCTTCAAGAGCCACGCCATCAAAGCCAGGCTGGCTAGGTCTGGATAAAGACAAGAGCCCTGTATCAGGAGGTCTGAGCGCTGAGGAAGTAGAAGAAGACGCTTTGTCGATAGACCCCGCAGGTCTGAGAACCAATGCCGTAGAAATCCTCCTTGTTGTTTGAATTTCCCGCAGAACCCTGGGTAGGAGTGACACTGGAGGGAACACATAGGGCAGTTGAAAGTTCCATGGAATTGCCAGTGCGTCCACGAACGCTGCATGAGGGTCCTTGATCCGAAGACCAGAAACCTTGTGATTGTGTTGAGACGCCATCAGGTCTACGTCTGGTAGGCCCCACTTGTCCACTAGGAGTTGAAAGACTTCTTGATGAAGACTCCACTCTCCGGCGTGCACGTCCTGGCAACTGAGGAAGTCCACTTTCCAGTTTAGGATGCCCGGAATGAACACTTCCGATATTGCTGGCAGATGGTGCTCCACCCAACGAAGGACTTTTGACACTTCCATCATAGCAATATGGCTTTGAGTGCTGCCTTGATGGTTTATGTATGCCACCGTAGTGGCATTGTCTGACCGTACTTGAACTGGCCTGTTCTGTACCAGAGGCAGGGCGAGAGTCAATGCATTGAACTCCGCAGCAACTCCAGAATGTTTATTGGGAGGAGTGACTCCTCCTTGGTCCAGTGACCCTGAAAAGAGTGTTGCCTCAACACCGCATCCCATCCAATCAGACTGGCATCCGTTGTCAGCAGGACCCAGTCGGGTATACAGAAGGGATGGCCCCTTCTCAACTGCTGGTCCTGTATCCACCAGGACAGCGACAGACGAACCTCCGGAGTCAAAGTGATCATGTGATATCTGATCCTTTGAGGTAGGCCGTCCCACTTGGAAAGGATTAACCTCTGCCGAGGGCGAGTATGAAATTGAGTGTACTCTACCATGTCGAATGCCAACACATCAGGCCAAGCACTTTGCATCGCTGAGTGTATCTGTCTGGGGTGACAAAGGAAACATATTATCCTGTCTTGAAGTCTCAGAACTTTTTCTGGAGACAGAAACAGTTGTTGACTGTGTGTGTGCAGGAGTGCCCCTAGGTGCACCATGCTCTGAGCTGGGACCAGCGAGGATTTCTTCCAATTGATGAGCCACCCATGGGTTTCTGGGAAGCTTACCATCAGTTGCAGATGACTGAGTAAGACATCGTGGGAGTTTGCCAGAATCAGCAAGTCGTCCAGATTCCTCAGGATCCTGACTCTCTGGCCATCATAACAGCCATGACCTTGGTGAAGATGCGAGGAGCCATAGCCAGTCCATATGGTAGAGCCTGGAACTTATAGTGGAGGTTGTCAATAGCAAACTGCAGATACTGCTGATGCAACATGGCAATAGGTATATGCAGGTACGCATCCTGTATATCCAGGGATACCATATAGTCTCTGGGTTCCATAGCCAGTACAACTGAGCGCAGTGTTTCCATACGGAACTTGGACACTCTCACAACAAACTTGTTCAGATATTTGAGTTTGGGTACAGGCTGGAAAGACCCATTGGGTTTCAGAACTAGAAACAGGGTTGAGTAGTAACCTCTGCCTCTCTTGGCCAGAGGAACCAGCACTACCACTTCTGTATTCAGGAGGGAACCCACAACCTTTTGTAGAGCTTGTGCCTTTAACGGATCCGAAGGGATAACTGTGGTGCAAAACTGGCGAGGGGGGCATCTCTTGAAGGAGACTGCATACCCGTGAGAGACAACTTCCCACACCAATATGCCTGAAGTGGTCTTCAACCAGACCTGGGTGAACTGCAGAAGACAGCCTCCCACCCTGGGGTCCCCAAAGGGGAGGCCCACCCTGTCATGCGGCAGGCTTGTCTTGTTTAGAAGCAGGCCCGCCCAGGACTGCTTTGCCTTGGGTTTAGTGGTTTTGGGAGCATGAGATTGTCTCGGGTATGCCTGACCTTTTGCTTTCCCTTGAGGCCGAAATGAACGAAAAGTGGTACCTTTAGCCTCCTGTGCAGAAGGATTAGTATTTGGGAGAAAGGCAGTCTTAGCAGCTGACAATTCAGACACAATTTTATTTAAGTCTTCCCCTAAAAAATGTCCCCCTCAAAGGGGAGTACCTCCATGGTCTTTTTGGAGTCTAGGTCCACCTTCCATGACCTCAACCACAGAATATGGCGAGCCAGACGTAGTCGACGCCTTGGCTGCCAACACACCCACCTCAGAGGACGCCTCCTGAATGTAATAGACAGCAGTGGTAATATGAGACAGGTATTGTCTGGCACTGTGAGATATATCCTCGGGCAGCTCTTCCTCTAATGCCTGAACCCACGCTTCAATTCCTTTTGCATCCCAAGAGGCCGCAATAGTGGGTCTATGTACAGCACCTGTAAGGGAGTAAATAGACATCAGGTCTCCCTCCACATGCTTATCTGTCGGTTCCCTCAGTGAAGTGACAGTGGTGACAGGCAGAGTGGATGACACCACTAGGCGGGTGACATGAGAATCCACCTGTTACATAACTCTGCAGGGAAAGGATAGCGAGCTAAGGCCCGTTTAGACAGAGGGAATTTCTTCCCTGGAATAGACCAGGGCTCCTGCCTGATGTCCGCCAAATGGTCAGAATGGGTAATAGCTTTTTAACCACCTTCTGCCATTTAAACATATCAGTTTTCTTAGCCACAGTAGTGGAATCCTCATCATCAGTAATTTGTAGGATTTGCTTAATAGCAACCACAAGGGCAGGGACATCAATTTTCAGTGGAGAATCCTCGTCAGAAACACCTGATTCAGTGTCTGAGAGGACAGTGTGCTCTCCCTCCTCTTCATATTAAACATCTAGAGTGTAATGGATTTTGAGGAGGAAGCGTCCCAGAGGCACGAGAGTGACCTGGAGTCAATTTTTGCCTGACCAAGGAATGATTTAATTGCTGCAACTGGTTAGACAAATTTTCCGCCCAAGCCGGATTAACCATAGGGACAATTTGTGGCTGTAATGGCACAGGTGGTCCCATAGGGGGCGTAAGGCGTTCCACCAGAGTACCCAGTAGGTTTGTAAATGCAGCCCAGGGTGGCTCCTGATTGGTTACAGGAGCTGCGGACTGACTGGGCGATGTATGACACATAGTACACAGACCATCATACACAGCATCCCCCTCTGGTAAATCTTTGGCACATGCTCTGCATGATGCAGGAGCGTCCACAGACTTACTGCCCTTCTTGTTAGACATTGTACAAAATGCAACAACAGAGCGAATTAGGGCCTAATTTAGTCCTGATCGCTAGGCTGTGTTCTCGTACAGCAGACGATCAGGTCTAAACTGTGCATGCGTATGCATTGCAATGTGCAGGCGCGTTGCACTGGTACAAAGCGATGGGTTTGTGCAAAGAATCCATTCGCACGGCCGTTCGCAAGGATATTTACAGGAAGAAGCTGTTTGTGGTTGTCAACTGACTATTTTCTGGGAGTGGTTGGGAAAACGCAGGTGTGTCCAAGCGTTTTCAGGGAGGGTTCCTAACGTCAATTCCGGTCCCAGACAGGCTGAAGTGTTCGCAGCGGCTGAGTAAGTCCTGGGCAACTCAGAGACTGCACAAAATTTGTTTGTACAGCTCTGTTACACATGCGTTCACACACTTGCAAAGCAAAAATACACTCCCCTATGGGCGGTGACTATGCGAAAACAGGACTGCAAAAAAACCCTAGCGAGTGAACAGGTCTGAATTAGGGGTGTGGTTCATCAAATCGACAGTGTCTAGGTCGACAATGTTTAGGTCGACCACTATAGGTCGACAGTCACTAGGTCGACATGGATGGAAGGTCGACAGGGTTTCCAGGTCGACATGTGCTAGGTCGATAGGTCTAAAGGTCGACATGAGGATTTTTTTTTTTGTGTCGTTTTCTTCGTAGAGTGACCGGGATCCCAAATTAGTGCACCGCGTCCCCTCGCATGGCTCGCTTTGCTCGCCATGCTTCGGGCATGGTGCCTTCGCTCCGCTACCGCTTTGCTCGGCACACTTTACTGTTCCAATCGTAGTCCACGTGGATCGTTAAGTATGAAAAAATGCAAAAAAAGAAAAAAAATGTGAAACACTCATGTCGACCTTTAGACCTGTCGACCTAGCACATGTCGACCTAGAAACCCTGTCGACCTTCCATCCATGTCGACCTAGTGACTGTCGACCTATAGTGGTCGACCTAAACATTGTCGACCTAGACACTGTCGATCTTCAGACTGGATCCCCTGAATTAGGCCCTTAGTACGATAAAGCCAGACAGAGTACAATACCTGCAAATAAATCCGTTAGTATGTGACTGTAGACACACAGTACACAACACCAGTGATTAACTCCGGTATTATGTGACTGAGTACACAGTAGAATACACGTAATGGATAAATACTGTGACACGCTATATATATGACCCTGATGCACCTAGTCCTTTAAGGTACAGAATATAGTGATAGATATATCTGGGAAACCCTGAAAGTGAAACCACACGGCAGATACAGGCACACACAGTCACAGGCAATGCAGATAATTATTATGACAATAAAACTGCACTGCAATAGTACATGTATAGATATATATATATATATATATATATATATATAACACAGCATGGTCCTAGACCGGAGGTATACAGAATACTCGTATAATATATCCTGTAATAGGTACACTTTTTCTTCACTAACGCTGTTTGTATAAAGACATGTAGAATACTCAAGTGTTTGTAAAGTCAGAGCGCTGTAAACAGGCGGCTTTACAAGGGAGACCTTGCCCTGTAGTCCCAGAGACTAGCCGCAACTATGCTTAGAAAATGGCGCCCAGCGTGTCAGTCAGGAAGTGAGGGAGAGTGTGAAGCAGCTCCAGGGCGGGAAAATCTGCAGTAGATGGCACCCTGGGCCGGGGAGATGCTACAGGTCAAGCGCCAGCTCCCGTATGCTGGACTTGCACCCCAGATACTAGCGAGCCTTATTAAATGGGGTGTTAGTACACCCGACCTGTGCTCTGATGCACTGGTGGTCTAGTGGGGTCCCTGCTTGGTGACAGTGTCCACTCCAGCACCGCGACCTGTCTCCCTAGGTCATGGACGGAATGCGATTTAATGGCGGGTCCCGCCTGGGGGATACTCTTACCTCCTCTCCGTAGCAGCCATGTGAACCAGGAGAGCGACTGCAACTGTGTGCCTACAGCTGGAGCGTCTCCGCCGCAAGTACCCGGAAACAGGCCACGGGGATATGCAACGCCGCTTGGGAGGTGATGGAGCTGCAGCGCTGAAGTGTCACCATTACATACAGTGCTGACAGCCCAGTTTTGTCAGAAAAAGCTTTTTCAGTGCTGCCCACCTGTTACGTGACCTGCTGCTGCAGACACCAACTGAAACTGAGCTCACAGTGCCTGGAGGTGGGGTTATAGAGGAGGGCCCATTGCATCCTGGGACAGCCTAAAGCTTTATCCTGTTGGTACCTCTGGATCAAGATCCACTCTACACCCCGATGTTTCCCTGTGGAAACCAATGTAACCTGCTGCAGAAATAAGCGTCTGTCTGTTGCAGCTGGTACACAAGAAAAAGGCTGACATTATTTGCATATTATTGCTCCCGCTGTACCGACGGCGGCCGCTACAGGCAGCAACGTCCTTGTCTGAACCAGGCCTGCATGTCCCTAAATGTTTCATTTCATCTTTGCATACTGGATCAAATTGTATTTTAAGCCACCAGTTTCTTCAATTATTATAGTGATATAAACATTACGATTAGATACACCAAATAATAATACAAAAGACCACAAGAATTGCTTTATAATTCTGAGTATAACAATATGTCGGAATGCCGTACGATGTTCACTAACAGCACAATCGTTGTGTAATCCTGTTATCGTAATGATCCTATTTAAATGTGCTTTTAATTCAGATGTTATAAACTGAATGAACGACCTGCCCGTTATTGTCCCACTAAATAACATGCATTTGTAATCTCCACGAGAGACTGACAAAGATGAGAGGAGTATGAATCTTCTGTCCCCCTTTGGCATCTTTTTTTTCCCCACAGAAATCCCTTAGTCAAGAACGACAGATTTCTGTTCCTCGTTTTAGGAGATTACAATACAGCAGGATTAAGGAACGTTGTATAAGAACAGAATAAGGACACGGATGTAAATGGCATCTGGAGGAGGTGTTTCGATTCTAAATTGGCACAAAACAAAACTCTCACAGGCTGCCTTTTTGTATTTACAGTAAATGACCAATGCAATATAAAATTAGAAATGAATTACCACTCCACCAATAGTAGACAGCTGAAGCCTCTCCAAAATTTTTAAGCGGGTGTACTTAGGGCCCTATTCCGGTCGGATCGCAAAGAGCGCGGGCCCGTTCTGCGCATTTACTGCGTGCGCAGGGTGGGAGGGGGCGGCAACACTCCACTTCCAAGGCGGAGATGGAGCATTGCGGGGAGCGGCGACTGGGAAACGGAGGCGCAGGCATGAACGGGGCAGCTGCGTAACGTCATGCAGCCGCCACGTTCAAAAAATGGCGCCGGCAGGAAGCCTCCTTACTTTTAGCGATCACACTGAAATTGCGGTGAGAACGCAATTTTTGCTTCGTCACAGGGGGAAGAAGGCGGTGGTCAGCATGTTGGGCAACCTTGTCCTGCTATGGGCGGCCCCAGCATGCAATCACAAGGATTGCAGATTCCGCTACTTAGCAGAATTTGCAATCCTTACTGAATCAGGTCCTTTGTCTCAGCTCTTCCAAGAAGTAACATTTGCAGAACTTGAAACCCTCCCCAACATGCTCTAACCCTCCTGGCATTGCCTATTCCTAACCATCTGCATTCTGAGAATGATATCGACATTGTGAACATGTTGACATTCTAGTGTCGACAGTGTGGTGTTCACATTATGAATATTGAACGTGGCAAATGTTGACCAAGTTGCTGGATATTGCATGTGTATTGTTAACAAACAGTTTTGGGGATGAAGGGGGTAATTCAGACCAGATCGCTAACAAGCGATTTTTGCTCTGCTGCGATCAGATAGTCACCGCCTACAGGCGAATGAATGTGTAGAAGAGCAGTACAAACTGATTTTGTGCAGTCTCTGCGCAGCCCAGGACTTACTCAGCCGCTGCGATCACCTCAGCCTGTTCGGGACCGGAATTGACGTCAGACACCCGCCCTGCAAACGCTTGGACACGCCTGCGTTTTTCCAGAGACTCCCTGAAAACGGTCAGTTGCCACCCAAAAATGGCCTCTTCCTTTCAGTCACCTTGCGAACTCCTGTGCGAATGGATTCTTTGCACCATCGCTGAGCAGCGATCCCCTTTGTACCCGTGTGACACGCCTGCGCATTGCGGTGCATATGCATGCGCAGTTTAGACCTGATTGCCCGCTATGCGAAAACGCAGCCTAGCGATCAGGTCTGAATTACCCCCAAAGGTATAAAGGCTTCTTGCTTAAGTGAGACTTAAGCACAGTGGAGGCTGCCATGAAACAATAGCCCCTTCCGCCTTGGGTATCGACCCTCATCCTTGAGCACCTCTTCCTGAACGTGCATCTTAGTTACAAACAAAATTGCTTATAGTGTACTAGTTACTTAGAATTTTTATCACAATGGAACGGGTCATATGTTGAGGATCATATTTTAAGAAAAAGTTGCATGGCACAGCAAACTGCACTATTTGGCACGGTTTTCCCCTAGAAGGCATTTACTCCGCCCAATGGCTCCCATCCGCTGGGCAAGTTTTCTGCTCCACAAACGCTGCCATCTTGCTTTGTATACTAATATACTTTTATGTTAATCTAGGCTAGAAATATTGGGGTCATGCGGTGGGAGTAAAGCAAATAAGAGTAAAACCATGTTGTACTACAGGTGGAGATATCTAAAATGTGCAGAGAGATTTATATTTGGGGAAGGAATATCCTAACTCAGATCTAAATTGCAGTGTAAAAATAAAGCTGTCCAGCATTTGTGGGCTGCATGCAAAAGCAACCAGTATTTATCCTGCATACAAAAAAAAGTATGTATTTGCACCCCTTACAGAGCAACATAGGTGGTCATTCCGAGTTGTTCGCTCGCTAGCTGCTTTTAGCAGTATTGCAAACGCTAGGCCGCCGCCCTCTGGGAGTGTATTTTAGCTTAGCAGAATAGCGAACGAAAGAGTAGCAGAATTGCTACTAAATATTTTCTTGCAGTTTCTGAGTAGCTCCAGACCTACTCCTAGTTTGCGATCAGCTCGGTCCATTTAGTTCCTGGTTTGACATCACAAACACGCCCTGCGTTCGTCCAGCCACTCCCCCGTTTCTCCAGACACTCCCGCATTTTTCCCTGACACGCCTGCGTTTTTTAGCACACTCCCGGAAAACGCTCAGTTACCACCCACAAACGCCCCTTTCCTGTCAATCATTCACCAATCAGCGGTGCGACTAAAAAGCGCCGCACAAACACCAGCAAATCTACTAAGTTTTGTGTAAAATAACCTAGCGCATGCGCTCTGCGTACCATGCGCATGCGCATTTAGCAACAAATCGCAGCATAGCGAAAATTGGCAACGAGCGAACAACTCGGAATGACCACCATAGTCTGGTGCACAGTTACTCTTACCCCTGATCATACCTGATTGACAGGACAGCTGCAGGAGGAAATAAAGGATCTATGGGGAAGAGAAATCAAACAATAGCAACTGCACTGAAAGTGGAGCTGTGCATTATAGACAATAGGTAAGGCCCAGAGCCGGCCTTAGGCATAGGCAAACTAGGCAAATGCCTAGGGCATTTGGTATGCTTAGGGGCACCAGCAGCTTCTGCTGATTAAAATGATATGCGGCATGCCTATATTCTGTGTGTGACTGCGGCTGTATCTGCATACAAAATGCTACGTTGCAGTGTATTCCTGGAAATCACTGTAATGTAGCATTTCGTATGCAGATACAGCGGCAGTCGCACACAGAATATAGGCATGCGGCATATCATTTTAATCAGCAGAAGCTGCTTGTGCGTCCTGGCCACATAGTAATGCAAATAAGATGCATTTTCATAAACAAAAGGTGCCCGACGTTAGCAGAGCTGCCAGCTGACTCATGCCAGGCATCTCCTGCAGAACTAGCGGCGGTGCTAGGGGGCACCACCCAAAATCTTGCCTAGGGCATCATATTGGTTAGGGCCGACTCTGGTAAGGCCTGTAACAAGGACATTTTTATGCATTCATCCATTTCTATAATATTATACCAATACAAAGGGAATATATACAATATAAAATACTGACAATATTGCCCAGTTCTACAGAAAGTAGCTAGGCTATAAAGTATATCCAATGTTCTAAACTTAAACAGGACTGAAACTAATTTCCTTAGCGCAAACAGTGTAGTAATAACTGAGCGCTCTTGGAAAGGACTGGCTCCTCAGTAACATTTACTAAGTAACGATTAGCCAACATATATACCCTAATATAAAGAATGACTTTTTTTTCAGATGGGAACTTGAGGCAAAATCAAATTAAAATGTATTTTGTTAACACTAATTATGAAAACAGAAGTCATTAAAGGGAGTTATAAAAACCAATAACTTTGGCTCAGGGCTAGAATTAATTTGTTTGTTTCTAACCTCAGGTTGATACTAACAAAATTATGTGGGTAAGTGAGAAGGTTTTTTTAAATGCCGTCAGCCAGCTGGAGAACCGGAGATAATTTAACCGAGAGAGGTCTGTAATGATATAGAAAACATTACTATGGCTTCATTTAATGTACTGTTGTGAACTTTAATGGTACAGGACTGGAATTATCAATAATGATATTTGCTAAGATCATACCTAGCCATAAACCCTTTCATGTCCGCATTGACAGGCAGATATTAGGAATAATCATTGGGGCAGATGTATTAACCTGGAGAAGGCATAAGGAAGTGATAAACCAGTGATAAAGCACCAGCCAATCAGCTCCAATATGTAAATTAACAGTTAGGAGCTGATTGGCTGATGTGTTTATCACCTTGCACTGGTTTATCACTTCCTTATGCCTTCTCCAGGTTAATACATCTGCCCCAATGTATCGTTTACATCGACGGACTTTTAGGAACTCTGGTGCCCCTGAATCCAACTGACTTTACAGCAATGCATGGCACAATAACTCAGAGTGCAAGAGGGGCACGCTACCAGGCATAAGTACTTGGTATAAGAATGACACTGATGGAAGGGATCACGTCTGATTGTTATAGCTAAATTAGTACTGGGGTCATTAAAGAATTTAAAAGCCTTTGCGTTTGATAATTATGGCAAGGCCTAGCAATGCCCAGTGTCTGTGCCTACTCTTGCTGGTAGTGCCTAGTGTTCTAATAACAAGTGTCCTTATTCAAGAGAGATGGGTAGGTTAATATCTAAAAAAAAAAAAAGTTGTACAGCCCCTTTAACCACTTAAATGATTTTTCCCCAAAAACCGCTCCGAAATTGTCAGTATTTTTTAACCCTATGCAAAATGGTTTTAGTTAAAAAAGATACATTTTTCCCTTCAAACATCAAAACATCGATCGGAAATATTGCGACCATCGGAAACATCACGACCATCGCGGCTTTCATTTAGTAAGCCGGGACAGTCTCCAGGTATACAGGGGGGGTCTGGGGGTGTCTTCGGATTAACTTATACTTCCCCAGCGGCTGCCATTGTCTGCGGCCGCTGGAGGAAGGGGGGGCTGCAGTGCTGACCGATCAGAAGTGATCATCAGCACGGCAATCATTAGGGGAGAGTGCAGGGAGGCAGAGGGACCTTCCGGTCCCTCCGTCAGCAGCAGCAGAGGGTAGTTTACCTTCCCTGCCGCTGCTAACACTGTTTATCTGACTGGTCGCATCCTGTGCGACCAGGTCATATAAAGCACTTGCAGGCATGGTCGCATCTAATGCGACCATGCCAGGCAAGTGGTTAAAAATAAGAACATTTTTCCTGTAGCTTGCTGGTAGTATAATATATTTTACGCAACACATGTAACAGCCATATTTCGATCTTAGTTTACTTTAAAGCTTTGCAAGAAATATTATTTTAACATTCAAGACTTTATTTTCCCTTAAAGCAATTTGCCGTGCTGTCATAAAGACATTTCAGGTCCAGTCTCCATCCACAGTCTTATAAATTCATTCCTGATAAGATCTCCATAACGCAGCTGCCTCCGGGATGGCAACAAGTCATTAAATTCCGTTATATTTGAAGTACGGTTTTAGTAGGACCTCAAATATGATTATTTATACTTTACAGCAAACTTATCGGAAGGAGATTTATGATTGCTCCGCTGTATGTGATGTGCGAAATTTTAACGGGGGATAATGAATTTATGTATGTAAATGAGTTCTTGCAGCTCTACCTCTCGTGACTAATAGAGAAATTGATAAAATCGGATGTTACCGTACTAAGACTCATATTTACTGTGATGAAGAGAGCTGGGGATGGCAAAGTTACATAAGTTATGTTGTGTTTAGAGACAGCTACCTATAAATATTGTCTCAATGTTTATAATGGTAATAAAACACACAAAACATGTATTTTGGCACATTATATAGGAGGTTGAACTCATAACATTCCCTTCCCTTCAATGTCTGTAGAGCTCTGTTAATAGGAGAAAAAAATAAACGAATTGCACCAATCTGGTCTGATGCAGATGAGATATTTTGGAGTAAAGAATCAGACCAATCACTGTCAAGCAAACAAGAAGGTAGCCCAGTAGTTCCCAAACTTATTTTGAATCACGGCACCCTAGAGTATAAGAATTTTTTTCATGGCACCTTTATGCCAAAAGTTTCTTATTGAGAAATGTAGAAAAAAATATTAAATTAAGTAAATTATGTTTATATGTCATCCTTAGGTTCAATTATGTGCTGAGGAATAAGATTTGCTTCTGTTTGTCCACATATTTTATGATTGGCAGCCACCAGCACTAGTTTTGCCTTTTACAATGACAATAAATAGTTTTAATTGGTCCTGGACCACCAACCTGAGGCACCCCTGCAAGTGGCCCCACACATTTTGAGAATCACTGAGGTAGCCAATCACATTGTGGCATTTACTGTCACATGCCTAGAACTTTGTAAAAGCAGCATGAAATCCGTTTTATATTCATTCTCAGGTTGTATAAAATGGAGACACAGCTCTCAGCTCTGCCTATAAAGTAGAGACTTGCGCAGAATCTCATGTTTTGGTTCTAATTTACGTGCTTTGTTTTGGTTTTGCAAAACCACCCTCAAGTGTTTTGATTCGGATTTAAAATCCGAATCTTGGGTTTCGGATTTCTTGAAAATGTATAAAACAAACAGCTAAAATCATATAATTTTTGCAATCCAAAACCCAAAATTTGTATTTAAAATCCAAATTCCCGAACCGCAGGCAGATCACAACCAAGACTTGTTTAGGTTCGGACCCACAATACTCGGGTGGGTTCAGATTTCTAAAGAACCGAACCGCACATCTTTACTACTGTATAAAGCCACTTCCCTAACAGGTTCACATACAGTCCATTGTGGTTTCTAAACAGAGAAGTTCTTCAGAACTTGTAGTATCTATCCTTAAGAGTTTATTGCAGTGTGAATATAACGTTGTAGGCATAATTTACATGTTACTAGTTATTGCTTAGCAATTAGAGTTGTCTTTCAGATCGCACACCCTTCCAACTGCCAGTTTTTCACAAAACATGTCATTGCATTATGGCCCTCATTCCGAGTTGATCGCTCGCTAGCTGCTTTTAGCAGCAGTGCGAACGCTAGGCGCCCTCTGGGAGTGTATCTTAGCTTAGCAGAAGTGCGACCGAAAGGTTAGCAGAACTGCTCCAAAATATTTTCATGCAGTTTCTGAGTAGCTCCAGACCTACTCCTACCTTGCGATCACTTCAGACTATTTAGTTCCTGTTTTGACGTCACATACACGCCCAGCGTTCGGCCAGCCACTCCCCTGTTTCCCCAGGCACGCCTGCGTTTTCATCTGACACACCTGCTTTTTTTATCACACTCCCGGAAAACGGTCAGTTACCGCCCTGAAGCGCCCCTTTCCTGTCAATCACTCACCGATCAGACGAGCGACTGAAAAGAGTCGCTCGACCTTGTGTAAAACTGCATAGTTTTGTGTCAAAGTACGTCGCATGTGCGCACTGCGGCCCATACGCATGCGCAGAAAAGCCGATTTTTAGCCTGATCGCTGCGCTGCGAACAACGGCAGCTAGCGATCAACTCGGAATGACCCCCAATGTGCCTGATTCAGAGATGTATGCAACGCAAGTATTTACTTATATCAGTGAGCGATTATTGGCAAACTGCGCACGAAGGTACCAAAGCGATGTCACTCGCAGTGAGGATTTTTTCACAAAGTGACTGACAGCCAGGGACCGTGTGGTGGAGGCGGCTAACGAGGAAGGGCGGCAAAAATGCAGACGTGCCACATCTGTATGCAGGAAGCTTGGCATTGTTACTTCAATTCTGATTGGTTTCCATGGGCAACTTATCCACTGTACAGTAAAATCTATTAACATATCCTCTATCTTTTCCTGTTTTGCCCCAGGCTCCTCTCCCTCATGAAATTATTTAGCAGTGCTCCTCACAGTAACTATTGAAAGAACCTCATGATGGTCATGTTAATGTCCATGCCATAACACTCACAGAAGCTATTTTTTTTTCCCTTTGTAATATTGAAACTTTATGGCTAAGGGTTGTTCAGACCACAGCTTTATTCCTCCCAATAGTCTTGACGATGTTCCTCTTTCCTTATCCTTATAAAACTCCAAACCAGATCAGTTGCAGTTAAGCCCAACTGCCAATCAGATCTGTGGAAATGTCGTTACTGGAGTGGCAGACTGTACAGACTGAGTGCTGGAAGGGTTATCATTCGTCCTGGTCATCAGATGGCCCACCCCAAAAAAAATCCTCCACCTAGTGAAATCCAATTGGACAGGATTTTGATTAGAAATGATGACACAAATGTCTGCTGACAGGTCCATCTAATGTAACGCCCTGATTTAATATCCACGTCGGCATTTGTGCATTAGCCAGGCTCCACGGCCGTATTCCACCGAGTTCCAGATCTGATGTGGGCTTTGCTTCCTGCAGCATTAATATTGTAGTCAGGCTGCACAACATACATGCATGCGTGTTACGATTGGAGAAGTACGTCAAAAAATGTGTCCGGTCTGTCAGAAATGTCTAACGGTTTTATTTAAAGCGTCACATTCTCCTTTCATGTGAAAGATTAATTTTGTAGAGCAAAATCTAGACACACTGCACGGATCTTTACATATTAATTCTCAGCATCCTTCACCATAACACTCTGGGCTGACATTGTCACCATGAATGAAAAAGTGATGGATATAGGAAGTGAAGTAATGCGCAGACCTTATTCTAGACCTTGTCCGCATTTATGGGATGGAGTTTCTATGTTTTTTTTAGCATACATTGCTCTTATTGAGTCTGATTTATAACAATTCTCAGCCATGGACCCAGCTGCTTTGACAGGCCCTCAAGGGGAAAGCAATTGTCCTGGGATCGTCCTACCAGCTTCTCTATTTTTATTTTGATGATGAGTAAACAGTTTACTCTCGTTAATATGTCAGAGCCCTTAGGGAAACCCTCTGCAAAACCTAGAAGATAATAAAATATAGTGAGCCTTATATTCATTTGTGTATGTCAGGGATCTGATATTTTTTTCCTCTGGCCGAACTACAGTACTGTGTTTATTCAGTGCACGATTGCACAGCTGGGTTATCCTGAAGGCATCCTAAGTAGGTACTGACAGCATGTATGTGTTAGGGGCTCAGGCAGAGTATAACTGAAAGTTGCTCAGTGCTCGTTGCTCAGTGTGGCATTGGAATATGTGGGGAGGCACACCAGTAAGAAGTATATAAATGTATGTGTGTGTGTTATACACGGTACTTATTCCAGCTTGTTTCAAACAGCGTATCTGATTATACTGAACATCAACCATCACAGACAATAGGCAGCTTCACTGCTGCAGGATATCCACAGCCAGCCACTGGCGGATAAAGGAGACAACTAGTGTACTACAGTTCAAAAATAATAATTGAAAACAAACCAACGCGTTTCACATAAAAACAATGTCAGGGGTTAGTGACTAAGGGGTATATTCAATTAGCGTCGGATCCATTCCGACATGCATTTGTCGGAATGGATCCGACAACCCCTATTCAAATCTCATCTCAATTCGACTTTTTCAAGTCGAATTGAGATGAGGGACCCAGATGGGGAGAGGTGGGGAGCCGCGGGGAGACCAGCGGGGACTGCCGCCGGCAGACAGAGGAGATCAGCGCTACAGTAGCGCTGCAGGAGGATGTCACACAGCCGCCCGACCTCACGGCAGTGTCCACCCGGCTCCAGCAAGCGCGACCTCACTTACTGGAGCCGGGTGGAAGCTGCCGTGAGCGGCGCGGCTGTGTGACATCCTGCTGCAGCGCTACTGTAGCGCTGATCTCCTCTATATGCCCGCGGCTTTCCCCTGTCTCCCTGCAGCTCTCTCCCCCCCCCTGCTCTAATCCCTCATCTCAGTACGACATTTTTTTATGTCGGACTGAGATGGCCGAAAAGGGGGTCAAAACCTGTCAATTTTGGCCCCGTTTTCAACACAAGCATGTGGATCGGCAGCTATTCCGCCGATCCACGTGCTTTTCGACAAGTCGAATTCGTTGACTTGTCGAAAAATTTTGGGATATATTGAATAGGTCGAATCACAATTCGACCTTAAAAAGTCGAAAACTGCCGTCTTTTCGACAGACGGCAGCTTTCGACTTTAATTGAATATACCCCAAAGTCTTTGTGACTAATCACGTTGGTTGGCCTCCACCACTCTCCATCTGGTGATCTCACTTGTCAGTTGTGATGCTACCACATACAGTACCTGTGATGCTATTGATTGTGGACTGGCAGTGATCGTATGACTTATTATTCAGATAAGCTGATATTTTCTGTACTTTGTCAGCATACTGTATTTTCTTTTTTTTTCTTTTTTTTTTAACAAATTACTATTACTTATTATTATTAAAAAATATTTTAATAAAACTGTGTTGGCATTGCAATGTTAAACATGACGCTTTAAAAACATTACAACCGTGTCCCGTCGACATAATGCTTTCACCATTATGGGGCTGATTCTAAGTAAACGTTTTCACACTTTTGTAAATAACCTCCACTGTATATCTGTCAGTCATGAAACAAAGATACAGGAATAATTCACAGGGCTTTGGGGGTCATTCCGAGTTGATCATAGCTGTGCACTACGGCGCCGGCGCATGCGCTGTAGGGACCGTTCGCTCGGCTGCGCCAAAAAGCAGCGAGCGAACAGGTCAGAATGACCCCCATTATCATTAGCTCCAAACTGCATCTAAATTGCATCACGAGCAACAGTTACAACTTTCCAGGGTTGAAAACTTTTACATTTTCTGATGATGAACACAAGATGCATTTTGCTTTTTTGTATCTTGCATACGCAACACAAGCTGCCTAGGAAAAGAAATAAATAAGAAAAACAGCCAAAGTTACGAGATCATTAAATGACTAATGAACATGTAGCACTAAGCATCTATATTTTAATAACGAATCACTTTGATGTTTGAGGAACGAGAAAAACACCTTGCACAATTAAATGTAAAATAATAATAAAAAAAAAAATAAAACGGCACGGCATGGAGCCCAGCTGGAGAGAAGTATTTACCCTGAGCGGAATCACGGAATGAGGAATGCCAGTTATGATTAATGATTTTATTGCACAATATTTGAAAAGCCAAGTTTCTTCAACTCAAAGTTTGATCTGGACTGTAAGTTGGAAAATCTGCAGGGAAATCGAGCCAGGGAATAGAAAAGGGCAGCAGTTCAATAACTTCTATGCTTATGATAAGAAATATATGTCTGTGTCATAAATTTGAGATGCCACCTACATCTAATATTGAAGGTCATGGCTTTCTTTTGGGTAAGCTTAGGCGTGCCGCATGGTACGAAAACCTTTCCAGTAGTGAAATGTATGTGGAAGGAACCGTTATAATTAAGAAAAAGAAATGATTGCCTAAAGGGGAGATTACATAGTTATTAAGTGTATTGTTGCTACCATGCAGCGCTATCATTCAATGCAGGCTATCAATTTACAAGAAACAAATTACATTATGGAGACAGTCAAGCGCTTTGAATTTTCACAACGATGGAAGTATTACATGCTCAACATTAAAAATGACTGACCTATGGAGAGACCAGCAGCTAAGGGGTCACTAACTGTGGTGAAGGGCGAGAGTGGCAGCCCTAATGTGACAAACACATTGGCGTATCTGGAATGGGTGCAAGGTTGTTGTGTACATGGGTTCGGGGGGTCCCCATATCGCACACCCTTCACCCTATAATTATACTTACCTCTACACTGTCTCCAGAGTCCAGGCAGGGCATCAGAAATCACAGGAACTGTGGCCATTTTCCCAGTGATTTGTGCATGTGCAGTAGTGAAGTCCACAGGAACAAGGTGTGGGTGCCATGTTCCCGGAGACCTGTATATGTGCAGTACACTCTGAGACCCGGTATTCAACACTGAGCAATGGCCATGACCCCAGATGCTGGGCTATGACCCCAATCCACTCTCCTTCTGGTACTGGCCCAGACATCTCTTTGCTGTCCTGTCTGGGGACAAGCATAAAAATATCTGTGATTGCTTGTATATTACAAGAATGTGAAATATATTTCTATGGTGAAAATAATGGGAGCAAACGTGGGTGGCAATAAGGAAATCTTACTGGGCTATTCTTGTTTTATTAATACCACTTTGTCTTTCTGCTTATTCTAGTGTCTATATGGCTGCTACGTTCATTCGTCCATTATCCCAACGTTCCACAGAAGGTGTTACTGGCTCCTACAGGTAAGACCGACCGTCTTCAAGGCTTTCTGTATACTATAATTATGTGGCACAGCATGCTGATTGGTTGGTCATTACCGTACTTGGTTGGTTATTGGTGATGCAGGCATTTGCTTTGGTTATGACAGGCCTGATGACTAAATTAATGTAGAACACTGTTGGCGAAGACTGTACAGTAACTTCTATATAAAGAGGCCTAATGTTGGATTGCTTTTATCATAGTAATGTCAGTAATACTTATATTTCTAGTGTGAGATAATGTTAGTTAAATACAGACTTACTGTGAAGGCTCCCATACATCAGAGAGAAATTGCTGCAGTGTCCCAATACCCAGGCGGCAGGGTCGGGAAATCAGGAATATTAAACATGTTTAAAAATCCTGATTTCCCCGATAGGTAAAATTATTATTATTTTTTTTAATGTTTAAAAATCCTGATTCCCCGACGGATCACCGATCACCATTACCTGCTGATCGTCACTTCCAGTCGGGTCTAGGGATCAGCACTTATATGTATGGGGGCCTTTACTTAACTGAGATGAGGATTTCTGATCTGCCGTGAATCCACCTGTGGCATTGTGAGACATCTCTATTGGCTACATATATTGTTCTTGATACTTAGAGTATATCTGTTGCCTACTGCAGGCAGCCATTTTTCACGTTACTAGGAACCTGTGACATGTGATAGAGGCATGAGGCACCGAGGCCGATTCAGAGTTGCACACAAATCGGACACAACTGCACTCCACCACTTGCGTGGAACCAAGGGCCTGATTTAGAGATGGCCGCAATGTTGATATACGCTGTGGAGTGAGTTTTCCCCATTGCGCACGCGTCTAGGTCACACTGCGCATGTGCTGGTCGCAATGAGGACTCACTCACCTAGTGAGTGACAGTCAGGGAGCACTTCTGGGAGGTAACATGGCAGGGGCCACTCAAACACAGATGCGTGGCAACCCTTTTGGGGGCGTGTCATATCCTGAGACTATGATCTTACTTGCAACGGCCATGCTGCGCGACTACAGGGTAACTCTAAAGTTTGGTAAATGACCGATGTGCGTCCGATGCATCTTCAGACACAAGCGGCGGATGTGAGACACCTCCAGTGGGCATCTTAGTACAAATCCCAGTGGCTGCGACATTTGCATATTTCTGCACAGCCACTGCGTACTAAGCCGCAGCTGCACAGGTATGTGCGTTCAACACTGGTCATGCATATCTCTACATAGTCCGCAGTTCCAGCTACGCACTTAACATGCACTCACTCAGCTTAGCCTACATGTGAACACCACATTGCCACCTAGATCCACCCACTTAGCTGCGTACAGATATAACTGACCTGGCTATGACGTGGAACCCCCAGTAGATGCATGCGCAGTGCTAAACACTGTAGCCTTATATGCAACTTTAAACCGGTCCCACAGTGTCTCAGCGATGTCACTACTCCTTAGTACATACATGGACTGCACTGGGGTGGGGTAAACCCGGAATGGTCCGGACTCGGAACACCAGACCAGCTCCCTGCCGCAACATCTGCCACTGTAGAACTTGTAGTACGCCTCCCCATCTGGTGAATGTCCTGTCGGGGTGGGGGGGGGGGGGGGGGGGTTGTCTGTGACAGATGTCACTGGGGAGATGGGGCAGGAGAAATTACAGCCTCCCAGAATGGTCCAGGGAAGAGGTAAAAACCATATTGCAGTTGCAACTGCTACAGTCCCCAGCCTGGATGGGCCACCTCCCTGAATGGGGACTGACAGGGATGCGCACTACAAGCTCCACGGTGGCAGAGGTCGCTGCAGGGAGATGGTCTAGCGTTCCGGCGTCTGGACCGTTCCGGTTTTACCCAATCCCAGTAGCACTCTCATTAATTTCGGTTTTTGCCCAAAAAAATCACCGTCTCTGCTGCATGGAAGACACAGATACACTGTAATATGTTGTGGTATTAATGATAATAAGGATTCTTACATCATGGTCTGCAAATGTCTCAAAGTGTTGTTCCGCCGTACTGGCAGTGATTCATATATTCTGTCCACTGCCTGCTTGCTCAAAATGTATTAATATAATTGATTCTAATATAATATATTCCAATTAACACTATGATTTATTCGTGTTCTAACTTCTTTTTAATCTATTGACTGCTTTCCTGTCATTGCGCATTTTGTTTTCTAAAACTAGCAAATACCCTGGCCCCCGGCATTGGTGCATAATAATTGTGACTGTTTCGAGCATGTGATTGGCCATATCCTGTACTGTAGTTATTTTACATTCAAATTAATCAGAAAATGATTTTTATTTTTATCCAACAAAAAAGGAGCCAAATTGTTAATAGATTAATGTGTTTGATTTGGATATATAATAAATCATGTCATCATACAGTATTTGTGAATAGATATAACAGGTAGTACAGCGGCAGTAGGCAGAATGAAGTCACTCACTGCTTGGTGTTTTAGATTACCCGTATGAGAATTTATATTCCCCTTAAATTAATATCAGATTCCATCCTACATTTACAGATTTTAAACTACAGTATCTTTAAATAGTGATGAGCGGATTCGGTTTTACTCGGTTTTACTCGGTTCTCAAACGAGTAAAACCGAGTAAAACCGAGTAAAACCGAACCTCGCTCATCACTAGTATCTTACAGATGTAAACATTAAATAGCATTATGCTTCTGTTATTTATATGCTTTGGTGCAAACGTTTTTTAATCATTCCTTCTGCAATGAATGTAATTGAAATTGTATTAATCATAATTAAATGTGCGGGGGAGGGGCGGGGGGATTCCAGTTGCTCGGAAACCCCCCACAGAGCAGTGAACATGGATTGTGGAATGCATGCTTGCTGTATTGTCGCAGCTGATGTCTAGCTCTCATCGCTGGCCCTGCATACTGTATATGTATATATGTCTGAAATATTACATACACTGCACTGTATGAAGTTCTAAGTATGCAGATGTGCAGTCCACACTTGCTCTAAAATCAAGCATTTGGTAACCCCCCTCCACAAATCCTGTATTTACCTCTGAGAGTAAAGGGGCTTTGCAATGGGTTTCTTTGGCCCAGAAAAATACTATATATATATATATATATATATATATATATATATACACACAGTATATATATATATGTATATATATATATATATACTGTATATATTTTTATTTATATATGCTGTATATATACAGTATATAGATTTTAATGTGTATAAAATATTTTTAGGATCACAATAATATTTATTATTATAACTATAGCAACATGTAACACTCTGTATCTCAAGTAAGTTGCTATAAATCCATTTAATAAAAACTACTGTAATAACTTGCCCTTTGGCACTTTGTTTGGGGTGTGTGGTATGTTAGGTGGATAAGACTTAGGTTGACTACTATTGGTCGACAGTAAGTAGGTTGACATGGTTTCTAGGTCGACATGACAAAAGGTCGACAGTTTTAAAAAAAAAACTTTTTTTGGTGTTGTTTTCTACGTAAAGTGACAGAGAACCCCAATTAGGGCACCGTGTCCCCTCGCATCGCTCGCCCTGCTTCGGGGAAACTGCCTTGCTCCTCTACCACTGCGCTCGGCACAGGTTACCGTTCCCAATTGTAGTCCACGTGGATCGTAAAGTATGAAAAAGGAAAAAAAAGGAAAAAAAAGTGAAAAACTCATGTCGAACTTTTACATGTCGACCTAGAGTCCCTGTCGACCTAGAAACCATGTCAACCTACTCACTGTCGACCAATAGTGGTCGACCTAAACAGTGTCGACCTACTTACTGTCGACCTAAAGACCGGATCCTGTTTGGGGCTTAGAGTATGGGTCTTGCAATGCTCAGTCACAGTTTATCTACAGCATATTTATTATATTTGTTACACGTGTAGCACTTTAGACAATGCTGTTGAAGTGTTGCTGGGGACTGATAATGTAGATCACACCGTTTGCAATGAAATAACGTGAATTCAGTTGTTGGAAATGATTATTGTATGGGAGCAGAAAGAGATGGGAGATAATGCATTAACGGGGTTCTTCTGTTTTTGTTATTCCCCACAGTGACTTAAGGCCCGTACACACTGGCCGATATATCGTGGGTCCGTCGGCCAGTGTGTACGGCCGATACGTCTGTGAACTCCGTCGTTCACAGACATATCGCGTCGGCCCCGCAGCACAGCCGATGGCCAATATATCTACCGATATATTGGCGCGTCGCTGTGTGTACGGGCAATCGGCCGACCACCCATACACATGCTGCGGCGGCCGGCAGTGATTGACACGCCCGCCCAGTTCATGACGTCAGTCCCCGACGGATCGGCGAGTGTGTATGCTCAACACACTGTCCGATCCTTCCATAGATATATCTGCCGATCAATTGATCGGCAGATATATCTTCCAGTGTGTACCCACCTTAACAGTAGATTGATATAGCAGGTCTCAAGATAAAGCCAAACTGTAACATAACAGAGGGCAAAAGCAGCCCCTATTTGCCTTAGAAGAAAGGATAGATAGTAGAGTTTAAAGTCATGTAATCCCTGACCACCTCTTTTTTATTTCTTCGCCTTTTAAGTACTGTATACAAAGAGACATTTGTAGAGGTTTTTCATCCCATGTAAATTTTAGGATCAAACTGCTCTTTGAAGCACGGCTGCAGTTACAACTGAGTAACCAGCAGGTGGCACTGCATTGAACTGGTGGAGGAAAACTCATTGGGGGATGTTTGGGAAATATAACTACTGTATGTCTGGTTATTGTTACACTCTCAGCTCCTTGTCACTTAGTTTATTTTGTATTAGGAGTATTACAGAAATAAGGATCATTGGCCTTGGATCAGTGCTGGAGGAGGTCGTTGATGACACAGTTACTTCTTGCAAGTGTGTGTTGGTTTATTGAGATAACTTTCATGTGTGCCCGGAGGCTGAGTGGCAGTGCGCTCAACAGAGACACATAGCTGATGTTAAACAACATGCCAGCTATACAAAACAAGACTTTCATTTCACGGAGCATTTTGTTTCCCCATCTAGGGGCCGTCCAACAGTTTCATCATTTAAACAGCTTACTTACTAATGTTTCTGTGCGGTTTTATTTTTCTGCTCTCTATTACCCTGAAGAAATATTCACAGGATCGTTTTTCATAAGTACTGGAGAAAAAAAATGGAAACATTTCCCGTACGCAAGGCTCGAAGTATTACATCATTAAACCTGGTACCACAAATTATAATTAGTCTGTACTGCTATGTTTGAGTTTGTTAAATAATTCAGATCACATATACTGTGTGAAATATGACGGCTGGATAACACACGTCTGGTTAGGTTTCAGAGTTTCTTGGGTGGGGGAGATTCAATTAAGCGTGGGTGTTTGCCGTGCGGGGAAAAGCGCTGGTGTTTCTGACCAAACTATTCAATTATTCTGCATTTTCCCAGTGCGTTAAACCATGGATTAACACACAAAAACCCATTGTTTCCGTGTAAAGTGCTAGAATCTATGGGTTTCCCCACGCGTTATAAGCCAGAGTCTGGGGCTTAGTGCGCGCGGTTCCTGCAGCTAATTTAATCAAGATTTTCGCTTATGTAAAGTCTCAATAACCCAATATTCTAATTTTTCTAATCTATCTAAAGCAGTTTAAAGTGTAAAATATGGATATGTTACAGGATTGTGGCTTCAATTAGCTATTCATACATTTTTGTGAAAAAATGTACTGTTCTGTAGAATGCCATTTTCTCTGTCTCTGTACCATATTCCATTATTTTCCCAAAACTTCTTCATGTTGAACAATCCCCCCACAATTCAACAGTCTCTGGCTGAGATCTCGTGGCACCTCTGTGGGCTTGGGAAGAGTTCATTGGAAAGTGCGGGAATGTTTTAATCATGAAACAAAGGGGACATTTTCCTTTTATCCACCAAGACAGTTGTCCCACCATCTGATTTCTTTCTAATGGATCCTTGTTTCAGAGATGAAACTACCTTTTCCAATGGACTTGCTTAACTAACACATGCCGTGTTTCCCAACTCCAGCCCTCAGGGATCCCATGTTTTCATTACTGGCTGACACATTTTAAAACGTGGAGCTAATTATTTCAGTTGCGATACTGAGGAGATCTGGAAAACATGCACTATTAGGGGGTCCCTGGGGATGGAAACATCATAAGATCTCTTCAAGTTCTCAGTCTGACCTCACATTGGGGGAAAAGAACATTTCCAATATACAGTAGCACTGTAATACTATACACAGCTAGCGGCAGCATTTCATGTAAGATGGACATCCAATCCCCTTATAAACCCATGTAATGTCATCACCGTTACTTTGATTGATAATTCTCTAGTCTGAATGCCCTTACCACAAAGAACCCTTTCCTATGCTGATGGTAAAACCATCTTTCTCCCAGAACTAGTTTGCTTGTCAATAGTACAGGACTAGGTTTGTAAAGCTCAACATATTGACATGAAATATATACTGTATACACATAGGGGTAAATTTACTAAGATGGAAGTTCTATTTAAGATGGGATGTTGCCCATAGCAACCAATCAAATCCTACTTCTCATTTATCTAGCACCTTCCAAAAGATAGTACCTGGAATCTGATTGGTTGCTATTTAGATGTTATCAAAGGGCATTTTTCTTGTCTACTTTGCCTAATTTATTATTATTATTAATATTATTATTAATAATAAGGTTTCCTTCCGCATATTCCTGGTCGACCTATCCCATAATTTCCACTTGGCTTAATTTCACTCTTGATTTATATTGTTCTCAATGGAATATTACGTTGCACTAAAAAACATCTCCCCAGCCAGCACTACGGGACAAGGGGCAAGCCATTAATACAGTATATACATGTTAGCATTTGCACATAATCTCATTCTACATCCTGGACATCATGGCAGGCAAGTGTTTCTTATTTCCTGTTCTGTAACCAAAAACATTCCATTATGCACCGCTTTAATGTGACCACTGGGGGCAGTGTTACAGTGAAACAGAATTTCGGACAGATCATTCACTCATTATTACATTCTCATATGCAGTGAAATTCATTTTTTTGTCTGCGTTTAAACACTGAACATTTATTCACGCTGACGTAGACATAGGGTATATATTCACTTGAACACAGCGAGTAGAATGCTGGCTAAAGATAATACGCATTTACATTTCTCTATTGTAAATAACATAGTGTATGCACAATAGTTTCTCCTGGGAGATACCATCAGCTCCTGCTGTGTTATTCTGCGGGGGTGGATTAATCAGTGTCTAAAATACGTTGTTCCACGATAAATCAGCGCTTCCAGCAACACAACACAAAGTGATATCATCTCACAAGTGAGATAATAACTCTGTTTGATGAACAACCTCATGTTGCATAGGTGATAACCACTTCCATGAATGCAGTTAAAGTAGTCGGTTATGACAGAGGGGAATCTAGAAAGAAAGCGGATCTGGATGATGAACTGCCGGGTTCTCCTGGAAATCCTTAACTGGCAAGAGACAGCAGACTGTGGTGCCACGTTATAGCCTCCCTTATTCCTTGCGTTGATACCTAATTGCAGTTCACGTTACTTGGGATAACAAACTGCTGCTGTATCGCCAAAGATTGCCTGCAAGGGGCCGATGCACGTGTGAGCGTCGATACTTTAAATAAATGTTCTCAGAGCAACTTTATGACATATGGACATGGGGGGTTATTCTGAGTTGATCGCTCGCTGGCTAGTTTTAGCAGCCGTGCAAACGCTATGCTGCCGCCCACTGGGGAGTGTATTTTAGCTTAGCAGAAGTGCGAACGCATGTGCAGCCGAGCTCTGCAAAAACAGTTTGTGCAGTTTCTGAGAAGCTCTGAACCTACTCAGCGCTTGCGATCACTTCAGCCTATTCGTGTCCGGATTTGACGTCATACACCCGCCCAGCGAACGCCCAGCCACGCATGCATTTTTTCAGACACGCCTGCGTTTTTGCAAACCCTCCCTGAAAATGGTCAGTTGATACCCAGAAACGCCCCCTTCCTGTCAATCTTTTTGCGGCCGTCAGTGCGTCTGAAAACTTCGCTAGAACCTATGCACAACCACAACGGGCTTTGTATCCGTACGTCGCGCGTGCGCATTGCGGGGCATATGCATGTGCAGAAATGCCATTTTTTAGCCTGATTGCTGCGCTGCAAACAGTGGCAGCTAGCGATCAACTCGGAATGACCCCCATTGTCTAGGGCTGTCTTTTTAATGCTACGATTATCCTTATAAACCAGGAACAATTAGGAACAATCAGCATCTATACAATTATAGTACTGTATATTTATGATTGTTTTAACAAAAAACATCCGAAGACAAGATGCTCCCGCAATACCTCTCACCGCTATTTCTGTAGCAATGAAAATTAGCACTGCCGAGTCTGAATTAATATTTCAACTGCTTGTGAGGATAATAAATAGGTCCCACAGACCCGTACTTTTTGGCCCAAAGAGGCTGAGGGAAGGGAAGTTCTTTCACCTTTTCCCCACCTGCAGTTGCTTATCAGTTGAAGAAAAAGCGCTATAAAAAAACAATTATTATTATTATTATTATTATTAACATTTTCTGTGTGCCTCCACTATTGCCCCCATCACATGCCAATGCAAGAGGAAGTGTGCAGTGAATAACCTGTGCTTTCAAATCCTGCAGTCATTGAGGAGGGTATACTGTATTTAAAAAGTGAAGGTGTTATAGAGGAAGGAGTTATTTCCTTCACCGCTATCTTCCCAACTACTATTATCACTAGAGCGCTCCTCCTACAGGATGGGATGTGTTGCAATAAACTCCCCCCCCCCTCCCCCCAAGGTCGTAGCTACCATAGGTGCAGGCAGTGCAGCTGCTACGGGGCCCAGAGCTGAGAGGGGCCCTCCTTCTCTGTCAAAGTTACATGTGTTATATACATCACCATTGGGGCCCTTACTAACCTTTGCCTTGGGGCCTACAATATATCTAGTTATGCCCCAGCAACATTTAGTTATGCCATCATATAACAGTCTTCTCTTGCTGGAACAGCTCTTCTGATATACAGCTGTCCCGGCAATGAAGTCCGACCTGGCAGTTCAAATGGGCACAGGCAGCCAGGAAATTTTGCAGAATGTAGTGCACAGACTGCAAGTATCGTTAACTTTCAGAACCAAACTCTGTAAAGCTATGCGCATTAAACACATCTCCGAATCATGCCCAAAGTGTGGAAGCTGAGTCCAGCTACCTGCGCAGCGGGCCACGGGATATACCAATTCCAACAGGTGACAGGTTAAATCAACAATCCTGGCTGTCGGCTTGTGCACGGAATGGATTTCTAATAAACAGAAGCCGCTGTTCAAGAATCATTCCTTTTTGTTGCCTTTATTGCATTGCTGTATAGTAGCCCCCATTCCTGTCCCCTTTGCTGGTTCATCTGCGTACAAAGATCTTGCAGTGTGATTGGCTGATCTCACTTTTGAGACGATATTAAATTGTGTTTGAAGGCATGAGGTTGCCCTGAACTGCAGGAAAGAGGGGTGTACGGTGCTGAACAGATGGCACAAATAGGGAAAGTTGCCAATGGATTGCTTTAACCACTCACTCCTCACAGACCGTACTAGCATTGAATCAGCTGCCTCTGCACAAAGCACACACACAAATGAGTCACCGGTACACTATGTTATTCACATTTAAAGAATATAAATGAACCCCTAGCCTCACCCTATCACCCAGGCTCCCCCATGTAACACAGGGTACAGTTAGACATATTATAAAACGTACACAGTCATACACAACATGGAGTCAGTGACCCTGTATGTCATAGATAAGAAATATAGGTCATCATGGCTTACTATGATCATACAAATGTACAGTGACTTCAAAGGTTTTTTCAAATATGATTCTTTATAGTCGACAGCGGGATCTCAGACACCGGTATGCCGGCAGCGGGGCGAACTGGTGACCGCTTCCCCTAACATACTGGGCCTACCTAATAACCAAGGTACATTGCTGACCATCACCAAGGCCCGGCAATAAACACTGGAGGTGCCTAAAACGCTGCATGAGTGACATAATATTTTTATTCTCCCTGCAGCCCCCTCACACACTGGCCACTGACATGAGGGGAAATAGCCAGCTGCTGCTCCGCTATGTCTGTTATACTCTGGGAGTGTGGCACTGAGCTGTGATACTGGAGCCCTGTTTGGCAGAGGATGCCACTCCCTTTCACTCCATTTCTCCACACAAGGTAAAAAGAGGGGGGATGAGACTGGTGCTGGGGATGGAGAGGGCACTTCTGCTAGCCCTGGCATCTCTATGGCTGACTCTGCTGCTGTACACTGAAAGTAAACCGTTATGTATAGCGTGAGTCTGCAGCATTTGTGGCCATTGACAGACAACTATTGTACACAATGGCCCTCATTCCGAGTTGTTCGCTCGCTAGCTGCTTTTAGCAGCAGTGCACACGCTAGGCCGCCGCCCTCTGGGAGTATATCTTAGCTTAGCAGAATAGCGAACGAAAGAGTAGCAGAACTGCTACTAAATAATTCCCTGCAGTTTCTGTGTAGCTCCAGACCTACTCCTAGACTGCGATCACCTCAGTCCGTTTAGTTCCTGCTTTGACGTCACAAACACGCCCTGCGTTCGGCCAGCCACTCCCCCGTTTCTCCAGCCACTACTGCGTTTTTACCTGGCACGCCTGCGTTTTTTAGAACACTCCCTGAAAACGGCCAGTTTCCGCCCAGAAACACCCACTTCCTGTCAATCACACTACGATCACTCGAGCGATGAAAAAATGTCGCTCGAGCTTGTGTAAATCTACAAAGTTTTGTGTGAAAGTACTTAGCGCATGCGCGCTGCGTACCATGCGCATGCACATTTTTGACGTTTTTTCACTTTAACGCTGCACTGCAAAAATCGGCAGCGAGCGAACAACTTGGAATGACCACCAAAGTTACTCTAGAAAAGACAGAAACTATACACATCTTACAGGAAGAATCCCTTTAACGTTATACAATTCAATAGCATATATATTATAGTAGATATCTGTTCTTAATTATGTTTTTGGGACAGTTATGTAAAAATCTTTATTTCTTCCTTCCTGTTTCTGAGGAAATGTGTCAAGTTTAAGAACTCTCCCCAATCGTGGCTTTCTTACATCTTTTACATTGGATGCTCTGGATATTTGAGCAATAATTATGCACTTTGGCATTCTAGAAGCACCAAGAGACTTGGGGGCATATTTATCACAATCTGCATTTTTAATGCGTAAGAGATATATATTTTTTGCATAAATTTGCAAAGTGAAAATGAATATTTCACGTGAATTTACTCATTTTCTCTTGCCAGAACACAGGCTCTGACAAGAGCCCGTCCTAGGGAAGAGTTGAGGAATATCCCGCAAATATTATTTGGTGTTTTAGACCCCGTAACACCTTGGTGATTGGAGTATTAGAATACCACAGTGGACTATTGAGCTATTTGCAAAACGTATCTATTCAGCATATTGTATCTCCGGTTAAAGCAATGGGACTTCTTTGTCTCCGTCTGTGGCTCACAAATCATTTAACTGCTCCTCCGTTTACTCTTTTATAAATGATGTTCCTAAAGAGATGACTTTATAAGATCATTTATATGGAATATTAAGGTTTATGTAGTTATATACATTTTTTGCTATTGTTTTTTGCAGACCGACTGATATTTTTTTCATATATTGTGAGATTGTAACATTCAACTCATCTCCAGTAAGATCTCAGAATTGGGTTAATATTGATGGGTAAATGAAACCGAGCCCTGCTTTCATCTCTTTTGAGTCATTGAAGACTGCAGAATCCTTTTAGCAAACGTCTGGCTGGTCCCATATCTATACTAATATATTTTCATGGATAGTTTTTTGTTTTTTTCACATTAATATATTAGCGCCTTAGGAGGCGCATGTCATTTTGCTTTTCTCCCTGTTTCCCTGCGGCCCCTCAGTAACTCTAGCAGCATCTTCAGCAAGGGAGAGTGAGACAGATTCAGTAGGCTTTACAGTAGTTTGAAAATGGATGGATCCTACTACTGTGGCTTTGGATTTAAATTAAATCATTATGGATTTAGTCCTTTTTTATTCTTAAGAACCAGGCAACTAAACAAATCCTAATGTCATGTTTTAAGGTGCTCCAACATGATTCAATTTGGTTGTGAAAAGAGTAAAACATGACCCCTCTCCCCCCACCCAGGACCTCCTACAGTACTTCAGATGATCACACAAACAGTGGGGTCATACAAAACCTCATTAACAGTAACAATAGCTGTACGAAGGCTGCCTGCAAGTAACTTTGTCCATGGCTGGCCGAGGGTTGACGTTGACTTATAGCATGGATGTTATAGTGCCCTCTACAGGTTGTAAGAAGACACTACAATTCTTTTAATTATAAATACACTTTTTTTTCTAATGAAATATCTTGCACAAAACATCAAAAAATACCATTTTGAATACTCAACATAGAAAACAACAGCATTAGTTCCCCTGTTGCTGGATTCCCAAAGTCCGATGCAAAGTAATGTCCCCCAGAGTTGCTGAATAGTTCAAAAATGTTGTTGCCTGCCTGTGAATTCTTCAGGGCACCATTTTATGTCGGTGCAATTTGTATTTTAGATTTCATTTCCCCACTACTGCTGTAAGTGTCGTGCATCAGTGCAGTGAGAGAGATGTTCGCGCCTTGAGAGACAGTGACATTTGCAATTAGTGGTTAATATGCAGTTAAGTACGTTCATTATGAGTATAATGCGTCGAACCTTTTGATACAATGCTAGATCAGCAAAACTGTTCCCCCCAGCTCAGCGCTTTCCATTCTACCACATGGGGATTCCTGGTATCGACACTTCATTATCCTGATAAGTTGGAAAGGGCATGTGGTTTGTGGGTGACGTGCAACGATCCCTCTGCTAGTTATTCTTATTCATTAGTGATTGTCATATTATTTTGCATAATTGATGAACCCCGGACTACATATTGGTTTTACAAAACACTGACTATCCCCTGGGCTCCCCACTGTCAGTAAGGGGCGGCTATTGTGCAAAACGAACATCACTCAAATCTCCCAGGCTTGGGAGTACTTCTTTTTGGGGCTTATTTAATAACATGGTGCAATGTGCACCAAACTTCTGTAACCTGCAGCAACCAGACCAGACGGCTTTCATTTTCTAATGCATACGCTACAGCACACAGCACCGTGTTGTTGTATAAATCCCAATGAGTTTAAAGAGAACATGTCAGCAGGTTCAGCATTTGTTTTCTTTATTAGATTATGGCATTGCACACTGTATAATCAGCAAGAACCATTGAGGTTTCCCAGTGACCTCGTCTTCGTCTGGGACCGGGCAGGTAGCACAGGGAGCTGGCAGCTCAGTGCAGCTTTGAAGTCAGACTGCCAGCATGCTCTGCACCTCCTCCCAGACCTGTGTCCCGGATGCCTCACTGTTTTCCTGCATCACGCATAGATGGCAAGCTGTGTTACATGCGCTCTCTGGGGTGTGCAGGATCAAAGATGATCCCTGTTTTTTATTATTATTACTTAGCGCCCAAGGCAAAATGTCATGACCACTCATTGTTCACAGGGAATAACTTTTTTTTATGTCTTAGTAGACAGAAGTGAGGAAAAAAAATCTTAGTGCTACTCTTAATATTTGTACAAGAAACCTAATCAGCTTGTTCTACCTAATACAGTGAAATATCTGTGCAGTGCCATAACTGGTCAGCATTGCGCCCTGTGCCCTGTGCCACCCCCATCCCCTAAAACTATGACATCATGATGTTTGGGAAGTAAAGCTGTGCCAGGAATGTCCTAAGGGCACTCCAGGCAGCTCCACAGGCTACAGGGCATAGAGGTGCCATGGGACAGCAACGGTCCTGCCCCTAGGGTTCTGCACCATGTGCACCACTAGTTACGGCCAGCAGTGGCTCCTACTTACTTAAAGCAGATAGAAGCCAGCTAGGCTGACAAGGCAGGGAGCTGGCTTCCTACAGGAAGCCAGCACTCTGCTAATCACAGACCGGTCTAGCAGTCCCAGAGGGAGGATACACCTCCCAATGGGACTGTCTGAAGTGTCTGTGACTGACAGGTAGGACTTCCAATAGGAAGTCACTGCCAGTGAAGCTAGTGCAGTCACGGACTGCATCTGGCTCACTGCCACTGAGCGGGGGTGGCTATGACATTTTTATATATTTTGTTGTTATTCAATTTTTGGGTCACTTTTATTTCCCCTGTACTATCAAGCAACTCCCCACATCTAAGGGAATCCTGGTGACATCACAATGATGTCATGTAGCTGCCTAGTAGCTAACCGGTAATATACATGGAATTGCTCGGCAACCAATATTTTTGTGACACTCTCACGGACCCCAAAAGGGGCATATAGCAAAGTGGGCGTGACTTCATGGTCATGTGAGTGTGAATTGGCTGGATCATGGCTGGGGTTTATTTTATCCCCCATTTTGCTTTATAAAATGTCAGACGGTATTTGAAACGTAAAAGTGCAGTAGACACTTTCCTAGGCATTAACAGACACATTTTAAAAAAGAAAAAAAAAGTAAATTTTATTCAGCTTTAATTGCTGTAGCATAGGGAGACTAATAATAATCTGCCAGTCACCCACAATGGAGGCGGCCATTTTATGAGCTCAAACAATATTCAATGAAATTTGACCTTTCACTTCACAAATAGGCAGTCATATTGTTATATATAATATCATTTGCCCATGTCAGACCACCCCATTACAGCACAGGTACTGTACGTGTCTGCTTGTAAGTGTAGAGGCATACGATTGTGTATTACCTGACCTTTCGTACACCTAAACATCCGTAGTGCGAACACATGCAAATAGGCGGAACTTCTGCTCAGCATCGACCAAATAATATCCTTTTTTTTGTATAGGTGCATGTATGTTATATATTTGATGACATTTTACAGTAAATGTTTCCTCTGGGAATTCCCAGAGGGGGAGATTATGAGAGAGGTAATGGGAGTGTGCCAGGGAGGAAAGGAACCACAATGAGTCATTTACTAAGAATAATAGAATCAAGTCCCTGGACCACACTCTTCAACGGAAGGTGGGCGGGATCTGGAAGATTTCCCCCAGATTACAGGGCAGTAGGGAAATATGCGTTCTGTATGTATTTAATGTTATATTTGTGATCCCTTTCAGGGGCACTGGCAGTATTTCTAGAGGGGGTTTCCATATGCTTAATTTTAAAGTGTGGCTAGTCCATGGATAGGGTTATCATTGATACTTAACAAGCTATAGTCTGGTCTAGTGTGCTAATTTTCATGGGACAGTCCCATTTTTTGGCCGTTGTCCCACCCACGGGCTGCAATGACCCGCGGTGGGGGGGCAGTTGGGAGGACCCCTGTCATTCACTGCTAAGTGAATAGATGTTGCGCGCATGCACACAGTATCTATTCACGGGAGAGGTGGCATGGCCAGTAGCTCCCAGAGCGCTGGGCATGTCCCCAGAGTAACTAAAACGGGAGTCGTGGCTCGTGATAGCCACATTCACATGAAGCCATGCCCCCTTTTGCAGAAGCCAAGCCCCCTTTTCAAATAGTCCTGCGTTCAACATCCACAAAGTTGGGAGGTATGCTAATGAAGTGCTCAGTTCCATACTGCATGTTGTGGCCACAGCCCTAGTAAAATCATATTATACGATATAGTTACTGTGTTCATGATTTGAGCCGCTGTCCTAGAGTGGGATTTATGGTCAACTGGAAACCCCCTTGCGTTTGCCTATGCCTTTAGACTTGTTTATCCAGTGAACGATAACAGACCGCCATCAATAGTGGAAGCAGCAGAATTACAGTATATGTCCTTAGTTTCTCTGGGCATTATTTATTTTTATTTTTTACAGCATACATCACTTATTTTGCATAGGTCATAAATACCTTGCCAATCTTATATAAAGGAATATAGACAGAACCATTTTTTCCCCCCGGCAAGGCCTCTGTACGTCCGTAGAAAAGGTGAAAGTGCAAATAAAATGTTAAAAACAAAAATGTCAAAAAGCAACATGGTGGTGTTGGGGGGATAATCGTATGTTTGATGCTCATTGGCTTGCACATGCAGTACATATGAATTTCACATCTATCAGTCCAATCTGATATTCATACGTCCCTGGAGAATCGGCAGATCATATGTACATCGCATCTTATGCTGGGTAAAGGGCACTCAGACTGACCTTGATATTCGAGACATGCTGTTTGTTCAACTATTTTTACAATACAATCACATCCTCTCCTATTACCACAGCAAAGGCTAGATCCCAGCCTGCCACAGTACGTTCTGTATCGTAACCTCAATCCCGCTCAGCTCAAGGGGGAAGGGGAGACCCCTAGCTACTTAATTGCTTTCAGCGAACCCATCACATCAGTCCCGTTTATCATTGCAAAAGCATAATCTTTTCAGGGAAACGGAGTAAGATTTGAGACACTCTCTTACCCGTATTTGTTTACTGAACTGAAAGTAAAAATAAATTCAGTTGCGGATGGTTTCAAAGCACATTGGAGAGATTTCCGTGAAATATGTGCAATTCTTAATTGGGTTTTTGAAAGCACATATATTGGAAACAGAAAAATGTATATTTTATAGTGACGAGTCTTATTTTCACCCATCTGCACTTCAGATAACCCAACATTTTATTAAAATGACAAAATATCACTATGAACATAAGATGACCAGGGCTGTCCAATTTACAGAGGAGCCTTGTGGAGATCTTCATCAATAGTACGATAAGGGCACAAATGTAAAAGGGAATATATGGCTTGTCTTCCTTTATATAGATTTATATCCTGCTGTTGAGTCTGCACGGTTTGTGGGTTGAGCGGCAAGTTATCAGTTCACCTGGTGACCCCGGTGCTTTTTGAAGTTACCATGATTTTCTGCTCTGCTAGCAGGCAAGCTGGCAGCCATATTGATTTCTCAGCTGTAGTTATAGAAAATACAGGAGGGAATGGTTGTTATACTGCATAATTCCCAACTGTGCCAATTTAGGAGGAACAGTCCAGATTCTGTGGGATAGTCCCACTGTCCTGACAACTGTCCGTACTAGGTGCTGGGGATGTCGGAGCTATATCAGCAGAGCACTAGTGAGCGGGTGTTAGAGACACTGGTGTGTACGGCAATGGAACGATGTTTTCTGGGGAAAAAGCGGAAAGCCGAGAATGCACACCTCCAGAAGATGGGGGCCGTGTACCCATTATTACACCGCTACCTGCCTTGTCAAGCTGCCACACCCCCACCTCGAAGTGGCCACATCCCTGTTCAGATTTCATACATGGCAATGTGGGGGGTATGTTTTAGCCAGAGCAGCATTGGACAGGGGATGACATATAGGGGGTCATTCCGACCTGATCGCTCGCTGCAGTTTATCGCAGCACAGCGATCGAGGCGGAATTGCGCATGCACCGGCTAAATTTAGCACAGCTACGATCAACTCAGAATGACCCCCATAGTGCATTTAACAGATTTCGATGCAGTTTTGTGCAAAGTGTACAGACTTGGCAGAATTGTGTAGTGTATAAATATGTGTTTCCTGGGACACTGCTACTGAAACAATGCATCAAAATGCATCACCTATAGATCATTCTGGGCAAACTACAGTCCCCATCATATTACAGTATGTTTATTGAGCTTGATGATTTAGCAATAAAGATTATGTATTATATAAAACAAGCAGAACCATGCTGTGTCATCATTAAAAAAAAATAGGGTTGTTTCCTAGAAAAAATTAAGTTGGCAGCTATGAGAATCTACTTAATATAGGCTGACCATATTATCCCTTTAACCTGGGACACTCATGGATTACACAGGTTCTGTGGCTGGCTGACTACAAGCCTACATTTCAGCTGGTTTTAAGCAGCCACAGAACCTGTGCAATTCATGAGTGTCCCAGGTTAAAGGGATAATATGGCCACTCTACTTAATAGTAAGCAAGGGTGGTGTTATAAAAGGGGAGGGGGGGTTTGGAACAAAAGTACTTGGAAGCCATCACTGGTGAAAGACGGTGAGTGCAGTGGCGGAACTAGCGAGCGGTGAGCCCAGGTGCGAAAAAATGCTTTGCCGCCCTCCCCCCCCCCCCCCATCCCATCCAAGTCCACCCCCTCACCCCTGGAGAGGATCTGGTGAGGGGGACCTGCTCAGGGCCAGAGAAATGGATACCTAGCAACACTGCCGTAACTAGACATTTTAGCACTGTGTGCAAGAAATGGCATCGGAGCCCAACCCCTGCATGCAACACAGGGGCAGTGCGCGCCGTAGGCGCGCGCAAAAATACATAGTGGCGTGGCTTCGTGGGGAAGGGGTGTGGCCACAAAATAATACCAATTCATAAAACAGTGCACAGTAGTCTCCATTATTCAAATTACGCCGCACAGTAGCACCACTACACCAAGTAGAGACCCTTTTACACCTTACAGCGGACAGATTCCTCTTTTCTCTGACGTCCTAGTGGATGCTGGGACTCCGTAAGGACCATGGGGAACAGCGGCTCCGCAGGAGACAGGGCACAAAATAAAAGCTTAAGGATCAGGTGGTGTGCACTGGCTCCTCCCCCTATGACCCTCCTCCAAGCCTCAGTTAGATTTTTGTGCCCGGCCGAGAAGGGTGCAATCTAGGTGGCTCTCCTGAGCTGCTTAGAATAAAAGTTTAGTTAGGTTTTTTTATTTTCAGTGAGTCCTGCTGGCAACAGGCTCACTGCATCGTGGGACTAAGGGGAGAAGAAACGGACTCACCTGAGTGCAGAGTGGATCGGGTTTCTTAGGCTACTGGACACTAGCTCCAGAGGGACGATCACAGGTTCAGCCTGGATGGGTCACCGGAGCCGCGCCGCCGTCCCCCTTACAGAGCCAGAAGAGACGAAGAGGTCCGGTGAAATCGGCGGCAGAAGACATCCTGTCTTCAGACTAAGGTAGCGCACAGCACCGCAGCTGTGCGCCATTGCTCTCAGCACACTTCACACTCCGGTCACTGAGGGTGCAGGGCGCTGGGGGGGGAGCGCCCTGAGACGCAATATAACAGAATACCTTAGGTGGCAAAACAGAATACATCACATATAGCTCCTGGGCTATATGGATGTATTTTAATCCCCTGCCATTTTACACAAAAAAGCGGGAGATAAGGACGTCGTGAAGGGGCGGAGCCTATCTCCTCAGCACACAAGCGCCATTTTCCCTCACAGCTCCGCTGGAAGGACGGCTCCCTGACTCTCCCCTGCAGTCCTGCTTCAGAATCAGGGTAAAAAAGAGAAGGGGGGGCACGTTTGGCAGCAAATAAATATATTAACAGCAGCTATAAGGGAGTAACACTTATATAAGGTTATCCCTGTATATATATATATAGCGCTGGGTGTGTGCTGGCAGACTCTCCCTCTGTCTCTCCAAAGGGCTAAGTGGGGTCCTGTCCTCTATCAGAGCATTCCCGGTGTGTGTGCTGTGTGTCGGTACGCGTGTGTCGACATGTATGAGGAGGAAAATTATGTGGAGGCGGAGCAGTTGCCTGTGTTGGTGATGTCACCCCCTAGGGAGTCGACACCTGACTGGATGATTGTATTTAAACAATTAAGTGATAATGTCAGCAATTTGCAAAAAACTGTTGACGACATGAGACAGCCGGCAAATCAATTAGTGCCTGTCCAGGCGTCTCAGACACCGTCAGAGGCGCTAAAACGCCCGTTACCTCAGTGGCTCGACACAGACCCTGACACAGATACTGAGTCTAGTGTCGACGGTGACGAGACAAACGTAATGTCCAGTAGGGCCACACGTTACATGATCACGGCAATGAAAGAGGCATTGAACCTTTCTGACACTACAAGTACCACAAAGAAGGGTATTATGTGGGGTGAGAAAAAACTACCAATATTTTTTCCTGAGTCAGAGGAAATAAATGAGGTGTGTGAAAAAGCGTGGGTTTCCCCCGATAAAAAACAGCTAATTTCTAAAAAATTATTAGCATTATATCCTTTCCCGCCAGAGGTTAGGGCGCGTTGGGAAACACCCCCTAGGGTAGATAAGGCGCTCACACGTTTATCAAAACAAGTAGCGTTACCGTCTCCTGATACGGCTACCCTCAAAGAACCAGCTGATAGAAGGCTGGAAAATATCCTAAAAAGTATATACACACATACTGGTGTTATACTGCGACCAGCAATCGCCTCAGCCTGGATGTGCAGTGCTGGAGTCGCATGGTCGGATTCCCTGACCGAGAATATTGATACCCTGGATAGGGACAATATTTTGTTAACTATAGAACATTTAAAGGATGCATTACTATATATGCGTGATGCACAGAGGGATATTTGCACCCTGGCATCAAGAGTAAGTGCTATGTCCATCTCTGCCAGAAGAGCGTTATGGACGCGACAGTGGTCAGGGGATGCGGATTCCAAACGGCACATGGAAGTATTGCCGTATAAAGGGGAGGAGTTATTTGGGGCTGGTCTATCGGACCTGGTGGCCACGGCAACGGCTGGAAAATCCACCTTTTTACCCCAGGTCACTCCACATCAGCAGAAAAAGACACCGTCTTTTCAAAATCAGTCCTTTCGTTCCCATAAGTACAAGCGAGCAAAAGGCCATTCTTTTCTGCCCCGGGGCAGAGGAAGAGGAAAAAGACTGCACCATGCAGCTGCTTCACAGGAGCAGAAGCCCTCCCCTGCTTCTGCCAAGTCTTCAGCATGACGCTGGGGCTTTACAAGCAGACTCAGATATGGTGGGGGCCCGTCTCAAGAATTTCAACGCGCAGTGGGCTCACTCGCAAGTGGATCCCTGGATTCTACAGGTAGTATCGCAGGGGTACAAACTGGAATTCGAGGCGTTTCCCCCTCGTCGTTTCCTGAAGTCTGCTTTACCAAAGTCTCCCTCCGACAGGGAGGCAGTTTTGGAAGCCATTCACAAGCTGTATTCCCAGCAGGTGATAATCAAGGTACCCCTCCTGCAACAAGGAAAGGGGTATTATTCCACGCTGTTTGTGGTACCGAAGCCGGACGGCTCGGTGAGACCAATTTTAAATCTGAAATCCTTGAACACTTACATAAAAAGGTTCAAATTCAAGATGGAGTCACTCAGAGCAGTGATAGCAAACCTGGAAGAAGGGGACTATATGGTGTCTCTGGACATCAAAGATGCTTATCTCCACGTCCCGATATACCCTTCTCACCAAGGGTACCTCAGGTTTGTAGTACAAAACTGTCATTATCAGTTTCAGACGCTGCCGTTTGGATTGTCCACGGCACCTCGGGTCTTTACCAAGGTAATGGCCGAAATGATGATTCTTCTACGAAGAAAAGGCATTTTAATTATCCCTTACTTGGACGATCTCCTGATAAGGGCAAGATCCAGGGAACAGTTAGAAGTCGGAGTAGCACTATCTCAGGTAGTGTTACGTCAGCACGGGTGGATTCTAAATATTCCAAAATCGCAGCTGATTCCAACGACACGTCTACTGTTCCTAGGAATGATTCTGGACACAGTCCAGAAGAAGGTGTTTCTCCCGGAGGAGAAGGCCAGGGAGTTATCCGAGCTAGTCAGGAACCTCCTAAAACCAGGACAGGTCTCAGTGCATCAGTGCACGAGGGTCCTGGGGAAAATGGTGGCTTCTTACGAAGCGATTCCATTCGGAAGATTCCATGCAAGAACATTTCAGTGGGATCTACTGGACAAATGGTCCGGATCGCATCTGCAGATGCATCAGCGGATAACCCTGTCGCCAAGGACAAGGGTGTCTCTCCTGTGGTGGCTGCAGAGTGCTCATCTACTAGAGGGCCGCAGATTTGGCATTCAGGATTGGATCCTGGTAACCACGGATGCCAGCCTGAGAGGCTGGGGAGCAGTCACACAGGGAAGGAATTTCCAGGGCCTGTGGTCAAGCTTGGAAACGTCTCTTCATATAAACATTCTGGAACTAAGGGCCATTTACAATGCCCTAAGTCAAGCAAAACCTCTGCTTCAGGGTCAGACGGTGTTGATCCAATCGGACAACATCACGTCAGTCGCCCACGTAAACAGACAGGGCGGCACGAGAAGCAGGAGGGCAATGGCAGAAGCTGCAAGGATTCTTCGCTGGGCGGAAAATCATGTGATAGCACTGTCAGCAGTATTCATTCCGGGAGTGGACAACTGGGAAGCAGACTTCCTCAGCAGACACGACCTTCACCCGGGAGAGTGGGGACTTCACCCAGAAGTCTTCCACCTGATTGTAAACCGTTGGGAAAAACCAAAGGTGGACATGATGGCGTCACGTCTAAACAAAAAACTGGACAGATATTGCGCCAGGTCAAGGGACCCTCAGGCAATAGCAGTGGACGCTCTGGTAACGCCGTGGGTGTACCAGTCGGTGTATGTGTTCCCTCCTCTGCCTCTCATACCAAAAGTACTGAGAATCATAAGAAGGAGAGGAGTAAGAACTATACTCGTGGTTCCGGATTGGCCAAGACGGACTTGGTACCCGGAACTTCAAGAGATGCTCACGGACGAACCGTGGCCTCTACCTCTAAGAAAGGACCTGCTACTGCAGGGGCCTTGTCTGTTCCAGGACTTACCGCGGCTGCGTTTGACGGCATGGCGGTTGAACGCCGGATCCTGAGGGAAAAAGGCATTCCAGAAGAAGTCATCCCTACTCTGGTCAAAGCCAGGAAGGACGTAACCGCAAAACATTATCACCGCATTTGGCGTAAATATGTTGCGTGGTGTGAGGCCAAGAAGGCCCCTACAGAGGAATTTCAACTGGGTCGTTTCCTTCATTTCCTGCAAACAGGACTGTCTATGGGCCTAAAATTAGGGTCCATTAAGGTTCAAATTTCGGCCCTGTCGATTTTCTTCCAGAAAGAACTGGCTTCAGTACCTGAAGTTCAGACATTTGTAAAAGGGGTGCTGCACATACAGCCTCCTTTTGTGCCTCCAGTGGCACCTTGGGATCTCAATGTGGTGTTGAGTTTTCTAAAGTCACATTGGTTTGAACCACTTTCCACTGTGGACTTAAAATATCTCACATGGAAGGTGTCGATGCTGTTAGCCTTGGCTTCAGCCAGGCGTGTGTCAGAATTGGCGGCTTTATCATATAAAAGCCCTTACTTAATTTTTAATTCTGACAGGGCGGAATTGAGGACTCGTCCTCAATTTCTACCTAAGGTGGTTTCTGCATTTCACATGAACCAACCTATTGTGGTACCTGCGGCTACCAGGGACTTAGAGGACTCTAAGTTGCTTGACGTTGTCAGGGCCTTGAAAATATATGTTTCCAGGACGGCTGGAGTCAGAAAATCTGACTCGCTGTTTATCCTGTATGCACCCAACAAGCTGGGTGCTCCTGCTTCTAAGCAGACGATTGCTCGTTGGATTTGTAGTACAATTCAGCTTGCACATTCTGTGGCAGGATTGCCACAGCCAAAATCAGTAAAAGCCCATTCCACAAGGAAAGTGGGCTCATCTTGGGCGGCTGCCCGAGGGGTCTCGGCTTTACAACTTTGCCGAGCAGCTACTTGGTCAGGGGCAAACACGTTTGCTAAATTCTACAAATTTGATACCCTGGCTGAGGAGGACCTGGAGTTCTCTCATTCGGTGCTGCAGAGTCATCCGCACTCTCCCGCCCGTTTGGGAGCTTTGGTATAATCCCCATGGTCCTTACGGAGTCCCAGCATCCACTAGGACGTCAGAGAAAATAAGATTTTACTTACCGATAAATCTATTTCTCGTAGTCCGTAGTGGATGCTGGGCGCCCATCCCTAGTGCGGATTGTCTGCAATACTTGTATATAGTTATTGTTACAAAGATTCGGGTTATTATTGTTGTGAGCCATCTTTTCAGAGGCTCCTTTGCGTTTATCATACTGTTGACTGGGTTCAGATCACAAGTTGTACGGTGTGATTGGTGTGGCTGGTATGAGTCTTACCCGGGATTCAATATCCTTCCTTATTATGTACGCTCGTCCGGGCACAGTATCCTAACTGAGGCTTGGAGGAGGGTCATAGGGGGAGGAGCCAGTGCACACCACCTGATCCTTAAGCTTTTATTTTGTGCCCTGTCTCCTGCGGAGCTGCTGTTCCCCATGGTCCTTACGGAGTCCCAGCATCCACTACGGACTACGAGAAATAGATTTATCGGTAAGTAAAATCTTATTTTTACACATTACGGCAGACAGCGTCCCCTTTTTACACATTACGGCAGACAGCGTCCCCCTTTTTACACATTACGGCAGACCGCGCGCACTTTTTACACATAACGGCAGACAGCGTCCCCTTTTTACACATAACGGCAGACAGCGTGCCCTTGTTACACATAGCGGCAGACAGCGTACACTTTTTACACATAACGGCAGACAGCGTCCCCCTTTTTACACATTACGGCAGACAGCGTGCCCTTTTTACACATAACGGCAGACAGCGTCCCCTTTTTATACATTACGGCATACAGCGTGCCCTTATTACACATTACGGCAGACAGTGTCCCCCTTTTTACACATTACGGCAGGCAGATTCCCCCTTTTTACACATTACGCCAGGCAGATTCCCCCTTTTTACACATTGCGGCAAGCAGATTCCCCCTTTTTACACATTGCGGCAGGCAGATTCCCCATTTTTACACATTGCGGCAGGCAGATTCCCCATTTTTACACATTGCGGCAGGCAGATTCACCCTTTTTACACATTGCGGCAGGCAGATTCCCCATTTTTACACATTGCGGCAGGCAGATTCCCCTTTTTACACATTGCGGCAGGCAGTCCCCCATTTTTACACATTGCGGAAGACAGTCCCCCTTTTTGTAGATGGAAAGAAAGAAAGAAAGAAAGAAAGAAAGAAAGAAAGAAAGAAAGAAAGAAAGAAAGAAACAAACAAACAAAGAAGAATTATACTTACCCTCTCCGCTGGCTCACGCTCCTCGGTGCAGCTTCACGATTCCCGGGCAGGAGAGAAGGAGGAGGAGGGAGGTGGAGGAGGGAGCCGCAGCAGCGCTGTGTTATTGGTGGAGGCGCTGCTACTGCTGCTCCTCTCCTTCACTATAGGCTGTTCTCGGAAGACAGCCTATAGCGAAGCAGAGGGACAGCAGCAGCAGCGCCTCCACCAGTAACAAAGCGCTGCTGCGGCTCCCTCCTCCACCGTCCTCCTCCTCCTTACCCCCGTGGCCGCTGCAGTGCGCTCCTCTCCTCTCCGGGCGGCTGTGTGCTGCGGGCAGCGGTTGCCCGCAGCACACAGCGGCATGTAATGAGTCAGTTTGACTCATTACATGCTTTGGGCCCCTGGACAGAGGCGGGCTCCAGTGCAACGCACTGGTTGCACTGACGGTAGTTCCGCCTCTGGGTGAGTGGTACCTCTGGCGGTGCTGTTTCTGGTGGTAAATCTTTCCTACCTCATGATGAATTTATCTTATGAATACAAATCGCAGGTCTTGTAAAAGGATCGTACCCTCTTCGTGTTTCATCATCAGTGTTTAAAGGGTACATTTGTGTAGACTGCCGTAACTTGTATTTTCAAAATACTGTCAGTAACCTTTCTATGTAGAGAAGAAATAAAAAACAATTTGTGAGACTTTGATTACTAGGCACTTGTTCGTTTCCAGGTGCATAATATTGTAATCGCTGTGCATGCTAATGTGGCCACTTAAAAATGCAAACTAAATGGCATTAAAGCACATTAAGTAAATAAACAATTGTGCGAAAGGCATGGAAACAGAGACAGCAGAAAGATAGTAATCATACATTTATAGGCGTACAGGAGGCAGCTTTTCTCCATAACGATGGGTCTTTTTAAGTCATTCTCTCCACTGTCACAAACACTTCATTATTCTGTGTAATAAAGACAGTGCTTAAAGGAATGCATTGTATCACTGCTGTTCTCCGTAATGCCACATAAGACGCTCCTTTGCATCCCATATCGCTAGTGTTCAAAATGTGTTTTCATTTGTATTAGAAGTTGATATAAATAAAGTTTTCTCATGGTTTCTTACGGGTATATTTACTAAAGTGCAGGAGATGTAGCTCACAGCAACCAGTCAGATTCTACTTATCATTTATTTAGCACCTTCTAGAAGATAATAGCTAGAATCTGGTTGCTACGGGCAACATCACTTCTAAAAAAACACTTTAGTTAATATACTCAAATAGCAGTCTATAAGCATACTTCCCAAATTGATTTTGGAAACGGTACCTTGCGAATAAGGCCCATTGCCTCTTGGGAATGGACGTGACATCCCTGCAGGCCCCCCATTTCCTTCACTTTGGGAGAGAGCCCAGTGCTGCCCCCAGGCTCACTCCCCGAATCTGTTCAGTTCACTTTGGTATACATCATGCACATTACAATACATAGAATGGCCCCCGTGCGAAACTCTGGAGTCCCAGCTATACATGACCTCCATCACTTAGAGCCTGGGCCGACAAGAGATAGGTCAGAACCACGTTCTGAGGGCGACATAACAGAAGTATGGCCAAGCTCGCTGTGTTTCCTTTGCATAAGTTGCGCATTGAATGGGCATGGTTACATTGCACAGGTGATGGCCCCTGCAGACGCGTCAAAGAGTAGAGCGTGAGCCGACAATGTGGTTGGACCCTCCCACAGGGTCCCTCCGATGGTACTGAACCAATATTCATGGTGACATCAAAAAAAGTCAGGAAAACAGGTGATGCATCCCGCAGCATATTTCATTCGGACAGCTGCACCTATTTGGCCACCTAGCAGGTACAGAAGTGCATTACTCTTCTAGAAACTATCCCTGCAAAATCACCCCTTCTCCTGCTTTTGTGCGCAGCAGGTGCAGCTGGAAATTCACCTTATTGGAAAGTATAAAAAAAGAAATACAAAAGAGAAAAAAAAATCTAATGAGAGCTCTGCTCATATACAGTAAACTGTGCTGAGAATATGCTGTTCAGTGCAACCCTTTACAATGGCTTGTACCCAACCAGAACTGTTTCTCATTGTCATTTCCAGAGCAGACAATTGGCTGCGGAGAATGCAGTATACAGTAGGTTATGAATGTGCTTGTCCTCTGTTTCTGCAGTTAGTACTAGCCAGCTGATGCAATAATAACCTGGTATGAGAGGGGAAAACTGTCCGACAGAAAGTTCCATGAGTTTATATAGCAACTTATTTATATAAGTGAGGACAGGTCTACTATAATTGAAACAAATGCTCTTTCCACACAGATTAACAGTCCTGCTCTGGTGTTAATTGTCTTTAGTTTATTGGGAACAAACAAGTCAATGAGCTTCTGTGTTTAAGATATTTCTAAGGTTTATTCACACGGGAAAACAGAAGCTAGAGGAATGTTCTTTCAATAGTGTTCAAGAAGTAACAATACTCTGTGTTCCTTTGTTTAATAAGTTTAAAAACCAATAAAAAGAAAAACATATACCAATATTTTAAGCCTGATCATCAGAGAAAGAAAGAAAGAAAGAAAGAAAGAAAGAAAGAAAGAAAGAAAGAAAGAAAGAAAGAAAGAAAGAAAGAAAGAAAAAAAGAAAGAAAAAAAAAAGTAGAAACTATAATGTTACTATTGTTCCCGCAGGAAAGGACACAATGGGCGGGATGTACCAAGAGGAAAATGCAGCCAAAAATCTGACAAAAGTCAGAATTTGACCGTATTTCCCATATGTACCAAGCTTTTTGGAGCTTGGACCTAGTGAGCAAAGTTTTCTTTAGGTGACATTGCTCAATAGAAGCCTAAGGGCTTCTTTTTGCATTCCTGAGAGGGATCTAATTGGATCCCTCCCAGTGTCCACTGTGGCAAGTGTCATCAGGCGCATAAGCAGAAGGACTCCCAGGTCAAAAAGCCAACAGTCCTTGTTGAACAAAGGACAACTCTTATCGGGAGAGCGGTTCTCTGGTATTTTCTAGGTGTGCACCAGTGTTATTTACCCTGTAAGTGGCGGGATGTATTGCATCCATGAAGCGATGCATAGTACATACTGCCCTATGGACCTTATCCAAAGTCAGATGTAAAAGCAATTTGCGCCTTTTTTCAGGGCATAAGTTGCATCCTTCCTGGCGCACATCTGCATTTTTCAGTCATATGCCAGGCATGTGACTACATATGGCGAGGGAGCCGAGACTGGAGATGTGGGCAAAGTACAAGAAAGGTCAACTTCCATGGTCAACTCCTCCTCTGGCTCACTTCTCCACTCTTTTCACGGCTTAGTACATCTCCCCCTTAGTCTATCGTGATAACCATACCTCAACTGGTTGACCTCCCTTATACTGCTCAGTGATTGGCTCCTTATACTGCTCAGTGATTGGCTGAGTCAGCTGGTAAAAGACAGCCAGCGGGCAATACGGCAGACCTGAAATCTTTAAGCTGGTTAGCCATTTACTCATTCGTTGTCCTTATGAAACAACCACCATAGAAAATATAACATCAGATCAGTAGGTCAAAGTTAAACTAGATTCAATTTTTCAGAATACGTTTGTTTTTTTGCATTATATTTGCCCCTCTGATCAGTCTTGAACATACAGATAGAGTACACTTATATTGCAATAATGGCATGCCAGGTAGGAGAACCTATGTTAGAGTTAACTTGAACATATGAGCTATATGTGGCCAAACTAATCAAATGACCGTCACAAAGCGGCTCAGACTATTTGTTTTATTTGTATCCATGACGCTCACTGAGCTAAACTGTACTCCATCAGTATGGGAAGCGTGTAATTCTTCACGTAAGGATTTACAACTCAAGCAGAGACACCTTATATTATAACAATTTTTTCCACATTTGTCCCATTCTATTGATTTATATAGACTTTCTCAGTCTATAACCTTAACATTAGCCTTTGGGTAAAATATGCAGCCGCTTACTAAGAGGAAATCATGCCGTATATTTCTAGAACACTAGTCTGCATGACACGCTCCAACATGCAGCGTGGCAGTAAAATATGTTGTCCAATTATATGTTAGGATGAAACATAGGAGAGAAGGCACCTGAGCCTGTGTATCGCTTCCCTGCTAAATCACATGCATATTTCAGTCAGATTTTCTGAGGAACTGATGAATTAAATCTAAGTTACTGGGTAAATCAATTTAAGCTCAAGTTTATTAACACTGCTGCAACCTGAGGCTATGGTATTTTTTAACGCTACATATGGTTTTTTTTAAAGCCTATTTTTATGATTATTTCCAACATCAGGGGTGTGACTTATTCCACTGCCTGAGGCAGGAACGGCAATAGAATTCTGTTTATTCCTTATACAACTAGCATAACCATGTGTGTATGAGCTGCGCGGTGGGTGGTGGCTGATGATGTGAATTGGGGGGGTCCATATAGTAGGGTAGTATGGCTGTAAGAAATTGTGGCTGTAAGCATACCTCCCAACTGTCCCGATTTCCGCGGGACAGTCCCATTTTTTGGGGACTGTCCCGCTGTCCCACCCGCGGGCCGCAATGTCCCACGGCGGGGAGGACAGTTGGGAGGCTCATGCACTCGCTGCCCTGCCCGTCTATTCACTGGAGTCAGAGGGAGAGGGGGCATGCCAGCGGCTTACAGAGCGAGGGGCATGCCCCCTCAGTGATGAAAATGGGGGCGTGGCTCGCGATCGCGGGTCCTCCACAAAGCCACGCCCCCTTTTCTTAGGCCATGCCCTCTTTTCAGGGTGCATGTGTCCCTCCTTGGAAAAATTTAAAGTTGGGAGGTATGCTGTAAGCTCCATTTAATTATCTGAGATCGATCTATCTATCTATCTATCTATCTATCTATCTATCTATCTATCTATTATATATTGTGGTGAGACTGCCCACATTCTGGTGGGATCAGGTCCCTCCAAGGAAGAAGAAAACAAGGCATGCACATACTGCACCTGTAGTGGAGGTTTATAATTCTAGGCTTTCTAAATTGCACAGCTGCAGCTGGAGAAACAGAGGTCCAGGTTTTCCATCTCCCCTAGAGACAGCAGGAAGTCAGGTGCAGGAGAGGGGTTTAAAACCCCCAAACACCCACAGTGTATTGCGCTGATGCCTATTAGGGGCCAGTGAGCAGGGATCAGTTTAGATCAGTTTAGCTGCAACTGTCCACCAATCAGAATGCATCATTATCTGCCTGCCTCCCAGCCTCCAGCAAGACAGTGAATGTCTGTCAGCATGCTGATTGGTGGATTGCTGCAACTATCCACCAATTGGTGGTTGATGGCATTAATGGTTTTTAACTATCAATGGCCGATGCAGTGGGGTTTTGCCACCCATCCCTGCCCTTGTTAGTAGCTGGTTGGTGTGATGGGTTTTGTTTGCTTGGTGTGGTTGGATTTTGTGTGGGTGGAAAAGCGTCATCGCCAGTGGTGCAGGAGTTGTTTGCGGAGTACTGTCAGTCATAACCCTAGGGTGCGGTGGGGCTAAAGAGTGGCAGCGATACTGATGCTACTGTTACCCTGACTGCGGCATGTATCTGGTGCTCGTGTATCAGTGCAGCTGACGGATGTACAGTATGCTTTTGTTGCTTCCTTTCGCTTTACAGCCCCTTCTCCACTTTATCTTACATTAATTGTGACACTTTTTTTTCCATGTGTTTATTTGCAGGATAAGTGGTTATTTGTATAAGATATTATTGCAAAGGATAAAATCCTTAACCGATAGCTTATAATGTTGCATGCAGGTGGAATCCCCTTTCCACTTTTTCTTTGTAACGCCTTCTTTCCTTCTTGATTTTAAATGTCAAGGCACAGAGGCTGAGTGGTTTGTGCAAATCCCTGGACAATCTAACACTCAATGGTTTGCAGATAGATTGAACTTTATTTTATAGCATTACACGTGAGAACTTTGTCTGCAGTGCTGAATAAATGGCACTTTCCGTCTCTGCATCCTTGTCCTGTTCTCCGGCTGCGCCTGATTCATGCACGAGTAGTGTTAGAGACGGAGATGAGCGATGATTTGTTTGTTGAGACCTCAGAGGTAGCTGGGGAATGGTTATCACAAGCCCCAGGCATTTTGGGGGCACATGCTGCTCTAAAGAGGGAGATTGTTTCAGTTGTTGCAGGAAAAATCCCATTCCCCAGTCTGAATTCTCTACAGCTAATGAAAACTGAGAACATTCAGGATGAACCGAGCACAAGCTGGATTTTACCCTATACTCATGGCTCCGAGTACCAGGATCTGGTTCATCCAAGGATTAGAGTAGGAAAGGGAGCTGCAGACTCAGGGTTCCCCTTAAATAAGAGAGATTGGCTGTAACCCATAGCAACCAATTTACTTTAATTTACACCTGTATTTTGCTTTTCCGTGTGTGCAAGAGGACAGTCCCGTTTTCCATTTAAAGGGGCATATTTACGGAGTGGCTGCTATTCTAGGCCACCCCTTCTCGGCAGATTTGACTTCATCATTTAAAGCGGCTCTAATATTAAGTGCAAAACCCCGGCACTACTTGTGCCACACGTTAGTACAGATGGGTCCACGGTTATCTTGGGTAGATTGCTGCGCCTAGGCACAACATGATTTATTAACATAAACCCTTCATCTATTGTCCTCCGCTGTAATACAATACAGAGAACAATACAGCAGGGAATTAAGTCATTACAGAAGGGGATTAATTCTGACTGCCCAGTCTCAGTTAATCCTATTAAAGGTCAAGATCGACATGGACCCATCTGTAGATAAGTTTTATAGGGGCATATTATTATTATTATTACTACCAGTTATTTATATAGCACACACATATTCCGCAGCGCTTTACAGAGAGAATATTCGGCCATTCACATCAGACCCTGTCCCAGTGGAGCTTACAATCTATATTCCCTATCACATGTACACGCACATACATTCATGCTAAGGTGAATTCTGTTGGGAGTCAATTATCCTACCAGTATATATTTTTGGATTGTGGGAGGAAACCGGAGTACCTGGAGGAAACCCAGGCAAGTACAGGGAGAATATACAAACTCCACACAGGGCATATGTATCAAAGCTTGGAGAGATATAAAGTAGAGAGAGATAAAGTACCAACCAATCAGCTCCTAACTGCCACGCGGCAGGCTTTGTTTAAAAAATGGCAGAAGCAGATTGGTTGGTACCCTTTTTCTTTCTCCCAGCTTTGATACATCTACCCCATAATGTGAAAAAATATTCTCTACCCACATTATAATAATCTAAATTTTACTTGTTAAAAAGTGAAACCTAGAATAGGATTAAAGTGAGCAAATGTCTTGTACTTCAAGGATAGGAAGAGGTGACTACACTAAACTGTTTCAAGAGCTAGCATATTATCAGTCACCTTGTAATTAGTAATAAGTCTTCAAACATAATTAAGAAGAATTACGACTATAAGTATCATTAAACTTGATAATGTTCTGAAAGCAGTTAGTTAAATTATTGTTACGCCATGAAAACAGCTTCTAGACTGAACTTGTCGCCCACTATAAGGGACGTTCACGCAGACAGTCTCTGGTCGCTGAGGACACTTTGTATAACGACATACAGCTATTGTCCCACTTATAATTTAGGAGCACAATCTGCACCAGGCAGGAGAGAGCAAAACTGATGGACTGCTCTCAGCACCGGAGCCAATCAAGAGTGCAAAAATAAATAATGAAATGATTATGTTTACTCTTTAGAACTATGCTTATAGGGGAACATTGGGGGTCATTCCGACCCGATCGCTCGCTGCATTTTATCATAGCGCAGCGATCGGGTCAGAACTGCACATGCGCCGTCGCCGTCATTGCCTAGCGACCGCCTCTGCCTGGGCAGGAGGGGGCTGGACGGCGGCTTTAAGTAGGCGCAGTCCAGCCAACACAGGCGTGGCTGGACCGTTGGGGTGGTGGGTCGCGGCGGCTGCGTGACGTCACACACAACCGCTGCGACCCGGGGCAGCGAAGAGGTTCTCCCGGCCAGCCGCAGGAGCTGCGCTGGCCGGGAGTAACTCCTGAGATGCAAAAGCATCGCCGCTGTGCGATGCTTTTGCATTTCTGCGGGGGGAGGGGGCGGCACTGACATGCCCTGTGCTGGGCGTCCCCCCGCATGTCTGAGTGCCTGATCGTAGCTGTGCTAAATTTAGCACAGCTACGATCAACTCGGAGTGACCCCCATTGTCATTTATTAGACAATACTTGTGGGAGGGTAACCACAAATGTTAAAGATCCCCGAGATTTAACAGCAACGGCGAAGATTTAACATGGAGAGATCCACGAAATTTCACAAGGAGGAACCTTGCTGTCAGCAAACATGTACAGACTGCATAGCCACTGATGGCGATCCGTTTGGAGAGGGATCCTTCAGATCCCTCTCCACCACCCTGGACTGACACATGAGCCAGCCGATGCGTAGTACACGCAGAGGACTTGTACCAGGAAGCATAGTGATATCACTCTTCACCAGTATGTGCTCTTATCAGAGCCCGTCTCCCCACAAGAGCTTGTTAACTAAAATCGCACAATTTACATGTTAAAAATGTATCACATCCGCATAATAAATGCAGACTGTGATAAATAGTGTCATAGAATTATAATACACAAATGTCATTAATATTTCTATATACCCATGTGTATTATGTATGTATAGATGGTGGAGCAGTGGCATGACAAGATAAAGGGAGCAGTAGTGTGATGCCGTATTGGCCGCACAGTTGCAGCCCACATTGCAGGCGTCATTAAAATAGGTCCAATGGCTTGCAGGCCTGCACTACGCCAGGTATACATTACATTTCCGTACACCAGTGCTTTTAATCATTTACTGTATTTTGCTTGAGAAATAAATATTTGCAATATGTCTTCAATACAACCTAAAAAACCCATCTATACTAGAGCTATAAATCATATAGCTCTCTATAATATATGCCCAAGCAATGAATACATGAATAAAGCACCGCAATCAACACCAGTGGTACTTTTGCACTCAGCCAATCAGAAGCCGTCTGCTAGTGGTAACAACAGCCATCATTGTGTATTTGCAGAAGATACCTTGGGTACTTACAGTATGCTCAATACAAGGAAAAGATAGAAAAGGTGACTGTGTTGCCATATCAAAACAGAAAGTCCATATTATAGATGACAGTGCATTCATGGCATACAGGGCCGGTGCTAGGGTGTTCGGCGCCCCCCTGCAAACTATAAATGTCCCCCCTCCCATATTTTAGAAAGAACAGCATGCGTCAAAAATAGAGGAGTGGTCTCACAAGGAAAGGGCATGGACACACAATAGTAACCCCATTTCAAATTACGCCACACAGCAGCACAATCTTTTTCACATTACCCCACGCATCATAGTGATGCGTATACACATATTGCACACAGTAGTAGTGCCGCTTATACACATAATGCCCATAGTACTAGTGCCGCATATACACATAGTGCCCCCAGTAGTAGCGCAACTTATACATAATGACCCCAGTCAGCAGTGGATTTAGGGGTCATGCTGCCCCTAGGCACAACATTTTTGGCCGCCCCCTCTAAAAACAAAGCAATTATATGTCTCTTACTCTCACCTTCCTGATTGCCACTCCATAGCCTTCTAATTACCACTTTCATAGCTCTCTCCTTGTCAGTTCTCTCCATATCACACTGCCCTCCCCACTTCCACAACTTACAGTGCTCTCATTACACCTCACTGCTCCTCACAGGCACACTGCCCCGTTCACACCTTACTGGTCCCCCAGCTCACTACCCCATCACAATGCTCAGTGCCCTATCACACGTCAGTGCTCCCCCCATACACACTGCCTCCCTATTGCTCACACTTTACACACACTGCACACACAGAGTCACACACACAGACTGTGACATACTGCACTATTGGATACAGTGACATGCGGAAACGATAGACGGGGAGGCAGAGCCTCTCCTGTCATACTTCAGTATACTCCAGAGTTTTGACTATAAAAATTATATGAAAAATACAGTGTATGTTGCTACTGAAACCACAATGAACCCCCCAGCATGAGACCCACATCAGGCCCACTGTTTTCTTTTGCTGATCCTTTACGTTCAAATTTTAGTAAAAATAAAACATAATAAATAATAATATACAGCCAACCAAAAAACAATCAGAAAAACATAAAAAAGAAAAAAAAGTAGAAAAAGCAGAAAAGAAGCCAAAAATAACAAAGTAAACAAAACACAACCATGAATCAATACCCCAAGTAGCCACTATATAGCACTAAACTGCATTGATTTTGCCTCATTGCTTAGAAACATAGAATTTGACGGCAGCTAAGAACCACTTGGCCCATCTAGTCTGCCCCTTAAAGATGTACAGCATTGCTTGTTGTACATCTTCAGTTCCTGCAAATAATTTATCACAGGATCTTTGGTACTACCTTTTCTACTTCACCCCCAGAAATGACCTTATCAGTTATGCTACCCTCATAAATATATTATTATTCAGTTTCCTAGATTGGGACTGTCTCAATAGACTATGGCCCTCATTCCGAGTTGTTCGCTCGCAAGCTGCTTTTAGCAGCTTTGTACACGCTAAGCCGCCGCCTACTGGGAGTGAATCTTAGCATAGTAAAATTGCGAACGAAAGATTAGCAGAATTGCGAATAGACACTTCTTATCAGTTTCTGAGTAGCTCCACACTTACTCGGCAACTGCGATCAGTTCAGTCAGTTTCGTTCCTGGTTTGACGTCACAAACACTCCCAGCGTTCGCCCAGACACTCCCCCGTTTCTTCAGACACTCCCGCGTTTTTCCCAGAAACGGCAGCGTTTTTTCACACACACCCATAAAACGGCCAGTTTCCGCCCAGAAACACCCACTTCTGTCAATCACATTACGATCACCAGAACGAAGAAAAAACCTCGTAATGCCGTGAGTAAAATTCCTAACTGCATAGCAAATTTACTTGGCGCAGTCGCAGTGCGAACATTGCGCATGCGCAATTAGCGGAAAATAGCTGCGATGCGAAGAAAATTACCGAGCGAACAACTCGGAATGACCACCTATGTTATATGAGCGGACTACGTCTATCACATATGTGTCATGCTTCCCTGCTCTGTATCCGCAGACTCCCTGCCTTGTACTTTTCCATTCCTGTGAAACGTACTGCCCACTAAGCACAGCCAGTTCCAACACTTGGCATTTGTGCCACTATAATGTAATTCAGTAAATGATAAATAATTAGCTAAATTGCTCATTCTGCTGCGCCTAAGCTGAGAAGGCAGAGATGCCCCAGACAGGTCTTTTCTTGCTGCTAAATAGCTGTTCAGAAATGGAATAATATAGAAATGGTTAATTTTTTGAGATTATTGGTCATTTCCATAATAATAAAAATATAAATGCATTCAGGATCGAGCTTTCCGGCATCAGTTGCCTTTTTAACCTGGGCGTAGTAAAGATGATTGCTGCTTCTCTCAGTGATCAAATTCACTGATGCAGACACTCTCCGAGAGGAATGAATCTGGCCCTTGCTCCCATATCTATTTCCACAATTTTTTATTGTAATACGTAGTGTTAACCAGAATAGAATTAACCATTCCGTATCCTGATGAGGAGCAATGATGTACACACTACTGAGAGAAGTTCCTGCTGAGGAGCGGTGACTGTGCGCATTACTGAGAGAAGGTCCTGCTGAGGAGCGGTGACTGTGCACACTACTGAGAGATGGTCCTGCTGAGGAGCGGTGACTGTGCACACTACTGAGAATAGGTCCTGCTGAGGAGCGGTGACTGTGCACACTACTGAGAATAGGTCCTGCTGAGGAGCGGTGACTGTGCGCACTACTGAGAGACGGTCCTGCTGAGGAGCGGTGACTGTGCGCACTACTGAGAGACGGTCCTGCTGAGGAGCGGTGAGGTGACTGTGCGCACTACTGAGAGAAGTTCCTGCTGAGGAGCGGTGACTGTGCGCATAACTGAGAGATGGTCCTGCTGAGGAGCGGTGACTGTGCGCATAACTGAGAGATGGTCCTGCTGAGGAGCGGTGACTGTGCGTATAACTGAGAGATGGTCCTGCTGAGGAGCGGTGACTGTGCACACTACTGAGAGAAGGTCCTGCTGAGGAGCGGTGACTATGCGCATAACTGAGAGATGGTCCTGCTGAGGAGCGGTGACTGTGCACACTACTGAGAGAAGGTCCTGCTGAGGAGCGGTGACTATGCGCATAACTGAGAGATGGTCCTGCTGAGGAGCGGTGACTGTGCACACTACTGAGAGAAGGTCCTGCTGAGGAGCGGTGACTATGCGCATAACTGAGAGATGGTCCTGCTGAGGAGCGGTGACTGTGCACACTACTGAGAGAAGGTCCTGCTGAGGAGCGGGGACTATGCGCATAACTGAGAGATGGTCCTGCTGAGGAGCGGTGACTGTGCACACTACTGAGAGAAGGTCCTGCTGAGGAGCGGTGACTATGCGCATAACTGAGAGATGGTCCTGCTGAGGAGCGGTGAGTGTGCGCATTACTGGGAGAAGGTCCTGCTGAGGAATGGTGACTATGCGCATAACTGAGAGATGGTCCTGCTGAGGAGCGGTGACTGTGCGTGCTACTGAGAGAAGTTGTTGCTGAGGAGCGGTGACTGTGCGCACTACTGATAGACGGTCCAGCTGAGGAGCTGTGACTGTGCACACTACTGAGAGAAGTTGTTGCTGAGGAGCGGTGACTGTGCGCACTACTGAGAGAAGGTCCTGCTGAGGAGCGGTGATTGTGCACCCTACTGAGAGAAGTTTCCGCTGAGGAGCGGTGACTATGTGCATAACTGAGAGAAGGTCCTGCTGAGGAGCGGTAACTGTGCGCACTACTGAGAGAAGGTCCTGTCGAGGAGCGGTGATTATGCGCATAACTGAGAGATTGTCCTGCTGAGGAGCGGTGACTGTGCACACTACTGATAGAAGGTCCTGCTGAGGAGCGGTGACTGTGCGCACTACTGAGAGAAGTTGTTGCTGAGGAGCGGTGAATGTGCGCACTACTGAGAGAGGGTCCTGCTGAGGAGCGGTGACTGTGCACACTACTGAGAGAAGGTCCTGCTGAGGAGCGGTGATTGTGAACACTACTGATAGAAGTTTCCGCTGAGGAGCAGTGACTGTGCGTACTACTGAAAGAAGGCCCCTCTGAGGAGCGGTAACTGTGCACACTACTGAGAGAAGGTCCCACTAAGGAGTGGTGACTGCGCGCACTACTAAGAGAAGGTCCCACTAAGGAGCGGTGACTGCATGCACTACTGAGAGAAGGTCCCGCTGAGGAGTGGTGACTGTGTGCACTACTGAGAGAGGGTTCTGCTGAGCAGCGGTGACTATGCGTACTACTGATACAAGGTTGTGCTGAGGAGCAGGGATTGTGCGCACTACTGAAAGAAGGTCCTGCTTAGGAGCGGTGACCATATGCAGTACTGAGAGAAGGTCCTGCTGAGAAGTGACTGTATGCACTACTGAGAGAAGGTCCTGCTGAGTAGCGGTGACTGTCTGCACTACTGAGAGGTGACCTAAAGCTCGTTGTCTCTGGGGAAAAATGTAAAAAAAAATCTTTATGTTTTTCGAAATCCCTACCCTTATATACATCTTTACCTTTCAGGGAGATGGAATCCGTACACTGCACAAACAGGCCCTAGCCATTCTGGCTCACAAGTTGCCAGCAGGGCCAGATTAACATGGGGCGATTGCCCTACTGTTACAAATAATATAACAGTAGGCCCATTATCACGACAGCACGATGATGACTATCTTCTATTTTCCTAACAAATTATCCAGTTTTCTACAACTAGGTATTTATGGAAATGTTATGCCTGACATATCACTGATCACACCCACACAGCTCTGCTCACACCTCCTCCAACAATAGGCCCATGACCATTTTCAACCTCAGACCCGTGTGGAGCTTAATATGGCCCTGGTCGCTAGAACCGTATGCTGCAGGATTTTCCTCTGCTGCCTTGAGTAAAACGTGATTAAGACCCCATGTGGCCATAGGCAAAATACTGGTTTGAGTCTCCTTCGATCCCCTCTGTTTGTAAAAAATAAAATAACACATAAAACTGGCTAGAGTAATCCAGGCTGCGCGACACCCACTGGGCCCTAGGCTTAAACTTAGGTTGCCCTAATGGTTGATCTCTCTTTCTTTTTCTGAACAACAGCCAACGCAAGAGCGAGGGGGCTTCACTGCACTTTGAACTGGCAGTGACCGGCCCATCTTACCTTTGGGCCCCATAGTGGCCGCACCCACTCCAAATGCAGTTGTTCCACCACTGACCCCCAGAGAAGACAAGCACGAGGCAACTACACTTAAACTACCAGTGTGGAAACGTTTTAAAGTATTTTAATGTGGATAATAATACTATTTTTGTATATTATGCTGAATCTGAGACAAATTGCAATGAAATAGGCTGGCCCCTTAAGATTGGGGCCCTGCTCTAAAAGTAGCCCAGCCTAAGGTGTTTCATTATCTGGTGTTTAATTTACAAATATGATAAGTTTCATTAGCTTTTGTCTTCTCTTAGGCCATGTCGGCATTCAGTATGCGCAATAAATATATACATTTTTTTGCATGAATTAGTTTTTTCTTACTATTAATGTAATTTCCAAACCTACTTAGTCTGCTTGATCAGCAGCTGAGATATTATTATGTGTACAGTTTTAATAGGCAATGCCATCCAATTGAGAATTAAATTAGTATTGTTTGTGCTGTTTTCCCGCTAAGCCCTAAGGATTTGCTTTGCAATTCATACAGTCTCCAACATTTGACAACACAAATTTGTTAATGCGAGATTGCCAAAAACGTTATTTCCCTCGCAATGAAATTCAGCAACATAAGCACAATCACCTCTCCGTCACCGTGGGTTCCCTATAGCGGAAAAGATGCAATCTAGAACAAATAAAAAAAAAAAAAATGTGAAAGGCCTGGTTTCGGGATGATCTGATACAGTACATTTTTATTAAATGTAAGTTGTAAATTGTTTATCCAATGTAACCTGAAAAAGAGAGGAAATGTCCACAAATGAAGCACGTGGTAACATAGATGGGATAATTGCTTAATGTGGTCGATGTTAAAGAGTAGTGGAGTAGTCTATTCCCTACTCACAATTACAAAGGGGCTAACTCACAGTCGGGCGCATTACGTGTTCGGAACCAGTGGCAGATCCAGAAGTTAGCGGTGGACGAGCATGTGCAACAGCGCAGACAAGTATGAACCCAGAAGTATATAGTCAACACATACAGTAAACTGTCTTACTAATTACCAGGATGGACTCTTATTGGAGTCAGTGTCCCAGCGACTGAAGCAACATACATATCCCCCCAAAAATATATTAAAGCTGTTAAAGTCTATATGAAAAGTACAAATAACCGGATCCTACAATATAATACATGAATAGGGTTCGGTATGATATTCTGGCGGTCAGAAGACTGACCTCAGCATCCCCTTGGCGAGTATCTCAAGAGGGTCTAGGTAAGTATACTTACCTTCCACCAATGCCCCCCTAACCCTCCCCCCACAACCTAAGCTTAACCCTTCCCCCCCCCCCCATCCCCACCCCCAGCACCGCCCTGTGCGGCCAAAATCTAGGAGACACCGGCATACTTACGTTCGGTATGTCAGCAGTCGGGATTACGGTGTCAGCATTCCAAGTGATGGAGTTCTGGCACCGGCATTTTGGCCACATATCGGTGACGGTGAAATACATGGCAGCCAAAGGTCACCTTATATCGGAAACTTGTCAATTATTTCCATCAACAACATTAATTGATCAATGAGGGTTAGGAATGTGATATAAAGCAATGCGGGTTCCAGCATCTGACAGAATCGATGTCTGTAGCCATGAAAGAAATTGACCAAAATGGTTGAGCCCTGGTAATTTGGCCTCTTGGATTAATTTGCCAACATGCCCAATAATGATCCACAAGGGGGCATCACCCACACACACGCTACAATATCAGGCCTATTGCCCAACATCCCTAACAATATTGCAACTCGATGCCTAAAGGGTTTATAGCCTAAATTTCCTTCACATCATTTTGTTCTGGACTTAAGGAGAGATATTTTTTTAAGAAGGGTCTAAATTTAAAAGGTAGGCAAACTGTGTAACTCCAGCAGTGATGGAACTACAAGTCTCAGCATAACTTGTCAATTCAGTCTGTTTGCATTCTTGCCATGGGGTTCACTACGATATGCCGGCGGTCGGGCTCCCGGCGACCAGCATACCGGCGCCGGGAGCCCGACCGCCGGCTTACCGACAGTGTGGCGAGCGCAAATGAGCCCCTTGCGGGCTCGCTGCGCTCGCCACGCTACGGGCACGGTGGCGCGCTACCACACTATTTTATTCTCCCTCCAGGGGGGTCATGGACCCCCACGAGGGAGAATAAGTGTTGGTATGCCGGCTGTCGGGATCCACTGTGCGCCGGGATCCCGTCAGTCGGCATACAGAAGACCACCCTTGCCATGTACGCAGAACAAATCACACCTAGAGGAACACCGATGGAGAATAAGCCCTACATTAATGATGTACAGAATAACCAGCCTGAAATAAATGACACAGCCCTGTTATACCTGAAAACCAGCACACGAGCAGCGGCTTGCTAACTGTCTCTCTACTACATATTTGTAGCCCTCTGCTTTAATACTTTATACGAGAAGACCTGTTTAGTCGCAGGCACCCAGCACGCGTTCTTGATTATAAAAAGAAAAGAAGTCTTTTGAAAAGTAAAAGGTCACCCCAAGTTGGCAAAACTTAGTTTTGCAATAAACACATCAGACTCTCAGCCAGAGACTGGATGAGAAATGCTGCAGGGTAATTCTGCAAGTGACTCATTGTAAACATTAGCAGGATCTCCCAGCTAAACATTGGTTGCTGTCTAATTAACTCGCAGCTCACTGCAGTTGGGTTACATAGGGACATTTTCCCATTGTTAAAGCAGAGGTCCCGAAAGAAAAAGTTAAAGATATCTTGTGTGTTCATGTAGAGGAGGGGGTGGAGGTAGCTATGTACTGTATACCTATCTAGATTACATAGACATTTATTATTGATACAATCAAGGGCATGACTGTACATATTAACTCTTTTTTTCCCTCCCTGTCTTTATTTTACTTATTAACTAGAGTGTACCTGTCGCTTATATACTGTGTAGGCAGCCATTTTATGGGCAGGACAATATTCCGCCTATCGGCTCTCTAGGAACCAATGACATTACTGAAGACATTAGTGGAAGAGGTATCAAACCTGGAGAGTTACAGTATAAAATGGAGAGGTATAAAGTATTAACCAATCTTCTAACTGTAAGTTTTCAAAATCAAATGGCAGTTAGGAGCTGATTCGCTGATAATCTCTCTCTCTACCATATGTCTCTAAGGTTTGATACATCAGGTTTGATACATCTCCCCTTAAACATTTTTTTTATTTATTTATATATTTAGCAACTATTAATAAAGTGCACACATAGGGGGTAATTCCAAGTTGATCGCAGCAGGATTTTTTTTAGCAATTGGGCAAAACCATGTGCACTGCAGGGGAGGCAGATATAACATGTGCAGAGAGAGTCAGATTGGGTGGGTTATTTTGTTTCTGTGCAGGGTAAATACTGGTTGCTTATTTTTACACTGCAAATTAGATTGCAGATTGAACACACCACACCCAAATCTAACTCTCTCTGCACATGTTATATCTGCCTCCTCTTCAGTGCACATGGTTTTGCCCAATTGCTAACAAAAATCCTGCTGCGATCAACTTGGAATTACCCCCATAGGGGGGTATCCGATTACCCGCGATAGTGCCGCGGCCACAAAACAAAGTGTTTTTCGCATTTTTTTTATCACCCCTATCCAATTAGGTCGTGCGAAAAACACTTGTTTTCCGTGCGAAAAAAACATAGGTCCCGCGAAAAGCCATGGACCTATGTATTTTCGCTGCAATTATTGCGGGTCTAAGGGGCACTTATTGCAAATTATGCTTTGCGTGCCTGGGGCACACGAAACATAGGGGTAAATGTATGAAGCAGTGATAAGAGTGGAGAAGTGAGCCAGTGGAGAAGTTGCCCATGGCAACAAATCAGCATTGATGTAACATATATAATTTGCATACTATAAAATTACACAGAGCAGATGATTGGTTGCCATGGGCAACTTCTCCAATGGCTCACTTCTTCACTCTTATCACTGCTTCATATATTTACCCCATAATCACCAATAAGTGCTGGCATCGGGGATAAGCTCCAGTTTATCAGGGCTAATTGGATAGCCCCCGACTAACCAATTAGGCGCAGTTAATTACTGTGGCCAATTAGATACCGCCCATAGTTGTGTTACAATTGTATTTATAGTTTACTTGCAAAAATATGCTATTTTTATTATGTATTTAGGGAGAGATGTGGGCTGATATTGTAGGGGTGCACATGCCCACATGGCTCTAGCCACACCCACACAGCACTAGTCACACCCTCTTTCCTCTTACTATAGGCTCTTCATCATCTTCAGCTCCATGTGCCCCCCCCCAGCCCAGAACACTGCTGAGCACAGCAGTCTCTCTGCCTGCAAGGGAGGTAGTGATCGCACTGATCGCGCCCCCTCCCTGGATCTGACCCTAGCTGAGGGGCACAGGCGGCGCATAAAAAGTAATTGCTATACTTATTTTTTTAAAGGGGGCATGGCCAAACATTAGTGATTAGGCCACACACCCTCCAGAACCTGGCCTCAGGAAAGCTCTCTGTGGAACCTGCACATTAGTCCTTGACTCATTGGATCTTACAGCCTATAATCCCTACCATCCCTACCATATGGACCCACACATACCATGGTTCGTATTTTTGTCAGGCTCCAATTAACCTCCCAGTATGTTTGTGGAGATGCCAGTAATGCATCTATTCCTCTGGCTCGGAGATGGATGATGGTCCATGTGGAATGTAAAATTGGAGATGAAAGAGACAAAATAAAAAGTCAGGTTCCTGTTCATGTGAGTGCCATGTTTTTGAGAGGAGGGGCAGCTGCTCGGACTGATGAGAGGGATCATAGCTGACTCTTTGGACACAATCAGGTGGCAGTTTAGTCAGGGCCCTAGGCAAAGCATTGCACTGGAGCGGAGCCCCTACACACCCATACACATCATAACATGTCCCTGCCTGTCTTATTCGCATCGTTTTGCTTATAAGACACATCTTGTAAAAAGTTGTATAAAAAGACACTCGGCTCTTCCGTGCACAACATGGCATGGCGTGACTAGAAGCGCTGTTTCACGCGCAGGAAGATGCATTTTCAAAAACAAAAATGCCTAACGCTAACGGATTTGCACGAGACCTGTCAGCTCACACACGTCAGGTGACTCCCGCTACATGGCATATTGAGGCAAAATGTATGAGGACACATCTGTATGATTAACAAGAAATATCAGCCAGTGGAGAAGTTGCCCATGGCAACCAATCAGCATTGACATAACATTTATAATTTGCATACTTTAAAAGTATACAGAGCAGCTGGTTGGTTGCCATGGGCAGCTTCTCCACTGGCTCACTTCTCCACTTTTATCACTGCTTATAGTACATGTCCCCCTGAGACCATTGGCATTTATTATCATTTTCTCAATCTTTGCCTAAATTATTCAAGAAAAAACTTCTTTAACACTTTGCATTATTGAGTTCATCTATTTCCTCCCAGGTTCCTATCGTGAGATAAATACCAAGACGTGTTGACTCAGTTGATCCTGGTTAACAACATATTTATGTGCTCCATATTCACTCTCCAGATCATTGATCTTGTAAGTCCTTCCAAGTCTTTCCTGACTCAGGAATTAAACTGAAAAGGCTTATATACAGTATCTCAAATACAATAATAGATCTCAGCGAGACATTCTTAACTTATTATTAGATTAAACTGCATTTCTCTATCGTCCTAAGTGGATGCTGGGGTTCCTGAAAGGACCATGGGGAATAGCGGCTCCGCAGGAGACAGGGCACAAAAGTAAAGCTTTTACAGGTCAGGTGGTGTGTACTGGCTCCTCCCCCCATGACCCTCCTCCAGACTCCAGTTAGATTTTTGTGCCCGGCCGAGAAGGGTGCAATTCTAGGTGGCTCTCATAAAGAGCTGCTTAGAGAGTTTAGCTTAGGTTTTTTATTTTACAGTGATTCCTGCTGGCAACAGGATCACTGCAACGAGGGACAGAGGGGAGAAGAAGTGAACTCACCTGCGTGCAGGATGGATTGGCTTCTTGGCTACTGGACATGAAGCTCCAGAGGGACGATCACAGGTACAGCCTGGATGGTCACCGGAGCCACGCCGCCGTCCCCCTCACAGATGCTGAAGCAAGAAGAGGTCCAGAATCGGCGGCTGAAGACTCCTGCAGTCTTCTTAAGGTAGCGCACAGCACTGCAGCTGTGCGCCATTTTCCTCTCAGCACACTTCACACGGCAGTCACTGAGGGTGCAGGGCGCTGGGGGGGGGCGCCCTGGGAGGCAAATGAAAACCTTTAAAAAGGCTAAAAATACCTCACATATAGCCCCAGAGGCTATATGGAGATATTTACCCCTGCCTAAATGTACTAAATAGCGGGAGACGAGCCCGCCGAAAAAGGGGCGGGGCCTATCTCCTCAGCACACGGCGCCATTTTCTGTCACAGCTCCGCTGGTCAGGAAGGCTCCCAGGTCTCTCCCCTGCACTGCACTACAGAAACAGGGTATAACAGAGAGGGGGGGCAGAATAAATGGCAATATATTAATATAAAAGCAGCTATAAGGGAGCACTTAATCATAAGGCTATCCCTGTCATATATAGCGTTTTTTGGTGTGTGCTGGCAGACTCTCCCTCTGTCTCCCCAAAGGGCTAGTGGGTCCTGTCTTCGTATAGAGCATTCCCTGTGTGTCTGCTGTGTGTCGGTACGTGTGTGTCGACATGTATGAGGACGTTATTGGTGTGGAGGCGGAGCAATTGCCAAATATGAGGATGTCACCTCCTAGGGGGTCGACACCAGAATGGATGCCTTTATTTGTGGAATTACGGGATAGCGTCAACTCGCTTAAGCAGTCGTTTGCCGACATGAGGCGGCCGGACACTCAATTAGTGTCTGTCCAGGCGCCTCAAACACCGTCAGGGGCTGTAAAACGTCCCTTGCCTCAGTCGGTCGACACAGACCCAGACACAGGCACTGATTCCGGTGGTGAAGGTGACGAATCAACCGTATTTTCCAGTAGGGCCACACGTTATATGATTTTGGCAATAAAGGAGATGTTACATTTAGCTGATACTACAGGTACCACTAAACAGGGTATTATGTGGGGTGTGAAAAAACTACCAGTAGTTTTTACCGAATCAGAAGAATTAAATGACGTGTGTGATGAAGCGTGGGGTGCCCCGATAAAAAACTGCTAATTTCAAAGAAGTTATTGGCTTTATACCCTTTCCCGCCAGAGGTTAGGGAGCGCTGGGAAACACCTCCTAGGGTGGACAAAGCGCTAACACGCTTATCAAAACAAGTGGCGTTACCCTCTCCTGAGACGGACGCACTTAAAGATCCATCAGATAGGAGGATGGAAAATATCCAAAAAGGTATATACACACATGCAGGTGTTATACTACGACCAGCTATTGCGACTGCCTGGATGTGCAGTGCTGGGGTAGTTTGGTCAGAGTCCCTGATCGAAAATATTGATACCCTGGACAGGGACAATATTTTACTGTCGTTAGAACAAATAAAGGATGCATTTCTTTATATGCGTGATGCACAGAGAGATATCTGCACACTGGCATCACGGGTAAGTGCTATGTCCATTTCGGCCAGAAGAGCTTTATGGACACGACAGTGGACAGGCGATGCGTAGAGGAGTTATTTGAGGTCGGTCTATCGGATTTGGTGGCCACGGCTACGGCCGGGAAATCCACCTTTCTACCTCAAGTCACTCCCCAACAGAAAAAGGCACCGACTTTTCAACCGCAGCCCTTTCGTTCCTTTAAAAATAAGAGAGCAAAGGGCTATTCATATCTGCCACGAGGCAGAGGACGAGGGAAGAGACAGCAACAGGCAGCTCCTTCCCAGGAACAGAAGCCCTCCCCGGCTTCTACAAAAGCCTCAGCATGACGCTGGGGCTTCGCAAGCGGACTCGGGGGCGGTAGGCGGTCGTCTCAAAAATTACAGCGCGCAGTGGGCTCACTCGCAGGTAAATCCCTGGATCCTGCAGATAATATCTCAGGGGTACAGGTTGAAATTAGAGACAGAGCCACCTCGCCGTTTCCTGAAGTCTGCTTTACCAACGTCCCCCTCAGAAAGGGAGACGGTTTTGGAAGCCATTCACAAGCTGTATTCTCAGCAGGTGATAGTCAAGGTACCTCTTCTACAACAAGGGAAGGGGTATTATTCCACTCTATTTGTGGTACCGAAGCCGGATGGCTCGGTAAGGCCTATTCTAAATCTGAAGTCCTTGAACCTATACATAAAGAAGTTCAAGTTCAAGATGGAGTCACTCAGAGCAGTGATAGCGAACCTGGAAGAAGGGGACTTTATGGTATCCTTGGACATCAAGGATGCGTATCTCCACGTTCCAATTACCCCTCACACCAGGGGTACCTCAGGTTCGTTGTACAAAACTGTCACTATCAGTTTCAGACGCTGCCGTTTGGTTTGTCCACGGCACCTCGGGTCTTTACAAAGGTAATGGCCGAGATAATATTTCTTCTTCGAAGAAAAGGCGTATTAATTATCCCATACTTGGACGATCTCCTAATAAGGGCAAGGTCCAGAGAACAGCTAGAGATGGGTTTAGCACTATCTCAAGAGGTGCTAAAGCAGCACGGATGGATTCTGAATATTCCAAAATCCCAATTAATGCCGACAACTCGTCTGCTGTTCCTGGGGATGATTCTGGACACAGTTCAGAAAAAGGTTTTTCTTCCCGAAGAAAAAGCCAAGGAGTTATCTGACCTGGTCAGGAACCTCCTAAAACCAGGAAAGGTGTCTGTACATCAATGCACAAGAGTCCTGGGAAAAAATGGTAGCTTCTTACGAAGCAATCCCTTTCGGCAGATTCCATGCAAAGGGATCTGTTGGACAAATGGTCAGGGTCGCATCTTCAGATGCACCTGCGGATAACCCTGTCGCCGAGGACAAGGGTATCCCTTCTGTGGTGGTTGCAGGAGGCTCATCTATTGGAGGGCCGCAGATTCGGCATACAGGATTGGATCCTGGTGACCACGGATGCCAGCCTGAGAGGCTGGGGAGCAGTCACACAGGGAAGAAATTTCCAGGGAGTGTGGTCGAGCCTGAAAAAGTCTCTTCACATAAGCATTCTGGAACTAAGAGCAATCTACAATGCTCTAAGCCAGGCGGAACCTCTGCTTCAAGGAAGACCGGTGTTGATCCAGTCAGACAACATCACGGCAGTCGCCCATGTAAACAGACAGGGCGGCACAAGAAGCAGGAGGGCAATGGCAGAAGCTGCCAGGATCCTTCGCTGGGCGGAGAATCACGTGATAGCACTGTCAGCAGTATTCATCCCGGGCGTGGACAACTGGGAAGCAGACTTCCTCAGCAGACACGACCTTCACCCGGGAGAGTGGGGACTTCATCCAGAAGTTTTCCACATGCTATTAAACCGTTGGGTAAAACCAATGGTGGACATGATGGCGTCTCGCCTCAACAAAACACTGGACAGGTATTGCGCCAGGTCAAGAGATCCGCAGGCAATAGCTGTGGACGCGCTGGTAACACCTTGGGTGTACCAGTCGGTATATGTGTTTCCTCCTCTGCCTCTCATACCAAAGGTATTGAGGATTATACGGCAAAGAGGAGTAAGACTAGTGGCTCCGGATTGGCCAAGAAGGACTTGGTACCCGGAACTTCAAGAGATGGTCACGGACGATCCGTGGCCTCTACTTCTGAGAAGGGACCTGCTTCAGCAGGGTCCTTGTCTTTTTCAAGACTTACCGCGGCTGCGTTTGACGGCATGGCGTTGAATGCCAGATCCTAAAAGGAAAAGGCATTCCAGAAGAAGTCATTCCTACCTTGATAAAGGCAAGGAAGGAAGTCACCGCGAAGCATTATCGCCGTATTTGGCGAAAATATGTTGCGTGGTGCGAGCAGCGGAGTGCTCCGATGGAGGAATTTCAACTGGGTCGTTTTCCTACATTTCCTGCAATCAGGATTGTCTATGGGTCTCAAATTGGGATCTATTAAGGTTCAAATTTCGGCCCTATCAATATTCTTCCACAAAGAATTGGCCTCAGTCCTTGAGGTCCAGATTTTTATCAAAGGAGTACTGCATATACAGCCTCCTGTGGTGCCTAAGGTGGCACCGTGGGATCTAAATGTAGTTTTAGATTTCCTCAAATCCAATTGGTTTGAACCACTAAAGAATGTGGATTTGAAATATCTCACATGGAAAGTGACTATGTTACTGGCCCTGGCTTCGGCCGGGAGAGTATCTGAACTGGCGGCTTTGTCTTATAAAAGCCCTTATTTAATTTTCCATTCGACATAGGGCAGAGCTGCGGACGCGTCCGCATTTTCTCCCTAAGGTGGTATCAGCGTTTCACCTGAACCAGCCTATTGTAGTGCCTGCGGCTACAGACGACTTGAAGGACTCCAAGTTGTTGGACGTTGTCAGAGCCTTAAAAATATACATTTAAAGGACGGCTGGAGTCAGAAAATCTGACTCGCTGTTTATACTGTATGCACCCAACAAGTTGGGTGCACCTGCTTCTAAGCAGTCGATTGCTCGTTGGTTTTGTAACAAAATTCAACTTGTACATTCTGTGGCAGGCCTGCCACAGCCTAAATCTGTTAAGGCCCATTCCGCAAGGAAGGTGGGCTCATCTTGGGCGGCTGCCCGAGGGGTCTCGGCATTACAACTCTGCCGAGCAGCTACGTGGTCAGGGGAGAACACGTTTGTAAATTTTTACAAATTTGATACCCTGGCAAAGGAGGACCTGGAGTTCTCTCATTCGGTGCTGCAGAGTCATCCGCACTCTCCCGCCCGTTTGGGAGCTTTGGTATAATCCCCATGGTCCTTTCAGGAACCCCAGCATCCACTTAGGACGATAGAGAAAATAAGAATTTACTTACCGATAATTCTATTTCTCGGAGTCCGTAGTGGATGCTGGGCGCCCATCCCAAGTGCGGATTATCTGCAATACTTGTACATAGTTATTGTTAACTAATTCGGGTTATTGTTTAGGAAGCCATCTTTCAGAGGCTCCTCTGTTATCATACTGTTAACTGGTTTTAGATCACAAGTTGTACGGTGTGATTGGTGTGGCTGGTATGAGTCTTACCCGGGATTCAAAATCCTCCCTTATTGTGTACGCTCGTCCGGGCACAGTACCTAACTGGAGTCTGGAGGAGGGTCATGGGGGGAGGAGCCAGTACACACCACCTGACCTGTAAAAGCTTTACTTTTGTGCCCTGTCTCCTGCGGAGCCGCTATTCCCCATGGTCCTTTCAGGAACCCCAGCATCCACTACGGACTCCGAGAAATAGAATTATCGGTAAGTAAATTCTTATTTTCTACTTTTCAAAGGTCTCTCTCTACGTCAAGATACTAGATAAAAGTGCTACCAGTGATTTATATAGCAATGGAAGCTTATGTTTGTTAATAGGAGTCGATTTAGGTGGGAGATTATAGCATAAGGTATTGATTTATTAAGGACATGATTATTTGTGCTAACAATTTGATCAATCTTTGTTACTTGCGCGTTAGACAGAACACAGCGCCAAGGTCACTCCGCTCTCTTATACCTTTCATTACTGCCATATTTTTGCCACTACAAACACATGGCTCATAAGTTTTATTATAAAATATGACCTCAAGTTATTCCTCCAACAAGGTATAACAGTAACGAGGCCTGTAGCTTGCAAACAGAGACACAGGCGGAACAGCAAAGACAATTGCTAATTCTGATTCTTGGCAATAAACAGGAGACGGAAGATCGTAATACATCATTATTACAGAGTAAATTGTAACAAAAGTTGCACCTTGAAATCTAGTCTCAGCTAACGAGGAGGGTAAATATAAAACATTATTACATAGCTCATAAAATGTACTGCGTTGCCTTTGTGATACGGAACTCTGAGAAATATATACTGGAGCTGATATAGAGCTAGGAGTTACTGGGTAATAAATTGGCACATAAAAAAAAAAAAATCAAAACATTAGGGCTCATTCTACGTTGGGTGCAGCCGCGTCAGTGTGTGCGTCTATGGGCGGTGGCCCGTCTGTGACTCTCGATTGGTGCAATTTGTCATGTAAGTATGGGCCCTGTCTGAGCGTCTCTGTATGCAACCGTCATCAGCCTGCGGCCCTCCCTGTCACCAACCAGGAATGCACAATATATCTTCAAGACATTTCTGAGACCGTTCATCTCTCATACGCTTCAATCACAACTCTGACGCTGTGCATATGCTATCAGGACGCATGCGCAGCGCATCCAGTGCAGCCGATGTCAGCAGGCCCAATATGTACTAAAATATATTGTTTGTTGGGTATTGCTGTAAGGTTGACATGGCATAACCCAAATCTAAAGAGCAGTGTAATAATAGAGCTACCCAGTATGTGAGGGCAGCATGTGTGGGTGGCATGTTGGTTAGTATGTGCGGGCACTGGGCAGTATATGTGGGCAGCATGAGTGGGAGGTATGCATGAGCGGCACACATGGGTAGCAGGCGTGGGCAGCCTGTGTGGGCGTTATATGTGGGCGGCATATGAGGGCAGCATGCTGTATGTGGCCCGCATTTAAAACAATGGCCCTCATTCCGAGTTGATCGGTCGCAAGGCGATTTTAGCAGAGTTACACACGCTAAGCCGCCGCCTACTGGGAGTGAATCTTAGCTTCTTAAAATTGCGACCGATGTATTCGCAATATTGCGATTACTAACTACTTAGCAGTTTCAGAGTAGCTTCAGACTTACTCTGCCTGTGCGATCAGTTCAGTGCTTGTCGTTCCTGGTTGACGTCACAAACACACCCAGCGTTCGCCCAGGCACTCCCACCGTTTCCCCGGCCACTCCTGCGTTTTTTCCGGAAACGGTAGCGTTTTCAGCCACACGCCCCTGAAACGCCGTGTTTCCGCCCAGTAACACCCATTTCCTGTCAATCACATTACGATCGCCGGAGCGAAGAAAAAGCCGTGAGTAAAAATACTTTCATCATAGTAAAGTTACTTGGCGCAGTCGCAGTGCGAACATTGCGCATGCGTACTAAGCGGATTTTCACTGCGATGCGATGAAAAATACCGAGCGAACAACTCGGAATGAGGGCCAATATTTGTTTATTCAGTCCTTGTAGCGCAACATGGTTCACCGGGCTGCAAAGATGTGGTTCATCAATAGCATTCCTCCCAACATTTGGGAATTCAGAACAGGGACTAAATCAGTAACATCCACATGGAAACACGCAAGATACGGCGGTTCCGCAAACATATACATGCTCAGTTCTGCTCTGCATCAGAAATGTTATTTTTATAATGATTGATACACTTACGCCTTTCGTCACAGGTATACGTTAATGATCTTTTTAATTGTTGAGCTTTGTGTGATATGTAGGTATCACTGTTACTGCTAATGATAGGTCTAAGGCAGGCATGTCCAAACTGTGGCCCTCCAGCTGTCGTGAAACTACATATCCCAGCATGCCCTGACACAGTTTTGCTGTCAGAAAATGCTAAAGCTGTGTCAGGGCATGCTGGGATGTGTAGTTTCACAACAGCTGGAGGGCCACAGTTTGGACATGCCTGGTCTAAGGGTTCCATACATCAGCGACTGATTGCCACAAATCTCCAGACCCAGGCAATTTGAAACAGCAGAATGTCCCTGACTCGGGTGGTCTTCAGTATGCCGAATGTCGGGATCCCGGCGCACACTATACCGGCGCCGGAATCCCGACACCCGGCATACCAACACATATTCTCCCTCGTGGGGGTCCACGACCCCCTTGGAGGGAGAATAAATAGCATGCCCGCAGCGTGGCGAGCGCAGAGAGCCCGCAAGGGGCTCATTTGCGCTTGCCACGCTGTCGGTATGTCGGCGGTCGGGCTCCCGGCGGTCGGGCTCCCGGCGCCGGTATGCTGGTCGCCGGGAGCCCGGCCGCCGGCATAGCATACTACACCCCCCTGACTCCCCAAAGGAGAATCATTGAATTGGTACCCATGGCCTGCATTCGCCATGACTAAAAGCTTTGCATGTAATACATAGGAGAAGAACAGCAATACATAATGCTGCATTAGTTATATGCATGCGTCTGAATGTATACATAGGGCCTGATTTTGCATCTAGAGAATTTTTTCAAACGGTGCATGTGCGGTAGCACTCATACAGGTCTTGGTGTATCTCAAGGCAAGCCGAGTCATACAGTTATTGCCTGTTTCTCTCTACATAATAAGGGTGTTCTGGGTTGTCAGCTGGGCAGCACAGGAGAACATACAGGAGATAGACACATAGGAGAAGAGCATCATGGGATTGTCGTAGACTTGCAGCCAGAGTTGAGTCCTATTCCAAGTCATGGGATGCCCAGTGTGGTGGAGTGATGGCTGCGCCTGCGGACGGAAGAAGAGAGGCGGCGCGATGCATACGCATTTAGATGCCGTCCACTTTATCTCCATCCAAGGCTTAGTAAATAGACCCCTCAGAGTCACATAAGCATTTTTTGTTAGCAACATATCCACATTTCAAATGAGCTGCGAGTAACTCAGCATTAGGCCCATAATATTCATATTGCATTTACATTTTATGCTGATGATAGCTGCATGTGGGAACAGATGGGCAATCTAATGCTTTCTCTACCAATCACCGTGTCTGCCTCCGTGTCCTGTGATTGCAGCTCTCCTGACTTCTGTTCCCCAGCTACTGTATCTGGGAGGTGGAAATGTTCTATTTCATTGCAGGGGAGGACATGACATATACAAGGTGCTTTTAAGATATAGTTAAGTGCCATGTGCTATTTTGGGATGTTACTTTTCAGTCTGCGGCTAGGCTAAGTGTGTTGATCCTAAAACACATTTTATAGCTGAGAGTACTCTGCACTATTTTCAGTTTTACTATGTTAGTTGTGTTACAATGATGCCTTCATGATTTATGTGCCAGCTGTGGCTGCCGACGCGCATTAAATCAGCAGTAACATGCAGCGCGCTTCGTCTATACTGAGCTAAATAAGAGAGGAAGCTCATGAAACAAACATGAATATGTCTCCCCACTATTTCCCAACTGATAGAGCAAATAGCAGTCATGTAGCCGCACACCTGCCAGCATCGCAGGTCTCGTCTGAGAGGCGGGAATGTGGCCACAGCACACAGGGACAATGGGTTTTTTTTTTTTTAAATGTATGTGGAGACACTGTTCTATAGCATTGGACAGTGCTCCACTGTATAGCTAAGGGCCTCAGTTATCAATGAGTATCTTATTGCATATGATAAATGGCCCTGCGACTACTGGCGTATCTATATTGGGTGCAGTGTGTGCACCCAGAGGGGGCCCACACCGCACATACTGCACCCATTTCTTCTATATACTTACCTTTCTGGTGTCCGGGTGTGGGCCTCTTCTTCTCCCGAGTCCCGTTATCGGCAGCCGCAGCAGCACTGTTAGTGCTCTGTCCGAGCGCTAGACACTCTGGCACAGTGCCAGAGTCTACAGCGCTTGCGCAGGTCTCTGCAAAAATGGCCACCGTGCCATTTTTTCGGAGACTTGCGCATGCGCTGTAGACTCTGGCACTCTGCCAGAGTCTCTAGCGCTCAGACAGAGCACTAACAGCGCTGCTGCCAACTATGAAGTATAAATGTTACGTTAATGATGATTATTGCAGCTTACAGCAGGAGCCCATCCATGTGATGTGTAGAAGTAATGGCATTGCTACTGCTAATGTGATCACTTTACTTCTGGGTTCTGGACCTGGCGACTCTCCTGCACATGTGTGGTCACTAGACCACGCATGGGTGAGCGGTCCTTGTCCTAGCTACTATAGGCTTCACATTCTGTCATTTCAAGGACTGTGCTTGATAAATGACAGCAGCTGATTGGCTGCTTTGGCTTACCTCTCCACTTAAGCGCTCTCCGAGGCTTGGTTGATCCATCTCCCCATTAGTCTACTGAGAGATTCATAGTAACCTGTATATAACCTTAGCTTTGTGTCTCCGTTTACTCATGGACCTCCTCAGTGGCTTAAAATAGCCTTATCATTTAAAGTAGTGGAACATTATAATAGAGCTCTATACTGGCAAGTAGCTGAAACAGTTCCAAAATTATATGTAGTTACAGTATATCTTTCTTTATCTTCTTTTTGAGGGACAAATAATAAATGTCAGCAAAGTGCAGTAGTAGCATTCATTGCACAAGGTGTCAGTACAGAGATACCCCTCCCTCAACCACCCAAAAATACTTCCACTTAAGAGAGGACCTTTGGCCCCTGATGGTAGCTCCGCCCCTGAGCAGCCATAAATACTTGAGTAAATGCTTCCACGCTTTGAAGAATGTACATTTACCATTACCCTCTACTTATATAGCGCCAACATATTCCATAGTGCCTTACAATAGGTGTTTTCCATAAGCAATAGTTCAGAATTATTTTGGGGCAAATGTTCTCACTTTATTTAAAAATAAAATATGAGAATAATTACATGTACAGTATATTGATGATGGTGGGCCTGATTCAGAGATGAACGCTATTGTACAGCTGCTGCAATTTTGTGTGCAGCAGCTGTGCAATAATATGCTAATACCTTGTATAAATAAACGCCTCCTGCCGGCTTCTCTGATTCGCTGCTGCAACTGAAGATGCAGCTCCGGATCATCTGCGTGACCATTGGTCATCTGCATGACCATCGGTCATCTGAGTAACCCTCAAGTTACTCAGGATGGCGGTGTAATCACACAGCAGAGGACTCATCACGCCTACAAAACGGAGCCGACATGCCCCCCTACACACACATTTTGTAAAAAACGCCTGCCTTCACCACCCCCAAATGGCAGCTGCAGCTAAGGAGACACTGAGACCATAACCACTGATCTGCACACATGCAGTGCTGGTCCTGCCCATGTGTAGACCGTTAACCATCGGAGATGTACAGAATCCATCGGGTGTGTGCACATCTCTGAACCAGGAACTGTGCCGTGAAGTCTTCAAACCAGGAACATCCAGTGAAATAGATTAATAATAATGTGTAACATTCAAAATTCAGGGTTTTTTTTTTGCATTCATCCCTTTGCTCAGCCTGTGTAATAATGCACACCAGTTCCAGCATAATGTGTATATCTGTAGTATGACGGGTGTATCATGTGTCGTAGTATCTTCCCTTCACTCTTCCATCCCCAAGGCTTGTCAGTGCGATGGCACATCTCGTGAGCGTGAGAAGAGGGGAAAGAGCAGATGTAGGCACCAACACCTCTGATGAACATTGACTCCCATACCGCCAGACAGCCTTCTCTGTGGCTGCTGATTCTCAATCATGCTTCAGAGACTCCACAATAGCCTTCTTTATTTTAGAGCATTAAGACGAGGCCGGAGAAATAGGTTGCAGGGCTGCATGAAATGCCTGACCTTAGCAGACTTCATTTGACCTCTTCGATTTTCGATGCCACGGAGTCTTATTGCCTTTAGAAAGAAGGTGTAGAGTTAGCTTTCTTGTTGAAGAACTTTCTGACCTTGTATTTATTGAGTCTTGAAACTAGAAGCTGCCTGACATAAAAGCAATACCTCACTAGATTCGGTCAGCTTGCAGCACGGAACATTCCACATTGGGTAGCATGTCTGAGGTATCATTTAATTTGCGGTTAACGAGCGATATCTATCCTAATAACTTCCCCGTTGCATGCGTACATACCAAGCAAATGTGATAGAGCAGCCTGGAAGCCTTTTCACGTTTCGCGTCGTGGTTTAATGAGATGTTAAACTTTGTACTTATATTTTAATCAATGCTACGGCTGTACAGGAACAAACATACCAACTGCACTGTGCAGTGTTTAAAGACAACTATTCATTGGTAGGCTCTACTGAAGTCATGTGATGAAGGTTGCGCAATTCCACATAATTGTGGCAAACGTCATAGATGTACAGTAAATGTGCTATGGATTAACTATTTTATGGATAGCAATCTTATATTTAGGGGGATTTTGTCTTCATTGATAGCATTCCATCCCACTATGCAACACCTTCAGAAAGATTCACGTGGCACAGGGAGAGACAGGGTTTGGGGATGGGGGTGGGAGGGGTTTATGAGGAAGGAGAAAATATTCCCAGGACAGCGTGTCATTTGATCACATTCACATACAATCCTGACACAACCTCTTAGGTCAATTATACAAGACTCCAGGCCATTTGTGCTACAAATTGTGATGTGTCTGCGGGTTCGATCCCCTGTAAGTTCAGGCAGATAGAGTTTTGGGTGCCCTGATTTTGCTCTCTCTAGATTGATCTATACAATGAAGGCACCATCTCTTTTATTCCTTCATGTCTAGTGATCAACTACAACAACTTGAAAGCTTATATACCAACACAAATTTGAATGCACCTGCAAGCATGCACAGGTAAAGGGGAAATTTAATTTAGAGCGATGGGAGGTATTCAATTTGTCGGCTGTCGGGATCCCGGTTACCAGGATACTGATGCCGGAATCCAGACACTCAGGGCAGTCGAGAGTCGGGCTGGGCCCAGGTACTTTTCAAGGGGTGTGGCCTAACCACAGGAGGTGTGGTCATGTACCCTTAGAAAAATAATACTGAAAAAAATAGTATTTTAAGCACCTCCATTGCCACACTGCAGCACAGTACACAGCAGCATGTGCTGGGCTGAGGAGAAGAGTTGCAATTGCTGCTGCCAGGTAAGGGCCAGGGGGCCTGGGCCCCCCCTATTGGACCCTCACTGGGCCCCTCCATCAGACCTGGGCCCGGGTAATTTGTACCCTCTCCCCCCCTCTCTCGGCATCACTGCCGAGACCCGGTGAAGTACCCACTCAGGTGGTGGTCCATGCCACCACACGAGGGGGAATATAACCCTGTGGCAACCAGTGCGCTCACCACCGGTATTCCGGCTGTCGGGATCCCGTCAGCTGGCATATCATACTGAATCCGCCTCCCCCCTATTAAGTAAGTGTGCAATATGCTATATGCTGCACTCATGGCACCGCTGGCTACAGTTTTTTTGTTCCCAGCCCCATAGGGTTGCGAGTGAAAATGTGTAAGTTCAGCATAAGCCCAAGCCGTGAGAGGGACGAGTTCTCACTGGATATCACTGGCATTTATTAAAATTTGAGTCACTACCGCTGTTATTATACTGACATGGGGATATTTAAGAGGACAGTATCTTATAGCATACTGCAATGTCTCTGCTTTAGTTTCTTGATAAACTGCCCTCAAGGATAATCTCTTATCACTGCAAAATGTGGCAATAATAGATTTGAAATACAAAATTGTTCACAAATTGGAAAAATTATGATTATGATTATCATTTATGATTTTTATTACTTTTTTGGGAGCATTTTATTGCATGTCTGCTGCCAGTTAGGCTTCGTTTCTCACAAAACTTTCAAGTCCATCATTTTTTATTTTGTTGGGTCTTCTGGCCTATTTTATAAGAACTGGATCATATGTAGGACTGTATTGAAGGGTGTGCGCCTGGTTCCACTGCCCAGGGTGCAAGGCCAAAAAGGCAGGTTGCTTGCTGCACCAACGGCAGCTACCTATTACCTACAGCTGGTGGGTTGCTGGGAAAAGCCCCCCACTCCCTGCTGTTCTCTGACATCTTATGTTGGGGGCTGCCGGCCCTGGACGCCCTAGTGCCCCCTTCCCCTCCCCCTCCCTTCCCCCTACAGCTTTAATCACAAGTTACCTGGTGGCCCTGAATTCAGATATTTTATTGCTTCAAATTAAAGCTTCAAATGCAGTTTGATCATTCAGAGAGAAAGTGGCTTTTTATATTACTACTTATCCAAATTTTTATCCAGCCATAACAATGATTTTATTTGGGAGGAATAGTAAATCAAAGGCAGCTCCAAAATTGGCCTAGTTGTGACTCTGGAGAAGTGTGCGGTTTTTAGGACCAAATCCAAGACATATGGGCTAATTGCTTTGGATTCTACGTTGCTTGAGACCCCATTTAACATATCAATAAATGAGCAAGATTATATCCCAATTTATAGTGTCATTTTCTTCTTGTCCCAATCTGTCTATAGCAGCATATCAGGACCCCTGAACGTTTTGTGCACCAAAACAGTAAATGAATAACAATTTTATTGTGTTTTTGTCACCTTTTTGACATAATGTTTGTTTTCCTTTCGTGATTCTGTGCGCTTTATATAGGAATTTCGTAATCAGGCTAATTTTTCTAGTAGAATTGGGTTGAAGTGAAACGGAGAACAACTTTTCTTCAGAAAGGGCATAAAAGTAAATTTTATAGTATTGGTTGTATGTTTTTTTTATCATGATTGATATAATTTTGGAATACATAATTTGGAGGGTTGGGGAAAGGTAGCTGAAGGGGGAGGGGAATAAGTGCTCATTTCACCTTAAACCCCAGATTATGTTGAGCCACCCCAGAGACCTTTAAATTCAATTACATTTGGAAGATTGCATTGATTCAAGCTTCACATCCTTCAGTAAATGTTGTTTTGTTTTTGTTTGTGTATTTTTCATTACACATCTTACGATGTTTCCGATTCAGGCATCTATAGTAATGGTTTCATTTCTATGATTATGAAAATCAAAGGGTTGTTTATACGATGTGTCTATGCATGCTAGCAGGTACTTGGAAAGTTGTGTTTGTACGAGCTTTCAAGTTGTCGTAACGGATCTCTAGATATAAAGGAATAAAAGGCAACACAACAGGAGACCGTGCCTTCATTGTGAAGGAACCATAGTGTTTCATAATGCACTCATCAAAACGTACTCTGTTGTCAGTTTATTAATACAATCCATCCTAGAGGCCTCTTTCTCCAATGTACTTTGTAATTGAGTGGCATTTGCATATTGACAGCTTGACAATAAAGACATCACAACGTATGATCAATGCTTGATCTCCCAGCTCAAAGAATTGAGAAGATTATAAAAACAAACTTTTGTCATCTCCTAGGAACCATGTATCACACAGTAATAACTGCCTGCATCCAGAATTAATATACTTGCCGTATTATGCTCGATAAACAGCAATATACATTTTTGTTTGGATTCTGTCAGGGAATCAAAGGCAGCGGCTGTACGACGAAGCCGTCCAATGATTTTTAATGCCACGCTTTTATTTCAGCCGTGAATTTTCTTTCTATTTTTCCATTCTTATTATCCGTTAATTTGTATCTAGGAGAGATGAGCCAAGGATTGTTTTCTCAACTATACAGTTGAAAATCGGAAGCAATTGAACATTAAACGGCACATCTAATTTATATTTCCCGTATTTTCCCCTTTTCCATCAGTTCTGACTATTACTCTGGCTTCCAGAGATGAACCCCTTTCAAGATTCGTAGTTGGTTTATTTTATAAGAAGTTTCCCAGTTTGACATTCCTCCCCATTAAACAAAAGATTCTCGCAATAACATTACTATATGTGTCGTCCTCTCGGAATCACAGGATTTCATGACAGTTGAGCTTGTTTCTAATTGTGTTTCCAAATTTCTAGTAATTGGGAATGTACTTGCTGTCTGACTCAGAGTAGAAGCTTTCTAAATGTAGCTGTCACTTTTTTGCTGACTACAAATTAGTACGGTCTGAATATTACGTTTGAACCAAGATTGTTTAAATAAAGTCAATTAAATGTTTTATTTCCTTATGTGTACATGGAACAGGGGATTGCTTTTATCATAAAAAGCTTTATATTTCTCTGCAGGTTTTGCGCAAACGGGTGGTTGTATTTGTCTGCACTCCTGCCTGCCTGCTTGTCATTTTTCATTTCTGCTGACCAGACTATGGGGGGAGTGGAATGAAGCAGTGAAAATACTGGAGAAGAGAACCAGTGAAAAGTTGCCCATGGGAACAAATCAGCTTTAAAGTTACATTTATCAAGTGCATTCTATAAAATTATAGGTAACAGCTGATTGGTTGCCATTGGCAACTTCTCCACTGGCTCACTTCTCCACTCTTTTCATGCTCACCACTAGTAGCGTCCTTATCCATAATGCCCGCCACTAGTAGCGTCCTTATCCGTAATGCCCGCCTTTAGTAGCGTCCTTATACGTAATGCCCGCCAGTAATGCCGTCCTTATATGTAATGCCCACCACTAGTAGCGTCCTTATATGTAATGCCCACCACTAGTAGCCTCCTTATATGTAATGCCCACCACTAGTAGCGTCCTTATATGTAATGCCAACCACTAGTAGCCTCCTTATATGTAATGCCCACCACTAGTAGCGTCCTTATACATAATGCCCACAAGTAGTAGCGTCCTTATCCGTGATGCCCGCCAGTAGTAGCGTCCTCATACGTAATGCCCGCCAGTAGTAGCGTCCTTATCCGTAATGCCCGCCAGTAGTAGCATCCTTATCCGTAATGCCCGCCAGTAGTAGCGTCCTTATCCATAATGCCCGCTAGTAGTAGCTTCCTTATATGTAATGCCCGCCACTAGTAGCGTCCTTATCCTTAATGCCCGCCAGTAGTAGCGTCCTTTTAAGTAATGCCCCCCCCCCAGTAGTAGCGTCCTTATTAGTAATGCCCATAAGTAGTAGCGTCCTTATCCGTAATGCCCGCCAGTAGTAGCGTCCTTATCCATATTGCCCGCTAGTAGTAGCTTCCTTATATGTAATGCCCGCCAGTAGTAGCATCCTTATCCGTAATGCCTGCCAGTAGTAGCGTCCTTATCCCTAATGCCCGCCAGTAGTAGCGTCCTTATACGTAATGCCCGCCAGTAGTAGCGTCCTTATCCGTAATGCCCGCCAGTAGTAGCGTCCTTATCTGTAATGCCCACCAGTAGTAGCGTCCTTATACGTAATGCCCGCCAGTAGTAGCGTCCTCATACGTAATGCCCGCCAGTAGTAGCATCCTTATCCGTAATGCCTGCCAGTAGTAGCGTCCTTATCTGTAATGCCCACCAGTAGTAGCGTCCTTATACGTAATGCCCGCCAGTAGTAGCGTCCTCATACGTAATGCCCGCCAGTAGTAGCATCCTTATCCGTAATGCCCGCCAGTAGTAGCGTCCTTATCCGTAATGCCCGCCAGTAGTAGCGTCCTTATCCGTAATGCCCGCCAGTAGTAGCGTCCTTATCCGTAATGCCTGCCAGTAGTAGCATCCTTATCCGTAATGCCCGCCAGTAGTAGCGTCCTTATACGTAATGCCCGCCAGTAGTAGCGTCCTTATACGTAATGCCCGCCACTAGTAGCGTCCTTATACGTAATGCCCGCCAGTAGTAGCGTCCTTATCCATATTGCCCGCTAGTAGTAGCTTCCTTATATGTAATGCCCGCCAGTAGTAGCGTCCTTATCCGTAATGCCCGCCAGTAGTAGCGTCCTTTTAAGTAATGCCCCCCCCCCAGTAATAGCGTCCTTATAAGTAATGCCCCCCAGTAGTAGCATCTATAATGCGCGCATACATACACACCTCACACACACACACCCTTACCATATACACACACACAAACACCCTCCGACACACACACCCACCATACACTCCCCAAACACACACATACACACCCCCACCATATAAACACACATTTCTCTCTCACCCTCCACTTACCAAGTCTGGCTGGCCACCACTGTTGACGCTCCTCCTGTACAGCAGCCTGGTCCCATGTAGCTCCACCCCCTCCATGCTGTGTAGCTCTGCTCCTCGTGAAGGGTAGCTCCACCCCCCTTTCCAGGACCCGCAGCCCGCACTGCACACTGCCGCTTCACAGGGAGGAGGAGGAGGCTACAAGCTGCCTGCGCCGCTGCATGTCAGGCAGTGACAGGCATAGCAGCCGGCAGAGGACATGCACCAGGCGTAGCAGCAGGGATGCAGGGCAGGTAGAACACCTCTCCTGCCTGGCGCCTACCTGCTTTGCATCCCTTCGCTGAGCGGGTAGCGTTGGGCCTGGGTGAAATGTCTCCTGAGCTTTGTAGCAAGGGAGACTTGGAGACAGTTGCAGCTGTGGAGTCCTGATGGACTCAGGAGCTAAGGATAGAGAGGTTTCTATCCCTCGTGGAAGGAGCTTCAAAAGTTGATGTCGCAATCACGTTGATCATTTGCAACCCTGCAAAACGTTTGGTTCAGCTGCAAAACTAGATTTGCAAAAGATGTTGGCATGACTTTGATCCTCAATGTAACCACATTCAGCAGCTGCTGAAAATTATACCAATTATTATGACTCTTTTCATTATATTTTTATAAATCTGTTCTCTTGCATAGTTATAACATTTCCTGATTTTAAATATGTTATTATTTTACCATTACCTTTCTTTTGGAAATACCTTTAACATGATTCCTTCCATCTTAGCCATGCTAATATGTGAAATCGCAATGCACGATCTCCCTTTTTACGTTGCATACATAAGTTATGTAAGTAGGCTCCGTGCATTGTCTGAATACCTCTGGGTAATGTATTCCAATTGTATCTATTATTTACTGTCTTTTACACCTTCCTGTGCTATAAATAAACCATTAAATCATTACGCATTTAATGTTGATGCAATATCCATCTCACAGACCAAATGGCTAACAAGCCTTTCTGAGCGCTGATTTATCGCTTCTGTCAGGCAGTACATAATCAATAATTTTGACTGTGAGTTGGAAGGTCAGGAAGGATGTCAGTCTACTATTACTCGCAATCCCAGTCTAGGTAATATAAATCCCGCTGCCCATCCGCTGTGTGAGAACAGAAACAGGATAAAGACCGTAGCATCTATCTATCTATCTATCTATCTATCTATCTATCTATCTATCTATCTATCTATCTATCTATCTATCTAGAAGGATGTGTGTGTGAAACGACTCGCATCTAATGTGAGTCGTCCCTATGTATGGCCAGCATAACTATCTAACTATATATAATAATTGCATAGGGTCTGTCCTGTCTCCTGAATGCATGTACATTGGGAGCCAGGGAGGGTAGAGATGAATGTGGGGAATTGGGAGCACTGGACAGCGGAGCGGGGGAGTGGCGGACGGAGCAGAGCTGTTCAACCAGACGGATGACAGAACGAACACCAATAAGAGCAGGGTGAGGGGGGGTGCTGGGGCATGAGGTTTCTGAAAATCTATCTATCTGTCTATCTATCTATCTATCTATCTATCTATCTATCTATCTATCTATCTATCTATCTCTTGCTCTGTCTGTCTCTATCTCTTATTTATCATTTTATCTGTCTGTCTCTGTCTCTCTATCCCTCCCCATCCATCCGTCTGTCACTTCCTAGGGAGATTGCTCATCTATATGTAATACGGACTCATTTCAGGTGGTGCTAAATCCAAACATTTTATTGACACTGTGTTTTCAAACCCTGTGAAGTAATTTTGTTTTGGAATCATCACGTTATTCCTTTTTAAGTGGATTTTGCACTTTTCCCACCTTCCCTTGATTCCTTATAACACAGAAGCAATTGCTGCAGCCAATCTACTTTATCTGTTGTATAATCTCCAGTTTGTTTATTCACTCTGTGACTTATTTTCCTCAATTTTTTACAGCTGACCCTGTGTTACCTGCCTGCGTTTTAAGTCTACGGCATGTTTTTAGGATTAGCACTGAGTATGATATAAAACATATTGAACGTGCAGCAAATTGGTAAAAATAAAAATGAATGAAAATAGTGTTTGTTTTGATTTGGTGAATAGGAGCCCACAGTATTTTCCTGGTTGTGTCCATTAACTGTAGGTGTTTCTGGCTGTTATTACCCTTTTAAGTTACTACATTGTACCTAAATATAAAAGTTGTTGTTTTTTACCCAACCCGGGCTTCTTGGGAGGGGCCCGGCGAGTACCCGGTCACCTGCTAAGTGGGGCAAATGTCCCCCTATGTAGCACGTGGCACCACTTATTGTATTTTTTTTCAGAGGGGGTGTGCGCACGCCTCCCAGTTTTGGCTATTTTTCCATCACCCAGGCCCTGCTCAGCTCTTAATGGCCCTTATCGGGCCAATAAATAATTCCTTATTGCAGCAATATGTGGCCATAAGAAATTATATTTAATTAGCCATTAAAAAACTGCCCATAAAGAAATATATATATATATATATATATATATATATATATACATATATATATATATAAGAAAAAGAATGGAGGGCGCAATCGTGAGTAATAAATCACAGGTACTTTACTGACAAATATCCACTCACATACATTTCAATATAGGGTAACCGGTGCAATGAAGAGAACCAGTGTAGCCTCCGGACTGCTAACACTGGTAAACGCCGCTGCTCCTCTGGTTCCACAGTCACTGTAACATCCAGCTCCACGGACTTCACAACGTTGACCTCACACTTCGGTACTCCGGTCAATGGGTATCACGTAACACGTCCTGCTGGCCTATATATATATATATATATATATATATATAGGGTGTAGTACGGTTTGCCGACGGTCGGGCTCCCGGCGACCAGCATACCGGCGCCGGGAGCCCGACCGCCGGCTTACCGACAGTGTGGCGAGCGCAAATGAGCCCCTTGCAGGCTCGCTGCGCTCGCCACGCTGCGGGAACGGTGGCGCGCTACGCCCGCCACACTATTTTATTCTCCCTCCAGGGGGGTCGTGGACCCCCACGAGGGAGAATAAGTGTCGGTATGCCGGCTGTCGGGATCCTGGCGCAGGTATACTGTGCGCCGGGATCCCGACAGCCGGCATACTGAAGACCACCCTATATATATATATATATATATATATATATATATATATATAAATATGCGGATATACTAGAAGCAGTTGAATAATGTATGTTTTCACACATTTAAAACTGATATACTAGTGTTTGTTGCAATATCTGTAGAGGCCTGTTTCACAGACTATCAGGTCAGCTGGCTTTTAACTCACTTGTTAGTTATTACGGTTGCACTTCTGTTGTGCCTAACTAATACTGTACATTTTTACAGCTTAGAATTAAAAATAAATGTCACCAGTATCTGGAAGATAAAAATCATATTCCCGAATTGATATCATTTTCAAATCACTGTTACTAATTTGACTGTTGCCTTCTGACAGAAATAAATGACATACTTAGGCTGTCCTTAAAATGCATAGCTCCTTACTGAATAATCAAGCGGTTTATTAACTCGCCTGTATAGAGATCTACAAAGGACTCGCTTTTTGTGACCTCTTGCATTGCAGACCCTTGTAGGAACTTTTTCGCTGCTCATACATCTAAAGTGTCTGTAGAAATCTTTTTTAAGTATTCCCTCCTGTTATTCAGAATAGGACAGAATACTATGTTCTCACACGCTCTTCTTTTCTTGCACAACTACATTAAAACATTTTCTTTAAATGCTTAACACCCCTCTCCTACATTCTGTATTCAAGAGGAACTAGTGAGGCACGAGGAACGGGTTATTACCACTAGTTCCACTTCCTAGTAGATTGATAGGCGCCTTCCACCAGTGTGTGCAGCCGATGACTACTCTTTGAATCCACAGAGCAGATACGTTCCATCTAAAGTATATTCAAATAGGCAGGCCCATAGAAGCTCAAATAAATGGGGGTGTTTTCAAAGGGAACATAAAATAGGCCAGATCAGCAATAAATGCACAGTATTATTAAAACGCTCTATTATGTTGATAATAATTTTCTTAGCATAATAGAGCAAATCTGTTTGCTTTGTTTGATTTGTTTTGGTCTTGGAGCAGTTAATATTTGCTGTGTCCTAGACTTTTTTTTTAATGATACTGTACAAAAAATACTAATGTTACCATCTGGCAAAGCTAACTTGTTTGCGGAATAACATCTCTGGAGATACATCCTGTTTAATACGCATTCATTACTGAAATCTAGTACAGGAGTGGAGGAATGGGGCCATGGTGAGAGGTATAATGTACAGCAGACGGTTGGTCTGTCAGACAGGGTTGAGTGCTTCCTGGTTTGGTCTGGCAAGCAAGGGGAGGATATCCTAGGTGGGCCTGTCAGACAGGTGGAGTGCGCTTCCTGAGTTGGCTTGTCAGGCAGGTGGATGGCTTACTGGGTTGGCCTGTCAGGCAGGGAATGCGCTTTCTGGTTTGGCCTGTCAAGCATGGGGAGCATTTCCTATGTGGGCCTGTCAGGCAGGTGGAGTGCTTCCTGGGTTGGCTTATCAGGCAGGGAGAGTGCTTCCTGGGTTGGCCTGTCAGGCAGGTCGATGGCTTCCTGGGTTGGCCTGTCAAGCAGGTGGATGGCTTCCTGGGATGGCCTGTCAGACATGGAGAGCGCTTTTTGAGCTGGTCTGTCAGGCAGGAAGAGCTACCTGGGTTGCGCTGTCAGACGGGGAGGGTGCTTCCTGGGTTAGCCTGTCAGTCAAGGGGAGTACTTTCTGGGTTAGCCTGTCAAGCAGGGGGAGTGCTTCCTGGATTGTACAATTTTAAACTAATTCTGATAAATTAACAGATGTCCACTGTGGGGTTCAAATTTCTACATATTGTAGTATGTGTATGTTCAGGTAATGGCAACATAATTAGATATGGATGCATCTGCTTGTATCATTGGAGAGCTGGTGCATTGATACGCAATGTTGATGATGACCATCAGCAGCAGCAGCAGCACTATCTAGCGTTCTAGATTGGCTGATCGCTTATTGATCCTTCAAGCTGATAAACCTTCAATCATTAGTGTTGTAGCCACCTGTACATGTTACGTAATTGAAATCTCCGTTTGGACTACAAGAGAGAAGACTCACATTTAAAATACTTGTTCTTCATTTTTAATAACTGCCAAGACTCCATTCTCTCTTGTGTATGTGACATTATTATATTTCAGACAAATAGGGAATGGAAAATTTAGCACTGACTACAAGGCGACTACAAACATGTACGTCTGATGTATGCATAGTACAAGTGTTGCGGCTGCTTGAGGTGGGCTCATTGTAATATGCAGCTGACCAAGCACATTGCTTATTTTGTGCAGCTTTTCTTTCAAATGTTCTCTACACAAATGTGTTCAACTGTAAGCCCATCACCAAAAATAAACTTCTATACATAATTACCTGGGGTTTATGTAAAATATCCAAAAAGATCTTAGTTATCTTATCTTATGTTTATAACATTTTATTCTACTTTTATGTAATACAATTTGTTTTTCGTTGTATACCCCTCCGCAATACACATATATGAACTGTCCAGTAAATGCAATCCCCCCACACATACACAGTACATACATACACCTCTTCTGTACATGCACATACTGTATCCCCATATGCATATATCCCCATATACCCTAATATACATATATACACTTCATGTATATACACATACAGGTGAAACTCAGAACATTAGAATATTGTGGAAAAGTTCATTTATTTCAGTAATTCAACTTAAAAGGTGAAACTAATATATTATATAGACTCATTACATGCAAAGTGAGATATTTCAGGCCTTTATTTGTTATAATTTTGATGATTGTAGTTTACATTTTAAGAAAACCCCAAATCCAAAATCTCAGAAAATTAGAATATTACATAAAATCAATAAAAAAAGGACTTTAGATACAGAAATGTCAGGCCTCTGAAAAGTATAATCATGTATATGTACTCAGTACTTGGTTTGGGCCTGGCATGGCATGGATTCTATCAGTCTGTGGCACTGCTGCAGTGTCATGGAAGACCAGGATGCTTTAATAAAAGCCTTCAGCTCTTCTGCATTTTTCGTCTTATGTCTCACATCTTTCTCTTGGCAATGCCCCACAGAATGCCTGGAGCATTTTACACAGAGGCACACATGGGTAGGGGAAGAGGCACCCATGTGTAAGGGCAGAGGCACCCACGGGTAGAGGCAGAGGCACCCACGGGTATGGACAGAGGCACCCACGGGTACGGGCAGAGGCACCCACGTGTACGGGCAGAGGCACACATGGGTAGGAGCAGAGGCACCCCCTGGTAGGGGCAGAGGCATACTTTAGTGTCAAAGCTAAGCAAGGAGACCTAGGGCCCTTTGACATAGAGTCAGCCTGAAAACCTAACATATTTAACATACAGCGGATGGAGCTTGACCTGTCGTCCCAGCATTTACAGCACAGCAGCATCACAGGTGGGACGGAGCAGAGAAGGAGCAGTGGCGGGCCGGAGATCTGTCGGCTGCCTAACCCGCCCGCTGTAGCAGCTCACCCCAGTACTTTCCGCAGCTGTCTGACTGGAGCAGGGCCGGATTAACAATGGGGCGGATGGAGCTGCAGCTCCAGGCCCCCCATTGAAAATAGGCCCACCAGAGATCCCCTGCAGTGCAGTCAGGGGTTGACAGATTTTTTTTCCCACCTCCCAGCCACCCGAATAGCATTGCTGACGCTGTTTAGCCCTGGGCCCGGCCCACACACAGTCCCGCACGCAAGGTGGGAGTACCCGGAACTCTCCCTGCCCCCTCTGATCGTCAGAATTATTTTTTTTAGAGTTGGAGCCAGCTGTATTTCCATTTCAGTTCAAACCGCGACCGCTACCGCGATCGCGATCTCCACTGTGCTGCAGCCTGCAGGGAGCTTTTGTCTGCAGAGCTCTCTGCACAGAACTGATAGAGAATCGCTTGCTCAGACACACAGCAGCTCCGTGTGTACGACGTACCACATACCTCACATTCTGCAGTGACCTAGCGCCCACCACTTTCCTCCTCTCAGCTGGGCCCCGGGTACGTGTGTGTGTGTGTGTGTGTGTGTGTGTGTGTGTGTGTGTGTGTGTGTGTGTGTGTGTGTGTGTTGTACGTATGTGTGGTACAGTATGTGTGTGTGTGTGTTTGTACGTATGTGTGGTACAGTATGCATGTGTGTGTGTGTAGTATATATGTGTGTCTTATCTTGAATAGGTTCCTTATCCTGTGTATCCCTTTTTTTAATATGTGCAGAATATATACTCTTGAGGACTGGTCCATTATATGTGGTTTTTTCTCTAACGTCCTAAGTGGATGCTGGGGACTCCGTAAGGACCATGGGGAATAGCGGCTCCGCAGGAGACTGGGCACATCTAAAGAAAGCTTTAGGACTATCTGGTGTGCACTGGCTCCTCCCCCTATGACCCTCCTCCAAGCCTCAGTTAGATCTCTGTGCCCGAACGAGAAGGGTGCACACTAGGGGCTCTCCTGAGCTTCTTAGTGAAAGTTTTAGTTTAGGTTTTTTATTTTCAGTGAGACCTGCTGGCAACAGGCTCACTGCATCGAGGGACTAAGGGGAGAAGAAGCGAACTCACCTGCGTGCAGAGTGGATTGGGCTTCTTAGGCTACTGGACATTAGCTCCAGAGGGACGATCACAGGCCCAGCCATGGATGGGTCCCAGAGCCGCGCCGCCGGCCCCCTTACAGAGCCAGAAGACAGAAGAGGTCCGGAAAATCGGCGGCAGAAGACATCCTGTCTTCACCAAGGTAGCGCACAGCACTGCAGCTGTGCGCCATTGCTCCTCAGCACACTTCACACTTCGGTCACTGAGGGTGCAGGGCGCTAGGGGGGGGCGCCCTGAGCAGCAATAAAAACACCTTGGCTGGCGAAAATACATCACATATAGCCCCCAGGGCTATATGGATGAATTTTAACCCCTGCCAGAATCCATAAAAAAGCAGGAGAAAAGTCCGCGAAAAAGGGGCGGAGCCTATCTCCTCAGCACACTGGCACCATTTTCCCTCACAGCTCAGTTGGAGGGAAGCTCCCCTGGCTCTCCCCTGCAGTCACTACACTACAGAAAGGGTTAAAAAAGAGAGGGGGGCACTAATTAGGCGCAGTATTAACAATACAGCAGCTATAAGGGGAAAAACACTTATATAAGGTTATCCCTGTATATATATAGCGGTTTGGTGTGTGCTGGCAAACTCTCCCTCTGTCTCCCCAAAGGGCTAGTGGGGTCCTGTCCTCTATCAGAGCATTCCCTGTGTGTGTGCTGTATGTCGGTACGTTTGTGTCGACATGTATGAGGAGAAAAATGATGTGGAGACGGAGCAGATTGCCTGTAATAGTGATGTCACCCCCTAGGGGGTCGACACCTGAGTGGATGAACTGTTGGAAGGAATTACGTGACAGTGTCAGCTCTGTATAAAAGACAGTGGTTGACATGAGACAGCCGGCTACTCAGCTTGTGCCTGTCCAGACGTCTCATAGGCCGTCAGGGGCTCTAAAGCGCCCGTTACCTCAGATGGCAGATATAGACGCCGACACGGATACTGACTCCAGTGTCAACGGTGAAGAGACAAATGTGACTTCCAGTAGGGCCACACGTTACATGATTGAGGCAATGAAAAATGTTTTACACATTTCTGATAATACGAGTACCACCAAAAAGGGGTATTATGTTCGGTGAGGAAAAACTACCTGTAGTTTTCCTGAATCTGAGAAATTAAATGAGGTGTGTGATGATGCGTGGTTTTCCCCCGATAACAACTGATAATTTCTAAAATGTTATTGGCATTATATCCTTTCCCGCCAGAGGTTAGGGTGCGTTGGGAAACACCCCCTAGGGTGGATAAAGCGCTCACACGCTTGTAAGGGCTCTACCCTCTCCTGAGATGGCCGCCCTTAAGGATCCTGCTGATAGAAAGCAGGAGGGTATCCTAAAATGTATTTACACACATACTGGTGTTATACTGCGACCAGCAATCGCCTCAGCCTGGATGTGCAGTGCTGGGTTGGCGTGGTCGGAATCCCTGACTGAAAATATTGATACCCTAGATAGGGACAGTATATTTTTGCCTATAGAGCATTTAAAAGATGCATTTCTATATATGCGTGATGCACAGCGGAATATTTGCCGACTGGCATCAAGTCTAAGTGCGTTGTCCATTTCTACCAGTAGAGGGTTATGGACACGTCAGTGGTCAGGTGATGCGTATTCCAAACGGCATTTGGAAGTATTGCCTTAATAAGGGGAGGAGTTATTTGGGGTCGGTCTTTCAGACCTGGTGGCCACGGCAACAGCTGGGAAATCCACGTTTGTACCCCAGGTCGCCTCTCAACATGAGAAGACGCCGTATTATCGGGCGCAGTCTTTTCGTGGACAAGCGGGCAAAATGTTCCTCATTTCTGCCCCGTGACAGAGGGAGAGGAAAAAGGCTGCAGAAATCAGCCAGTTCCCAGGAACAGAAACCCTCTCCCGCCTCTGCCAAGCCCTCAGTATGACGCTGGGGCTTTACAAGCAGAATCAGGCACGGTGGGGGGCCCGTCTCAATGAATTTCAGCGCGCAGTGGGCTCACTCGCAAGTAGACCCCTGGATCCTTCAGGTGATATCTCAGGGGTACAAATTAGAATTCGAGACGTCTCCCGCTCGCCGTTTTCCTAAAGTCGGCTTTACCGATGTCTCCTTCTGACAGGGAGACAGTTTTGGAAGCCATTCACAAGCTGTATTCCCAGCAGGTGATAATCAAGGTACCCCTCCTGCAACAGGGAACGGGGTATTATTCCACACTGTTGTGGTACCGAAGCCGGACGGCTCGGTGAGACCGATTCTAAATCTAAAATCTTTGAACACTTACATACAGAGGTTCAAATTCAAGATTGAGTCACTCAGAGCAGTGATTGCGAACCTGGAAGAAGGGGACTACATGATGTCTCAGGACATCAAGGATGCTTACCTTCATGTCAAAATTTACCCTTCTCACCAAGGGTACCTCAGGTTTATGGTACAGAACTGTCACTATCAGTTCAGACGCTGCCGTATGGATGGTTCACGGCACCCCGGGTCTTTACCAAGGTAATGGCCGAAATGATGATATTCCTTCGAAGGAAGGGAATTTTAGTTATCCCTTACTTGGACGATTCCCTGATAAGGGTAAGATCCAGGGAACAGTTGGAGGTCGGTGTAGCACTATCTCAGGTAGTGTTGCGGCAGCACGATTGGATTCTCAATATTCCAAAATCGCAGCTGGTTCCGACGACTTGTCTTCGGTTCCTAGGGATGATCCTGGACACAGTCCAGAAAAAGGTGTTTCTCCCGGAGGGGAAAGACAGGGAGTTATCCGAGCTAGTCAGGAACCTCCTAAAACCGAGCCAAGTCTCAGTGCATCAATGCACAAGGGTTCTGGGTAAAATGGTGGCTTCCTACGAAGCAATCCCATTCGGCAGATTCCACGCAAGAACTTTCCAGTGGGACCTGCTGGACAAATGGTCCGGGTCGCATCTTCAGATGCATCAGCGGATAACCCTGTCACCAAGGACAAGGGTGTCCCTCCTGTGGTGGTTGCAGAGTGCTCATCTTCTAGAGGGCCGCAGATTCGGCATTCAGGACTGGGTCCTGGTGACCACGGATGCCAGCCTGCGAGGCTGAGGAGCAGTCACACAGGGAAGGAATATCCAGGGCTTATGGTCAAGCCTGGAGACATCACTTCACATAAATATCCTGAAGCTAAGGGCCATTTACAATGCTCTAAGCTTAGCAAGACCTCTGCTTCAAGGTCAGCCGGTGTTGATCCAGTCGGACAACATCACGGCAGTCACCCACGTAAACAGACAGGGTGGCACAAGAAGCAGGAGGGCAATGGCAGAAGCTGCAAGGATTCTTCGCTGGGCGGAAAATCATGTGATAGCACTGTCAGCAGTATTCATTCTGGGAGTGGACAACTGGGAAGCAGACTTCCTCAGCACGACCTCCACCCGGGAGAGTGGGGACTTCACCCAGAAGTCTTCCACATGATTATAAACCGTTGGGAAAAACTCGACAGGTATTGCGCCAGGTCAAGGGACCCTCAGGCAATAGCTGTAGACGCTCTGGTAACACCGTGGGTGTACCAGTCAGTGTATGTGTTCCCTCCTCTGCCTCTCATACCCAAGGTACTGAGATTGATAAGATGGAGAGGAGTAAGCACTATATTCGTGGCTCCGGATTGGCCAAGAAGGACTTGGTAACCGGAACTTCAAGAGAGGCTCACGGAGGATCCGTGGCCTCTACCTCTAAGAAGGGACCTGCTCCAGCAAGGACCCTGTCTGTTCCAAGACTTACCGCGGCTGCGTTTGACGGCATGGCGGTTGAACGCCGGATCCTGAAGGAAAAAAAGGCATTCCGGATGAAGTCATCCCTATCCTGATCAAAGCCAGGAAGGATGTAACCGCAAAACATTATCACCGCATTTGGCGAAAATATGTTGCGTGGTGCGAGGCCAGTAAGGCCCGACGGAGGAAATTCAACTGGGTCGATTCCTACATTTCCTGCAAACAGGAGTGTCTATGGGCCTGAAATTGGGGTCCATTAAGGTTAAAATTTCGGCCCTGTCAATTTTCTTCCAAAAAGAACTAGCTTCAGTCCCTGAAGTTCAGACGTTTGTAAAAGGGGTACTGCATATACAGCCTCCTTTTGTGCCTCCAGTGGCACTTTGGGATCTCAATGTAGTTTTTTGGGTTCCAAAAGTCACATTGGTTTGAACCACTTAAATCTGTGGAGTTAAAATATCTCACATGGAAAGTGGTCATGCTGTTGGCCCTGGCCTGGGCCAGGCGCGTGTCAGAATTGGCGGCTTTATCCTGTAAAAGCCCTTATCTGATTTTCCATTCGGACAGGGCGGAATTGAGGACTCGTCCTCAGTTTCTCCCTAAGGTGGTTTCAGCGTTTCACCTGAACCAACCTATTGTGGTGCCTGCGGCTACTAGGGACTTGGAGGACTCCAAGTTGCTAGACGTTGTCAGGGCCCTGAAAATATATGTTTCCAGGACGGCTGGAGTCAGAAAATCTGACTCGCTGTTTATCCTGTATGCACCCAACAAGCTGGGTGCTCCTGCTTCTAAGCAGACTATTGGTCGTTGGATTTGTAGTACAATTCAGCTTGCACATTCTGTGGCAGGCCTGCCACAGCCAAAAATCTGTAAATGCCCACTCCACAAGGAAGGTGGGCTCATCTTGGGCGGCTGCCCGAGGGGTCTCGGCTTTACAACTTTGCCGAGCAGCTACTTGGTCAGGAGCAAATACGTTTGTAAAATTCTACAAAATTGATACCCTGGCTGAGGAGGACCTGGAGTTCTCTCAATTGGTGCTGCAGAGTCATTCGCACTCTCCCGCCCGTTTGGGAGCTTTGGTATAATCCCCATGGTCCTTACGGAGTCCCCAGCATCCACTTAGGACGTTAGAGAAAATAAGAATTTACTTACCGATAATTCTATTTCTCGTAGTCCGTAGTGGATGCTGGGCGCCCATCCCAAGTGCGGATTGTCTGCAATACTGGTACATAGTTATTGTTACCAAAAAATCGGGTTATTGCTGTAGTGAGCCATCTTTTCTAGAGGCTCCTCTGTTATCATGCTGTTAACTGGGTTCAGATCACAAGTTGTACAGTGTGATTGGTGTGGCTGGTATGAGTCTTACCCGGGATTCAAAATCCTTCCTTATTGTGTACGCTCGTCCGGGCACAGTATCCTAACTGAGGCTTGGAGGAGGGTCATAGGGGGAGGAGCCAGTGCACACCAGATAGTCCTAAAGCTTTCTTTAGATGTGCCCAGTCTCCTGCGGAGCCGCTATTCCCCATGGTCCTTACGGAGTCCCCAGCATCCACTACGGACTACGAGAAATAGAATTATCGGTAAGTAAATTCTTATTTTTAACTCCCAGATTGTCCTACTGTTTGTTCCACCACTTCATATATTTTACTTATGAATTCCCCTGTATAGTTTGCACTGGAACTTCTTACACTATGTGACTTTTGATACAATTGTGAGTTGTTCACACATATTTGGTTACTCCTTGGCATCAGCAATTTATGTTGCTGTATGTACTTTTAAGTCTGTTTTTTTCTTTTAGAATCGCCCTGTTACTCTATTTCTATTTATCTCTGGATGCATCCCAGAATGTTAAATGCATGAGCTCTAGCTAATGCGTCAGGACCCCAAAATTTCAAGTTATCATAGTCCCTTCCGGTTGCATTATAGGCCCTACACACTTGGCGATTTTACTGAAAGACATGAACGATCTTGTTCATTAATGAACGAGATACCGTTCATATCTTTCGGTGTGGAATCAGTGTGGAGGCACCAGCAGTGAACGATGCGCGGCCCCGCGCTCGTTCATCGCTGGTGCCCCGTCGGCTGTGCATGCAGGCCAATATGGACGATCTCGTCCATATTTGCCTGCACTTGTATGGAGCCGGGTGACGGGGGGAGTGAAGAAACTTCACTCCCCCCGTCACTGCCCCTCTACTGCCGGGTCGCCCGTTGGCCGTATCCACCGTCGGGCAGCTCGGCGGCGGATCTTTAAATGTGTAGGGCCCTTTACAGAGTGTGGAACGCATGTTTTTTTCTGGTAACAGTACAGATCTCTGCAGCCACAGAGGATACGGTGGTCGTGGTGAGTGATCCTGGTGGTTAGCTATAAAAAAATAAAATAAAAATAAAAAAGTATAGCAGGTTGGCGGGACATATATTTATTGAACAGAAGCATTATGTGGATGCACTGATTTGTTCACCATGGGGATGAAAATGCATTTCAGTAAATGTTTGTATTCTTAGGGGTGTATTCAATAGCTGTTGGGTCCTTTCTGACAGAAAGGACTCTTCAATACTCTGTTCAATGCCGGGCCAAACCCGACAGGTTTGGCCCGTTCCCGACAGTGTTAATCCGACTTTTTTTAAAGATGGATTGACATTGTCGGAAACTGGGCTAAAACCTGTCGGGTTTGGCCCTGCCCCCGAAAATACATGTGGGATCCGCGTGTATTCCGACAGTCTTCTCACAAGTCAGATTTCCCGACATGACGGAAGAAACGACCTGACCTTGAATAGATTGGAACCCCCTTCCATCCTCAATCAGTCGGAAACTTCCGTCTTTCCGACAAGACGGCAGTTTCCGACTCTTATTGAATATACCCCTTAGACGTTAGCAGGGTCGGACTGGCCCACAGGGGAACAGGGGAAACCACCGGTGGGCCCTACTGCCTGTGGGCCTTCCTCCTCCTCTAGGGATCAAGTTCCAGTTATCCTAGTGCACTGGATTTATGCATTATATATGTGTTACATTATACTTCACAATAATTTGGTTTATTATATATTAACCAAGGGGCACAGAACATGTAATGGTTAGCCAAACCTCTGTGGTGGCTGGCCACGCCCCCACTGGAACCTGGCTACACCTTTAAGCATGGGCCCCCAACGCAGCATTCCCCGGTGGGCCTTTCATGCCCCAGTCCGACACTGGACATTAGAGAATGTACAATATGCTTAGAGAAGTATTATTACATTTGATTCTCTCCCTACAATTTATCTGGGTGGTAACAGTCTATGGGGGGAATTCAAATATCTGCGGTAATATTCTATGCGTTAGTTGATCCCCTGGGACTATCCAATTAGCTCCAAAGTGCAGGCAATTGGCAGCACTTACCAGAGATTTTTTTCTGGACCTCGGCAGGCTCTGAAAAAAAATCTCTGATAAGTAGGTTGTTTTTGTGAATTGTGCAGCGAAAACACATAGGCCCTGAACTTATAATGATTCTGCGTGTTTTCACTCGAAAACAGATCATTTTTGGGCACAAAAACTGGGCTTTGATTGAATAGCCCAAAGCAAAAATAGGTGAAAAGACCACTTTTTTGCGCCCCCCCCCCCCCCAATTATCAAGGCTTATTGAGTTTCACCCTATATGAGTATTATTTGAATAGTGATCACCTGAATTTTTTCTTTCATTGACAGTAATAGACTGCCTGGTACAGCGGCCTATTACTTGGTTGCCGGAAGATTCACAATGCCACATACTGGCCTTTATCACCTGTTTGTCAAAACGTAACCTAGTCTTGAGGCCGCTCTCCTAACCCACTGCCTTATGCATTGGCCATCTCTGCCTCACTTACTTCCTGCCATCAGGCCACCTTCCGTTTGCTCGCACCTCATGTCACCTGTCTGTCTTCCCCTCCCCCTAGATTGTAAGCTCCTTGGAGCAGGGCCCTCTTCCCTCCTGTTCTCACACTTCTACTACAGCTCTCTCTTCTCAGGGGTTGTCTATACCTGCATCTCCTCTCGGTCGTTACTGTTCATCTCTGCCTATGGCTGCCCACTCCTAGTAGTATGCTGATTACTCCTTTGCTTCCTTACATCTCGGCTGTAGTGTGTACTGAGAATTGTGGTGATAATTGTTACCTTTGCTCTGTTTTAGTTTCTCAGTTACTGAAGTTATGTGTACCCTGTATTGTTCTAATGTCTGCCGTATGTATGACATTGCAAAACACTTGTGGCGCCTTATAAATAAAATGTAATAATAATAATACTCAGTTACACCAGGGGCAGAGCTCTTCCTGTGCACATACTGCGGCCTCTGACCCCACTTCTGTTCCTCCCACAGTAATCTGTTATGTCTCCCTCCGCCCTATGCTCTCTTCTTGTGTGCCACTCAGAGAAGTACTGGGCAGGTATTGTGGTTGGGAGGATGTGCCGTCAGGTTGAGTTTTACCCTGAATGGTCTGGGTTCTGGACGTGATAGCACTGCTGGATGTGGTTCAGATGTGGCTGCAGCTGTCTATATCTGACCGCATAATTCATACCACTGCCCCCTTAGAAAATGTTGAATTTTATCCTTTATCTTTGAACCTTCCCCATTTGTGTCTCTGTCCTTCATGCCTGTGCTACTGCTTCTTTTAGCATCTGTGCTTTCATGTTCCCTTCTCACTTGTGCCTCTGCTCCCTTTCCTCCTGTGCTTCTGCCCCTTTTCCACCTGTATTAGTGCCCCCCTCTCCACCTATATATCTGTCTTTCCCCTTGCCTGTCTTTGCCCCCTACTTGTGCCTCCACTTTCTCCACACTTATGTCTCTGCAGCATCACACCTTTACCTCTGCCCCCTCCCCACCTTTGTCACTGCCTCTTTTACCACCTGTGTCACTGTCTCCCTCTGCACCTGTTTCTATCCCCCCTCACCATCTGTATCTCTGCCCACTTCACCACATGTGTTTCAGCCCCTATTGCCACTTGTGCCTCTGCCTCCCTCACTGCTAGTGCTTTTGACATCAGAGTGCCCGGCAGGAGTAATGCAGGGGATCCCTGTACAGGATAAGGAGATCAGGTCAGTGGACTGTGTTGGATATATATTCCCTGCACTGTTGCGAGTAGGCAGATGTCCAGAGTAGTCCCTCACATCCGCAGGACCAGGACGCGTTAAGTATGCAATCAGAGATGGAGGCAGATACATGACCCAAAAAACGGTCGCAACGCACCTACATTTTTACCCAGTACCTGTTACCTCCCCCAAATGTTCCTTTCCTGTCAATCACTATTCTAATAAAGCCACTATCCACAATCCTCACTGGAAGCGGCTTTGCTAAGATGTTAATCTTGCGTGAACATCGTCATTGCTTACAAATCGGAACCAGGCCCATAGTGAGGAGATGTAGTGTGGGGAAGTAGTGCAGGCATAGAGTGCAGAGATGTAGTAGTGAGATAGTGCTGAGATGTAGTGTGGGGAAGTAGTGTAGTGATGTAGTATACCACTTTACCCCCCCTTCCCACACAAGGAGAACTCTGTGACGCTGATATCCCTGTGGCGGCACACAATAGGCCCTTCATAAATTTCAGCTCCAGGCCTATGTGGACCTTAATCTGGTATTGGACTGGAGCCCTGGCTGTGTCTGACATCATTCCCTGACCAGCGTGCTCGGCAGACGTGACCCACGCTCCCTTCACCGCCGCGGATTGTGCCCAGAGAGAGACAGCAGCCCGAGAAGCCAAGGGCAGAAGAGCAGTGAGTAGGCGAGCTCTCACTCCTGCAGTATGGCAGCCTGCACTCTGTAAGGCTCAGTGGTTATCTCCATACTGTATAGGCCCTATACTATGGGGCTCCTATATCATTTTCTGTATTTGTATATCGTATAGAGCCCTTATGGTACTGCACTTTTCTGTATTATATAAGACCCATGATGAATCGCCCTATACCATTTAGGACACATGTAAAGTCACACTGTGTTTACCCGTACTCGCTAAAACACTTATTGATGCGGGAAGGGTATGATTTGCCGGTGGTTGGGATCAGGTGCCCAATCAGTTGTAACTCTGGGAATTCTGGGGTAGGTATTCATGCTGAAGGAGTGAATGAGAGTAATAGGCCCTACACACTGGCGGATATGCCACCAAAGTGCCCGACGGCCGACGGGAGGGGGGGGGGGTGACGGGGGAAGTGAAGTTTTCTAAACTCTCCCCATCACCCAGCCCCATAGCCCTGCATGATAACATGGACGAGATTATCCATATTGACCTGCATGTATAAACAACCCGTCACCAACGATGAACAAGCGCGGGGCCGCACATCGGTCATCATTGGTGCACACACACTGAAAGATATCTCATTCATTAATGAACAAAATCGTTCATATCTTTCAGTGTTATCGCTTAGTGTTTAGGGCCTATAAGGACTAGAACTGCTGTATTAGCCAAACAGTGCCAGGTTTTGATGCGGGCTAGTAGGGTGGGCGTGCGCGGGAGCTGCGGCCTGAGTGTATGGCTGCATTCACCCCATCAGCGTCCGCTATGCTGCCTGCACCGCGCTGGCTGCCTCCCGCTGACTGCTAGAGTATAATTGGATGTGAGTGGAGACCTGTATGACTAGACAGTGACACAGACACAGGGCACGGCACATGCACGCTGTGCGGAAGTTAACTAAAAGAAAGCAGGAACAGGAGCCGGCGCCGGATGGTGAGTGCCAGGGGCCAAGCCAGGGGGGCGGATGGCACATACACATATACATACACACAAACACACACACACACACACACACACACACACACACACACACACACACACACACTCTCCATCTTTCTCTTTCTATCTCTCTCTGGGCTTTACCAGGTGCAATGTGTATAAGGGGCTACCTGGCACAATGTTTAGAAGGGGCTACCTGGTGCAATGTGTATAAGGGGCTCTGCATGGTGCAATGTGTGTAAGGGGCTCTACCTGGCGCAACGTTTATAAGAGGCTCTACCTTGTGCAATGTGTATAAATGACTACCTGGCACAATGTTTATAAGGGGCTACCTGTTGCTGCTATGTGTATAAGGGGCTACCTGTTGCTATGTGTATAAGGGGCTACCTGGCGCAATGTGTATAAGGGGCTACCTGGTGCAATGTGTATAATGGGCTACCTGGCACAATGTTTATAAGGGGCTACCTGTTGCTATGTGTATAAGGGGCTACCTGTTGCTATGTGTATAAGGGGCTACATGGCGCAATGTGTATAAGGGGCTACCTGGTGCAATGTGTATAATGGGCTACCTGGCACAATGTTTATAAGGGGCTACCTGTTGCTATGTGTATAAGGGGCTACCTGTTGCCATGTGTATAAGGGGCTACCTGGCGCAATGTGTATAAGGGGCTACCTGGTGCAATGTGTATAATGGGCTACCTGGCGCAATGTGTATAAGGGGCTACCTGGTGCAATGTGTATAAGGGGCTACCTGGCGCAATTTGTATAGGGGGCTAACTGGTGCAATGTGTATAAGGGGCTCTACCTGGCGCAGTGTGTATAAGGGGCTCTGCCTGGTGCAATGTGTTTAAGGGGCTTTACCTGGCGCAACATGTATAAGAGGCTCTACCTTGTGCAATGTGTATAAGGGGCTCTGCCTGGCACAATGTGTATAAGTGGCTCGACCTGTGGCAATTTGTGTAAGGGGCTCTGCGCTCTGCCTGGTTCAGTGTGTGTAAGGGGCTCTGTCTTGCATAATGTATGTAAGGAGCTCTGCCTGACATAACGTGTAGAAAAGGGGCTCTACCTGGTGTAATGTGGGGATTTGCACCCCCCTTCCTCTTTGTTTGTTTGTCTGGTGTAATGTGTATAAGGGGCTATACCAGGCGCAATGTGTGTAAGGGGCTCTACCTGGCGTAATGTGTAGAAAAGGGGCTCTACCTGGCATAACGTGTATTAAAGAGGCTCTACCTACTTAACGTGTAAAAAAGAGGCTCTACCTGGCGTAACGTTTATAAAAGGGGCTCTGCCTGGCGTAATGTGCATAAAAGGGGCTCTAACTGGCGTAAATGTGTATAAAGGGCTCTTCCTGGCACAATATGTATAAGGGGTACTACTGTGTGGTGTAATGTGACTGACGGACACCACTGTGCAGTATAATGTAAATTGGTACTTTGCTGTGGCCACACCCCATGCCTGTGAAGCCACACCTCTATATTTTTGATAAGCCTTTTGTCCCTGTTTTCACTGGGGAGAGGGAGCGCCGAAGGAAACGTTCGCCCTGGGCACCACAAGGTTTTGAACCAACCCTGTAGCCAAGTATTTAAGTTGGACACGTGGTAGAATCAAAGTCTCAGAAATGTGTGCAAGGCCATTGAATAGTAACACACAGGCAGACACGCAATATTGTCTGACATTGCTAGCCGCAATTGACCCCCCATTATTTTTACTGCTGTTCGGGCTTTAAAAATCTACTACATTGTTTTCAATCTCAGGTCATTTATATATGGGGCTTCTTGTGTTGCCATTTATACCACTCGCTCTAGCAATCCAGGAAATAAATGAGGTTACTACCAGTGACAGAATGTGTTTGTATTCTCTTCTCAAATTCTCAATCAATGTTATGTACGTTTTAATCTCAGATCAGCAATTGCTTCCTGCAGAACGTTGGAAAAATGAAATTTACAGAAACATGATAGAGCGGAGAGGGGGCTATTTATCAGGACCACGGTGCTGGCAGAGTGGTCAAAATTGAACTAATTTTAGAAAAATAGCCCAAAATGTCAAACGACAATGCAGTACTCTGCTAGAAATGGGATATTATTTTGCTATGCTTCCATGTGTGAGCATAACTTAAAATTAGTTTGTTTTTAATTAATTAATTTTTTCTATTAAAATCCTGTAGAACAGGTAGCTGTTATGCTGGACATTCACCATAATGCAAACATTTAATAACATAATGTGGGGATTGCAGAACTGCTTATGCAGCCGTGGTACGAAGTACTGTACATCTTCTATAAAATTCAATGGCACTGGGGCAGATTCTACACGTTCAGATGGGCAGGATATTCTCGCTTGGTTTTGCTTTCATCCCATATAGATGTGACCAAGAAACAAGCAATATTTTCCTACTGTAGCAACCTGTTATAAGCGCAGCCACACATCAGTGGAATCTGCCCCCTAGTGGCTAAATGGTCATGGAAAAGTATAGCTTACTTACAAGGCTTTACCAAGCATTAAATGCAATCTAAGAAAATAAACTATTTTACTAATAAATGACCCCTCAGATACGGGAGTACCTAGTTATTCAGAGTCCGCATGAAGAAGCATGTACCAAGGTCAACTTGGGTTTTTCCTTGGTCTTTGACTCAGTGTAAAAAAGGTAACAATACAGGTGAAACAAAGTTCATTATCACAGCACAGACCCGGGATTTCAGTGTAAAAAAGTATTATTCTAAAGTTACATTTACAGTTTACTGAATGCATATTATTACAAAAAAATAATAATCTATACCGTAGATTTTAGTTCAATTACCCAGGATGCTTGGATGTCAGTATTTTCTGAATCGGGATTTTCAGTGCTTTGTGAGTTTTACAAACTTATATTGGTAAAATTCCATCTTTCTTTAGGGCCCTATAGACACGGCGATACGCCGCCAAGCTGCCCGACCGCCGATACGGCAGACGGGCGACCAGGCGGCGGGGGGGCAGTGACGGGGGGAGTGAAGTTTCTTCACTCCCCCCGTCACTCGGCTCCATAGCAATGCAGGCCAATATGGACGAGATCGTCCATATTGGCCTGCATGCACAGGCGACGGGGCACCAATGATGAACGAGTGCGGGGCCATGCATCGTTCATCGCTGGTGCCTCCACCCTGACAGATATGAACGGTATCTCGTTCATTAATGAACGAGATCGTTCATATCTTGCAGTGTTATCGCCCAGTGTGTAGGGCGCATTTCTCACTGCCCATGGCAAATACCAGATGGGCAGATGTTCTGATGGGCCTGCCCTGTCGGCAATTAGAGGCTGTACCACTCAGACAGGTAAATGTATGAAGCAGTGATAAGAGTGGAGAAATGAGCCAGTGGAGAAGATGCCCATAGCAGCCAATCAGCATTGAAGTAACATCTATAATTTGCATACCATACAATTGTACGGAGAGCTGATTGGTAGCCATGGGCAACTACTCCACTGGCTCACTTCTCCACTCGGGGAGGGGGGGTTAGGGTTACGCAATAGAGGCGAGGGGGTTGGCCGTAGCTACCCCCTCCCTGACCTACCAAGAAAATATGCAACTATATGTTTTGTCGCTAAAAAAAAAAAGTAAAATGGAGTTACAGTTTATTTCATAAGATATGACATGAAACATTTTGCTGTGAAGAAGGTTAACCAGCTCACTGTTGGGTACTTAATGTACATTGTCTGCAGTGGCCGTATAACAGTACTTGCTCCCATGCAGGGATACTGTGTACATCATGTTTGTGATGTCGCTGGTTCCTAATGAATCCATATGTTGCGTTCTCATGAATTTGTTTTTGTACTTTAGGAAATTTATACTTATTTCCAGGAAACTATAGTTCAGATATTTTGCTTCGAAGTTTTAGAAGGTGTGTACAGTGGCCCTCATTCAGCACGGATCACTATTGCTACTAAAAGTGACATTTTTTGCAAACTCAATTGCAAAGAATCGCACAGGTAGTTGCCGGCCAGAAATGGGAAATAGAAAAAGACTGCACTGCAGTGTTTGCTATGTATACGCTTCTCATCGCAATCCATATACGCAAACTCGGGAACATCAAAGGGGTAAATTCGATCTGCGCCAAGGCACAGCATCCACAAATCTGCACATGCTATAGCATGCAAGTGATCGCAGATGACGCCAGAAACCCGCCCGCCAAATGGCCATGACATGCCTGCGTTTTTGCCACCACTCCCACAAAATGCCATGTTACCACCCCTGGCTATCAATGTGTCATGGCATTGCTTTAAAATTGCGAACGCAGCAGGGACGTGCGGTGAGCTAAATGGCTCAGGAGGCACTGGCTAACCCCAGAGCCAGATATCCATGCAATATATGAGCCAAAGGGTACATGTGGGCATTATACACAGGTGCAGCAGTATAAACTCCTTTTAATCTGGTGAGTTTTGATTACAGATGTGTGTAAAAGATACACAGGTGCAGTGACGTGCGGTGGGGTGAGGCAGGTGAGGCAGAGCCTTTCCTGCCATACTAACGTTTGTGCCAACATTTTGACTGTATAAAGTATATGGAAAATGCAAAGAATTTGTTTTAAATATCTTCTTTGCATTATTCTAATAATTTTAATAGCCAAAATTATGGAGTGAAAAGTCTCTGGCAGATGAGGCAGTGCCTCATCTGCTTATCTTCTCCGCACATCTCTGATCAACACTAACCAAATTTCCAGGAGTTTATACTGCTGCACCTGTGTATAATGCCCAGATGTACCCTTTGGCTCATATATTGCATGTAAATCTGGCTCTGGTGCTAGCCAGTGGCTCCTAAGCCATTTAGCTCACCGCACATCCCTGCACAGGTGAGGCACTGCCTCACCTGCCATAGACTTTTTACTCCAGAGTTTGGGCTATAAAAATTATTAGAATAATGCAAAGAAGATATTTCAAACAAATTATCAGTATTTTTCATATATTTTATTCAGTCATAACTCTGGTTTAAACGTAAGTTTGACAGGAAAGGCTCTGCCTCACCCCACCGCACGTCACTGGAACGCAGTGCAACAGCAATTGGGTTCTGTCACATGTGCAATGTGTATGCAGCACATATGCAGTCGTTTGATAACTGGTCAAATTGCAAAATATCTCAATTGCAATCCATGCTGAATTAGGCCCAGTATTTGGATAAATGCAAATTGTTGCATTGCATGTACAGTTCGGCAAACAAGCCGCTTTCGCTCCTAGATGTAGCCACGATGAGCGTGCCTACATAGACAGTTATAAAATAAGTATACATGAGATATAGAGAGAGATTATCTATTTTAAATCTGTCTGATATCAATCTCATATCTATTTATTTATCTGTCTATGATAGATAGATAGATAGATAGATAGATAGATAGATAGATAGATAGATAGATAGATTGACGGATATAAAATAAATATACACAAGATAGAGATAGATGATCTTCTATCTATCTATCTATCTATCTATCTATCATATCTATCATAGATAGAAAGAAAAGGAAAGTTAGGATAGATAGATACATATCATACATAGATACATATACATACATAGATACATATTAGATAGATAGATAGATAGATAGATAGATAGATAGATAGATAGATAGATAGATAGATAGATAGATAGATAGATAGATTGACGGATATAAAATAAATATACACAAGATAGAGATAGATGATCTCCTATCTATCTATCTATCTATCTATCTATCTATCTATCTATCTATCATAGATAGAAAGAAAAGGAAAGTTAGGATAGATAGATACATATCATACATAGATACATATAAGATACATATACATACATACATACATAGATACATATGTGATAGATAGATAGATAGATAGATAGATAGATAGATAGATAGATAGATAGATAGATAGATAGATAGATAGATAGTGCAATGCATTTTTCTCGTGGCACACAATTGTGTTTCTGCCACTGAGAGGATATAGGGTGTAATTCAGAGTTGATCGCAGCAGCAAATTTGTTAGCAGCTGGGCAAAACCATGTGCACTGCAGGTGGGGCAGATATAACGTGCAGAGAGAGTTAGATTTGGGTGGGTTATATTGTTTCTGTGCAGGGTAAATACTGGCTGCTTTATTTTTACACTGCAATTTAGATTTTAGTTTGAACACACCCCACCCAAATCTAACTCTCTCTGC